>NC_059329.1:21566250-21882500 GCF_018350155.1 Leopardus geoffroyi
TCTGCTGCTTCAGGGTGAAATGTTCTGAATATATCTGTTAAGTCCATCTGCCAGTGTGTCATTCAAAGCCATTGTTTCCTTCTTGATTTTCTGTTTAGATGATCTGTCCATTGCTGTAAGAGGGGTTTTGAGGTCCCCTACTGTTAAGGTATTGTTCTCAATGAGTTTCTTTATGTTTGTGATGAATTGATTTATATATTTGTGTTCTTTCATGTTCGGAGCATAAATGTTTACAATGGTTAGATCTTCTTGGTAGATAGACCCCTTAATTATGATATAATGCCCTTCTTCATCTCTTGTTACAGTTTTTATTTTAAAGTCTAAACTGTCTGATATAAGTATGGCTGCTCTGGCTTTCTTTTGGCGACCATTAGCATGATAGATGGTTCTCCATTCCCTTACTTTCAATCTGAAGATGACTTTAGGTCTGAAATGGGTCTCTTGTAAACAGGATATAGATGGATATTGTTTTTTTTATCCATTCTATTACCCTACGTCTTTTGTTTTTTGTTTTTTGTTTTTTTTTAATTTTTTTTTTCAACGTTTATTTATTTTGGGGACAGAGAGAGACAGAGCATGAACGGGGGAGGGTCAGAGAGAGAGGAAGACACAGAATCGGAAACAGGCTCCAGGCTCTGAGCCATCAGCCCAGAGCCCGATGCGGGGCTCGAACTCACGGACCACAAGATCGTGACCTGGCTGAAGTCGGACGCTTAACCGACTGCGCCACCCAGGCGCCCCACCCTACGTCTTTTGATTGGAGCATTTAGTCCATTGACATTTAGAATGAGTACTGAAAGTTATGAATTTATTGCCTTTATGTTGCCTATAGAGTTGGAGTTTCGGGTGGTGTTCTCTGGTCCTTTCTACTCTTTGTTTTTTATGGTCTTTTGGGTTTTTGTTTGTTTTATTTTGTTTTCATCTTTTCTCCCCTCAGAAAGTCCCCCTTAAAAAAATTTTTTTTAAGGGCTGGTTTAGTGGTCATGTTTCTTTAGGACTGGTTTAATTTTTGTTTGTCTGGGAAACTTTTTATCTCTCCTTCTATTTTGAATGACAGCCTTGCTGGATAAAGAATTTGTGGCTGCATATTTTTCCAATTCAACACATTGAATGTATCCTGCCACTCCTTTCTGGACTGCCAAGTTTCTGTGGATAGGTCTGTTGCAAACCTGATCTGTCTTCCCTTGTAGGTTAAGGACTTTTTTTCCCTTGCTGCTTTCACGATTCTTTCCTTGCCTGAGTATTTTGTGATTTTGACTATGATATGCCTTGTTGATGGTTGGTTTTTGTTGAATTTAATGGGAGTTTTCTGTGCTTCCTGGATTTTGATGTTCATGTCTTTCCCCAGGTTAGGAAAGTTTTCTGCCATGATTTGCGCACATAAACCTTCTACTACTTTTTCTCTCTCTTCATATTTTGGGACCCCTATGATTCTGACGTTATTCCTTTTTAATGAGTCACTAAGTTCTCTAATTCTTATATCATGCTCGCCCCAGCTAGTATTCTTATTATCATGATTCTAAATTCTGGTTCAGATATCTTGCTTGTATCTGTGTTGATTAGGTCACACAGATATCTTTTCTTCCTGTTCTTTCCTTTGGGGTGAATGCCTTCATTTCCTCATTTTGAAGGAAGAAAATGAATTAATAAAGTAAAAAAAATAAAATTAAAAAATTAGAAACAATACAAAAAAGTCAAATAAAGGATGTTAGGCCCTACGTGTGTATTGGTCTGGTGGTTGAAAGAAGTTTGACAGATTAGAGAAAAAAAGGGAAAGAAAAGAAAAAAGGGGGGAGAGGAAAACGTTTGAAAATTTGAAAAACTGACTACAGTAAAATAGAATAAAATGAAAGAATGAAAGTAAAATAGAATTTTAAAATTTACAAAAAAGTAAAATATATAGGAAAAATAAAGAAAAACCGTTTCTAGAAAAACGGAAAATAAAAATAATTTTTTCTCTATCTATATTCAAGAATAAGAAAAGAAAGGAAAAAGAAAAGAAAATTAATAGATGGACCAGTGAACAGAATGAAATACTAATGAAATTACATCCAGTTTCCCCTAAAAGTCAAACCAGGAAGCACTTTAAAATCCGTAAACTAAGCAGACACAGAAGAGAGACTTGTGGTGTTCCTCAAGAGCTCAGTTGGCCCAATTGGGCGGGACTTAGTGTAATGGCTCTGTTTTCCACTACATGGCACTGTTTAGTTTACATGGGGTAGATCGTTGTGGCACGTGTAGGCATGTACCCACATGCGCAGAAGGGGTGAAAATAGCGTCACCCAGCTACCCAGTCTCTAGTATCAGAACACTGTGCTCTCCTCAACCAGCAATGAAGTACCCCTCCTTTCTCTCTGGCTTCCATCCACTCCCCCCCCCCCCTTCTACACTGTCCATGACCAAGCCATCAGGCTGCCAGGTGGCACCTCCCTCCTGAGTTTTGTCTCAGATGGGGCTGTTTTTCCTAATCCCTCATTTCTGAGGGACTGTGGTTTTGACCTGTTCTGGCCCTCTGGGGGAGGATCTGGTCAAATAATGGTCAGGTGCCAGCCCACCCCCTGGAATGTTCACACAACCATGTTGCAGCAGATGCCCAGAGACTACGACCTGGTACCAGCCCACCCCAGAGAAAGTTCACTCAATCATGTAGCAGCAGCACTTCAGGGCTTATGGTAAATCACAACACACATCTGGTGCCAGCCTTCACCCTTACTGTCCTTGTTCCAACACCAGGATATGTGGTTTTTCTCCAGCGTCTGCTGGGACCTTTGCCTGTGGGGAGGCCGCACAGTCTCAACTAAATGTCCCCACAGCAGGAACCCACCTCTCCCCATGTGGCCTGAGGACCCCTTGCACCTTGCTGTCTGCTCCTGGGGATTTGCCCCTCCCACCAGAGCACCACCAGGTATCAAGCTGCAGAGTGTCAGACTCTACACTCCCCCTGTTTATAGAGTCTTAATGGAATTTAAACCCCCTCCTTTCTCTTTCTCCCTTTTTTGTTTAGTCCCTGTGCTGTTTCCACTCTTCCACTTCCTCTCCAGCTGCTTTCCGGTGGAGGGGGGTGCTTTTCCTATGCTCTCCCCCCATCTCTGTCCTCTTTCCACAAGCAAAAACAGCTTCCTGCCCTCCACAGCTTCTCTCTCCCCCAGTTCAACTCTCCACACCACATATCTGCTGAATTCTGTGGTTCAAGTTGTTCAGATCGTTGTGTTAATCCTCAAATAAGTTTTCTTGGTGTGCAAGATGGTTTGGTGTTGATCTGGCTGCATTTCAGAGATGAGAGATGCAAAAAAAAACTTTGGTGCTGTTCTGCCATCTTGGCCCCCTCCCCTCTTCCATCCATTTCTTAACACGATTATTGTTTTTTGGGTGTTGAGTTTGATAAGTTCTTTATAGATTTTGGATACTAACCCTTTATCAGATATGTCATTTGCAAATATCTTTTCCCATTCTATAGGCTGCCTTTTAGTTTTGTTGATTGTTTCCTTCATTGTGCAGAAGCTTTTTGTCTTCATGAAACACCAAGAGTTCATTTTTGCTTTTCTTTCCCTTGCTTCCAGAGACATGTCTTGTAAGAAGTTGCTCTAGCTGAACCCAAAGAGGTTGTTATGTGTTTTCTCCTCTAGGATTTTGATGGTTTCCTGTCTCACATTTAGGTCTTTCATCCATTTTGAATTTATTTTTTCTGGATAGTGTCAGAAAGTGGTCGAGTTTCATTCTTCTGCATGGTGTTGTCCAGTTTTCCCAACACCAATTATTGAAAAGACTGTCTTTTTTTCCATTGGATATTCTTTCCTGCTTTGTCGAAGATGAGTTGACCATATAGTTGTGGGTCCATTTCTGGGTCCTCTATTCTGCTCCACTGAGCTGTGTATGTGTGTTTGTGCCAGTACTTTCTTTATACTGTCTTGATGATTACAGCTTTGTAACGTAGCTTGACATCTGGAATCGTGATGATTCTGGGTTTGCTTTGCTTTTTCAATATTGCTTTAGCTATTTAGGGTATTTTGTTGTTCCATAAAAACTTTAGAATTGTTTGTTCTAGCTCTGTGAAAAATGCTGGTGTTGTTTTATTAGGGATTGTATTGAATGTGTAGATTGCTTTGGGTAGTATAGACATTTTAACAATGTTTGTTCTTCCAGTCCATAAGCATGGAATGTTTTTCCATTTCTTTGTGTCCTCTTCAATTTCTTTCACAAATGTTCTATAGTTTTCAGAGTACAGATATTTTACCTCCAAAGGTGAAGGCTTACTCCTAGCTATCTTATGGTTTTGTAAATGGATCAATTACTTGATTTCTCTTCCTGCTACTTCATTATTGGCATATAGAAATGCAACAGATTTCTGTACCTTGATTTTGTATCATGAGACTTTGTTGAATTCATGCATCAGTTCTATCAGTTTTTTTGGTGGAGTCTTTTGGGTTTTCCACATAGAGTATCCTATCATCAGGAAAGAGCACACGTTTGACTTCTTCCTTGACGATTTGCATGCCTTTTATTTCTTTTTGTTGTCCGTTTGCTGAGGCTATAACTTCCAGTACAATGTTGAACAACAGTGGTAAGAGTGGACATCACTGTCCTGTTCCTGATCTTAGAGGAAAAGCTCTCAGTTTTTTTTTCTCCCATTGAGGATGTTATTAGCTATGATTCTTTCGTATATGGACTATATGGTGTTGAGGTATGTTCTTTCTATCCCTACTGTCTTGAGGGCTTTTATCAAGAAAGGATGCTGTATTTTGTCAAATGTTTTTTCTGTGTTTTTTGAGACAATCATATGGTTCTTATCCTTTCTTTTATTAATGTGGTGTAACACGTAGATCGATTTGCAGATATTGAACCAGCCCTGCAGCCCGGGAATAAATCCCGCTTGATCCTAGTGAATAATTCTTTTAATGTACTGTTGAATTAAATTTCCTAGTATCTTGTTGAGAATTTTTGCATCAATGTTCATCAGGGATATTGGTCTATAATTCTCCTTTTTTCTTGGGATTTGTGTCTGCTTTTGGAATCAAGGTAATACTGGACTCATAGAATGAGTGTTGAAGTTTTACATCCCTTTCCATTTTTTGGAACAGTTTCGAAAGAATAGGTATGAATTCTTCTTTAAATGTTTGACAGAATTCCCCTCGGAAGCCATCCAGCCCTGGACTCTTGTTTGTTCAGAGATTTTTGATTACTGAGTCAATTTCTATAGGTTATGGGTCTGCTCAAATTTTCTGTTTCTTCAGGTCATCATCTCATGGTTGTGGAATGGAGCCCGACATTGGGCTCCACCCTGAGCATGGAGCCTGCTTGGGATTCTCTCTCTCCCTCTCTTTCTGCACCTCTCCCCATTCATTCCTTTTTTTCCCTCTCTCTCTTCCTGTCTCTCTCTCCAAAAATAAGTAAGTAAATAAACATTTTAAGCCTCATTGAGTATGCCTAATGAAGAATAATAATTAGTAGTAACCATAATGGTTGTAACTAAAGATGTTGATGGTAATGACTGACATTGGTGGTCATGGTGGTGGTGGTGGTGGTGGTGGTGATGGTGGTGATTATGGGGTGTTTGGCTGTAAAATATTTGAATGCTGGCATTAGACTCTAAGTTTCCCAGGCTGAAGATGACTCCAAATAAAAGGAAAATTAACACACCTGGGAGACAAACCATGATTCCCAGCATAGGCATAAACCAAGACTCTAATTGCTTCTTCAGCAAGGACTCCAGACTCTGAAATGACTGAATCCCAGGAGGTTCTGCCCATGTGTTATATAAACAGACCCCCAGTGACCCATTTTTCATAACCCTGCTGGCCTCTTGGAATACATTTAGGAATAGATATAAATTTGGACAGCTCCTTCATTTCTTGATGTTTATTTCCTAACTATTGGAACCAAGGCATCCCCTAAAATTTCCAGGAGACTGTGTTGTTTTTTTTCTCAGCACAGTATTCAATTACAGATTTAATGCAATTATATAAAAAAAAATTTCTTCCATGAACTCCTGTTTCTAATTCAGGCTTTATTTCTAAGCATTTGTTTACCTTCATCTCTAAGCGTTTTCTTCTTTATGTGCTGAGTTCTCATAGGCTGCAAGCCCAAGCCTCTTATGGTCCGGTAGAACTAGAGGTAATCATTGTAGTAACTGATATCAAATATATGGATCACGTTTGCCTATTTCATATCATTAGATGATTATGGGAGTAAAAAATTAAATTTAAATCAGTTCTATCTAGGATTTTCCAGTCCACACCACGTTGAGTGGTATTTACTCTGCACTGCTTTGTAGAACACATTGATTTCTGGTAATGGTGTATTCAAGGTGGATTTTCTATGCTTCTTACTGTTTTAAGAGGTGAAAATTGTGGGATGCCTGGGTGGAGCATCTGACTTCAGCTCAGGTCATGATCTCACAGTTCATGGGTTTGAGCCCCTTGTCAGACTCTGTGCTGACACCTCAGAGCCTGGAGCCTGCTTCAGATTCTGTGTCTCCCTCTCTCCCTCTGCCCTCCCCTGCTCATTCTCTCTCTCTCTCTCTCTCTCTCTCTCTCTCTCTCTCTCTTCTCTCTCTCTCTCTCAAAAATAAACATTAAAAAAATATTTTTTAAAAAAGAGGTGAAAATTGTGTACAAGGGGAAAATGTAAGTTTTTGTAAACTATTGTTGTTATCTAGAAGAAATTTGTTTTCTCCTTAGTAATATATGGAAAAAAACTTAGCTACTTCTGAGACTACTTATTGTGAAGTTAAATGCCATACCACCAATAATATAACGTATGAAGTTTATAATGCAAATCAGATTTTTGTGTCTTCATAGCACATCCTAAGGATTTAAAGGCTCCTATATCTAAGAAATGGAAATAAGGTTAGTGCCAGAGTTATTATTATTATAGGAATCAAATGACACAATGTATTAAAGTACTTTTAAAAAGCAGGTTACGAAACTTTTTAAAAATGGACTGAGCCTGGGTGGCTCAGTCCATTAAGCATCCAACTCTTAATTTGAGTTCAGATCATGATCTCAAGGTTCATGAGTTGAAGCTCTGTGTCGGGCTCCCCACTAACAGCAAGGAGCCTGCTTGGTATTCTCTCTCTCCACTCCTCCCTCTCTCTCTGTCCCTTCTCTGCATGCACAGGTGTACTCTCTTTCACAATATCTCAAAATACATAAACTTAACATATATATTAATATATATTATATTATTTATTATATATTATATTAATATATTAATTATATATGTATATATATAAATATATATAAACCCAGAGTTTCTGATTTGGTAGGTCCCAGGTGGAGGCTGAGAGTTTGCATCTCTAACATGGTGCTGATGCTGCTGGTCCAAAAAATGTACCCTAAGAACCATTGCTGTAGGATATTTGAGAAACATAAAAGTGGTAAAAGCCCCAGATCTTGTCCCCTTTTTCCTCCCAACCTCATGGTCTTTGAAATACCCAGAGCCTGGTCTTTCTCCCAGCCAACAGCCAAAGGAAGGGAGGATTCATCGGGAAAGAGCCCAGGATCACCCAACTGAACTCAAGTGCTCAAAACCAGCTTTGCCAAGAAGTCTAAGATGTAGGCTCTCATGGGCTCTTCTCTCCCATCCCCACAGGGCTCCCAATCACAGGGGAATGGCTGCCGAAAATCACTCTACAGTGACCGAGTTTATTCTCAGGGGATTGACAAATCGGCCAGAGCTCCAGCTCCCTCTCTTCCTCCTCTTCCTTGGGATCTACTTGGTCACCATCATAGGGAACCTGGGCATGTTCACGCTGATTTGTCTGAATGCTCAGCTTCACACCCCCATGTACTACTTCCTCAGCAATCTGTCCCTTGTGGATCTCTGCTACTCCTCTGTCATTACCCCGAAAATGCTGGTGAACTTTGTGTCAGAGAAGAACATCATCTCCTATGCGGGGTGCATGTCACAGCTCTACTTCTTCGTTGTGTTTGTCGTTGCAGAGAGTTACATGCTGACAGTGATGGCCTATGACCGCTATGTCGCCATCTATACCCCTTTGCTCTACAATGTCATCATGTCTCCTCAAGTGTGTTCCCTGCTGATGGCTGCAGCCTATGCCATGGCTTTCATTGGCGCAACAATAGACACTGGCCTGATGTTAAAACTGTCCTACTGTGAGTTCCTCGTCAGTCATTACTTCTGTGACATCGTGCCCCTCATGAAGCTCTCCTGCTCTAGCACCTATCATATTGAGATGACAGTGTTCTTTTTGGCTGGATTCAACATCACAGTCACCAGCTTAACAGTCCTTGTTTCCTACGTCTTCATCCTCTCCAGCATCCTCCACATCAGCACCACACAGGGAAGGTCCAAAGCCTTCAGCACCTGCAGCTCTCACCTTGCAGCTGTGGGAATGTTCTATGGATCTACAGCGTTCATGTACTTAAAACCCTCCACGGCCAGTTCTGTGGCCAAGGAGAATGTGGCCTCCGTGTTCTACACCACGGTGATCCCCATGCTGAACCCCCTGATCTACAGCTTGAGGAATAAGGAGGTAAAGGCTGCCGTGCAGAAAACACTGAGGAGAAAACTTTAGATGCAAATGCCATGTAGAAAGCACTGAGGGGAAAAAATGTTTTGAGGTAAATGTTATTCTTTTTCGATTTTAAAATCAAGTTGTGATACACAGGGAAGCCCTGTGAATGCTTGCCCGGCCACGATGGGAAGCATTAACTTGGGTACATAGTTGGATGAGTGCCTCCTCCCCTTCATCCTTCTTCGTTCCCTTCCTCTCTGGACTCTCATTTCTGTTTGAAACCAAATCATTTCAAGTTCATATTTTCTTTCACTTGAAATCCATTTTCTCTCCTGAAACCTTTGGTAAACATTTACTAAAAATTTTAAACTTTCAGCTTTGAGGGACACCTGGGTGGCTCAGTCAGTTAAGCGTCTGACTTTTGGTTTTGGCTCAGGTCATGATCTCACTGTTTCTTGAGTTTGAGCCCCGCATCAGGCTCTGTGCTGACAGTGTGGAGCCTGCCTGGGTTTCTCTCTCTCCCTCTCTCCCTGCCGCTCTCCACCCACATTCTCTCTGTCTCTCTCAAAAATAAATAAATAAGCTTAAAATAAAATAAAATAAAATAAAATAAAATAAAATACTAAAATGTCAGCACTGAATTTGAAAGTCATCCATTATTTTATTACCTTCCCTACAGAAACTATTACTCAATCCAATTCTTCTTTTTTTGTGCCTGGGAGTATAGAAGGCAAAGAGAGGTGAATGTGAAAGTCACCAAGAAATGATACACAGCTCCTTCCTCATCCAGACTTCCTCCCCTGCCTTCACTCCTCTCTGCTTGTTCCCGCCCCAGTACCTCTACACGACCCCTGTATGTAATTTCATAGTGACAATAAAAAAAACAAGACCCGGTCACATGTTTTGAGGTGCCTACTCTGAGCCATGCAACCCCCCTAACTGCTTTATATACATTATTACAATTACACCTCATAACATGTAGGTACTGTTGTTATCCTCATTTCACAGATATGGAAACTTGGTTTAGTAACGTGCTAAAGTCCCATCACTGGCAAACAAGCTACACTGAGATCCAAGTGTAAGTAACCCAGAGCCCACAGTCTTGGCTCTCACGCATTATCCCCAATGCCTTAGGCCGACACTCCTTTTGAACAGCCTGTTAAGCCTGACCTATTTATGCTCTTCCGATTTCATATACCTCCAAAAAAATAATTTCTCAGATCCGCACCTTTTATCACCTGCCCTAGCTTCTTTCCCTTTATAGACAACTCCTTCAAGGTCACTTAGGAAAGGTTACACTAGAGTGACCAACTTGACCCGGTTTGCTGGGCCCTTTTCCGGTTTTAGCACTGGAAGCCCTATATCTTGGGGAATCTCCCGGTCCCAGACAAAGCAGGATGATGGGTCACCCCAGGTGACACATCGCTGCAAATCTCTTGTCCTGCTGAAATGACCGATAGCTCTACTGTCAGCCTCGCTCAGTAAATCCAGGGGCCTCGGGACAAATTTCTCCCTGCGCCCCTTGCCTATGATGGAATTGAGGATACAAGGGTTAGGCTCAGCAGCCTGACGTAGGGCAACGGATTTGTGGACAACCTCTTGTCCTTGAAAGCTATTTTTGGTATGCTATTGTATCAAGCAGTGGTTTATTATGGGAAACGGAAATAACTCGAATTTTCTCAAGCAGAAAGGACTATAATACAGGAAACTAGTCGCTAACAGATCTTTGAATGACTGGGGAAATGGGGAGGCCCTAAAGTGACTCTGCAGGACCTGACTTAGAGGGTCCAGAAGCTCCTATTGGCCCTGCCACCATCACGACCGCCACGGTGAAGATTCCACTCACACTCATGATGGCCTCACCTGGGAACTTGTTAGAAATGTAAATTTTCAGGCCCTGGATAGGCTCCAGACCTGTAGAATTCATGGGCAGGCTCAGCAATCTGTGCTTTAATAAACCGTCAGGTGATTCTGAGACACACTGAAGCGTGAGAACCTCATGCCGCCTTTCAAATGGTAACGAATTCACATCCCAGGGCTCCAGCTACCAGGGAATTGGGTATGAAACTTTGAGTCTTTAACCTGACTAGAATGAGGGCAGAATGGATATTGAAAGAGCCGTTCCCCTGGGCACATGGGTGGCTCAGTCGGTTAAGCGTCTGACTTCGGCTTGGGTCATGAGCTCACAGCTCATGAGTTCGATACCCGCATCAGGCTCTGTGCTGACAGCTCAGAGACTGGAGCCTGCTTTGGATTCTGTGTGTGTCTCTCTCTCTGCCCCTGCCCTGCTTGCTCTCTGTCTCCCTCTCTCTAAAACAAACATTAAAAGAAGAAGAAAGAAAGAAAGAAAGAGCCATTCCCAAGTGGCTACCTACTTTTTCCTGACCTTTCTCCAAAGATGAGATCTCTACCACTATCGATCCCCTCTAGTCAGGAAAAAATGTAGGAAAATATTTGTTAGCTGAAGGTGAGAAGGCATAAGGCTAAATAAATTGGTGAATTTCATATGAATTTCACTTCCTAGGATATTTGTTCAGCAAAGGACGCAGCAGATAGAGCTAAAAGAAACAGCATGGAAGACGACATCTAACCAGCATATATTAGAAACAGGGGCAAACCAACAAGAAGAAAAACAGCAACAGAAAAAAAAATGGGCAAGGTGTATACAACAAACATTTTACAGATGAGAAAGCCTGAAGGGCCGCCAAACATGTGAAAAGATGCTTAAACCAATTACTAATCCGAGAAGTGCAAATTAAAACAATGAGATATCTCTTTACACCCACCACTGGGTACGTAAACAGACTACAGCAGAGACTTGGCAGCAGTTAGAAGCAGAGGATTAGCTATGAGCGATATAGCCTAGAGAGAGCTCCAGTGCTGTGCAGGGTATAAAGCACAGTATTACTTATGAATACAAAATTATATTCACATGAACCAGGGGGGAAAAAAACACATTTAGACAGAAAAAAATAACATAAAGTATACATTAAGTAGGTTAGAATGGCTACCCAGGGAGATAAGAGGCATGGAAAAAAGGAGTGGGAAAACAGAAATAAAATTTCCTTTTTCTAGACTCACCACCCCCCACCAGATGCATACCAATCAACACGCCCAAGAAGGTCTAGATCAGAGCTGGCCACCGAACAGCTGACTGGGGGGTCAGGCAGGCCCACCCCTTAATATTTGCGAGACCTGGAGAAAGGGCCTCTGAATATTTAGCAGTTAAAAATCCAGCTAACAAAGTGTTAAATATTTTCTTCTTCCTACCTTGACAAATATACCTTCAAAACAAGCTAGAATGCCAAGTTCAAATTTAGAAATCTCAGGATGCTAAGAGTTCTGCGCCAGAACAGTGATATTAAAGGAAGGCTCTGCCTGGCCCCCGGCCCCCTGCTCGTGGCCACAGCATGCTCTCTCTGCTTGCCACTGCTGGTGCTATCCCACTTCACAAGGGACCTCACACAGACACATCTATGGATATCCGTGTGTCCCGACTCCGTCCATATCCCCTGCACGCAGCCATCCCTTGCTAACCCCTTTGGTCTAGGGATGAACAGCCAGCTATGTGGTCCGCTTTTAGGGGGCAGGCCTCAGGAAGAGCCTTATAAGCAGGTAAAGGGTATTTGAAATTGCATTGAAATCCTGGTATTCCCAAACTGAGAACAAGTCCAGAATGAGGTGTAGAGGCTCTGGCTGGACACATCCCCTTGGATCTGTTCAGCCATTGGGGAGGGGCACGGCCAGAGAAGGCCAAGGACTGAGCACCTCTCACAGAGTCTAAGAAGACTGCTGTGGAAGGAGGTGACCTTTGCCCATGTGTCTGCCCATAGCTGCTTCTCCTCTCCCTGACTGGCAAGTCATACAGTTGAGCTAAGATATGTTTGTCCCTCATATTATACTTTACAAAGCACCTTTTTTTTTAAAGTTTTTTTAATATTTACTTATTTTTGAGAGAGAGAGGGAGACAGAGCATGAGCAGAGGAGGGGCAGAGAGAGAGGGAGACAGAATCTGAACCAGGCTCCAGGCTCTGAGCTGTCAGCACAGAGCCTGATGCAGGGCTCAAACTTACAAGCTGTAAGATCATGACCTGAGCCAAAGTCGGACACTTAACTGACTGAGCCACCCAGGCACCCCCAAAGCATCTTTTTTTTTTACAGTGAATTCAAATTTATATGCAGAAGACTATTCTTTATGAGAAAACCATATTGAGACTAATTTAATTTCAGCTTTCTCAGTGGTTTTTTTCCCTACATGTTATGGGTTTTCTTAAAAAGAGATGAAGGTTATGTGAGTGCATAAGCTTCTTACTCATTTTTCATACTATTAGAGACAGAAGGAATATTTATACATGCAACATTCTTTCTTGTGTGTCCTCTGAAAAGTATGTTCAGCCTATACCTCAAAGTGTGTCTTCCTTTTTTGCCTATAGTTAACAATACTGTATCATATACTTAAAAATTTGCTAAGATGGTAAACCTTATGCTGTGTCCTTATCACAAAAAAAATTTATTTTTTTTTAACGTTTATTATTGAGAGACAGAGAGAGACAGAACATGGGCAGGGGAGGGGCAAAGAGAGAGCGAGACACAGAATCTGAAGCAGCTCCAGGCTCTGAGCTGTTTGCACAGAGCCCGACGCAGGACTCGAACTCACAAAACGCAAGATCACGACCTGAGCCGAAGTCGGTCGCTTAAACAACTGAGCCACTCAGGCGCCCCCCCAAAAAATTTTTTTAAATAGGGGACAGAAGGAAGCTTGTGGAGGTGATGTGTATGTTCATGGCATTAAATGTGGTGATGGTTTCATGGATGTATACTTATCCCCAAGCTCATCAAGTTGTATACATTAAATACATACAGCATTCTGTATGTCAATCACACCTCAATAAAATGTTTTTTAGATGGCACCTTAATGTTCAGTATCAATCAATCTTACCATCTTGTGAAATCATCTTATATACTGTTTACAAATAAGAAAAATAGGGCTAAGTGGGTGGTCTAAAGTGTGGAATAAACGAAAGCCACCAAATGAGAACCAGCAAAGGCTACTTATTCAGCGCTTCCCTTTGGTAGAGACTCATAAAGGGTCCAGGGAGTGAGAAGAAGGGAGATGTCTTCAGAGGGGCTCTAATTGGGGGCAGTTTGCATGGGGAAGCTGGAGACAGGCTAACTAGACACAGGGCTCCCTATGTGATTGGTTTGGGGAACATATTTGGCTTTCTGTGGTCCCAAGTTGGAACGGAGGGCAGAAATCAGCAAAGCTGGCAGTCAACAACTGAATCCTGACCATTCTGGGCTGATCATTCCAGAGGCTGTGGTTTGGCTTCGCAGGCTGGTTGCTGCAGAGATTGCAGGTAAGAAGTCTATTTTTACACATGGTCTGGCCATTATGTGTTTGTATATTCAGTTCCTCAAAAGTTACACAGCAAAAACAAAAACAAAAACAAAAACAAAAAACTGATACTATCATCCCTGGTCTTTTGACTGCAGCTTTGAAAGCTCATGCTTTTTGTACTTTTGTTTCCTCCTATGCATTCCTGAGCTTTTTAGAAGGATATAATATGGTTGAAACAGCTTGGAAAATGTTCCAGGGTGAGGGTATGGAAAGTATGGTCTTTAGCATCAAATGCACAGCAGTTTTGGAAGAGGAACCACAGTCCAGAGCTAAAACCTTCACTGGGAGAAAGAGTAAAATGCAGGTGTAATAATCCCAGAGTCTTGGGGTTCCATTCTCATTCCAAACGGCAAAATTAGAGTCTTCGATACATTTAAGTACATTCCACTCGACTCCCACACCAATTATGGAGGTTCGCTGGCCTGTAGCTTCCCTCTCTCCATCACCATGCTGAAAATTCCTCATTTGTGAGAGTTTAGCACAAAGCAGTGGAGCTCCACCAGCTCAGGGACAGCTCAGGGTAAGCAGTCTGGCACCAGTCCCAGCTGAAGTTGGATCCTCCTTCGGCAAAGACTCTTGCAAGGTCCAGCCTTCCTCTAATTATCAGAGGCCTGGACAGTTAGAGAAGCATCTCTTGCTTCTAGTATAGATAACTGCTCAGCTACTGAAAGCTGTCCTGTCCTCACCCTGCCTATTGTGGGATCCCACCTGCTGCCTCTGCCTCCTCACCCCTTCCCACCCCTCCCCACCCCCCTCCCACCCCTACTCTAGTGCTCAACAGTGTCTTGCTGCTTGTACACACAGCTGCAGGGCACATGCTCTTGGAAGCCCTGGTGCCCAACAGAGAGTCATGTTCATAGACTTGGGCTTCCTCCTGCCACTGATGTCCCTGGCCCAGGAGTTCCTCTCCACTGTGTTGTTGCCACTACATAATGCAGTGGGAGAGAGTCTCCGCCACCTTATTCCTGTCTTTGCATGGAATTCAGAATAAGACCGCTCCATGGGTGAAGCATACATTGACCAAGTTTCATTACTGTGGGTTGGGCAGAAAATAATGAAACAAGCAGATGAAGCCTGTGCTTGGGCACCAGCGAATCAGGATACCGAAAAGATTTTAGAAACCGTCTCCACAATTTTCCAATTAAAACAGGCTAGAAACTAATTTCAGAATCTATGTAATTTTTGTTTCATTTCAAATATTAAAATTATATTTTGAATTTCATGTGGATGAGGGAGAGTGGGCACCATAATTGTTTCATGACCTAAGACCCCAATGTAATTGAAATAGGTCATTGATTGATAGACGAGTGGGTCTCAAACTGGAGCCTGCATCAGAATGACCTAGAAGGCTTAGGAAGACAAGGTGCAGGTCTGTACCCCAGAGCTTCTGATTTACTATCTCTGGGTGAGAATTGAGAACCTGCATTTCTAAAAAGTTTCCAGGTGATGCTGATGCTGCTAAGTTTGGGACCACATTTTGAGAAGCACTGTTTTAGTTAAAAGATACGTAAGCCACTTTATCAGTACGTGTAATCTTCTAGGCTTGTCAGCTTCACCAGAAAGTTCTTCAGCCTCCTTATTTAAGGTTGGGTTGGGATGGATAAGGAATGTGTCCATGAGACTGGCTGCCAACATTCTAAAAACCCAGCAGTGGAAAGAGCATCGAGGTTGTCACACCTTGGTACATAAGATATTGGTAATATTTCCATTTTACAGATAAAGTAAGCTGAGGTTAACAAAAGTGAAATAATTAGTTCCAACTTGGGGGTTAGTAAGAAGCAGAGCAAACATGCCAGTGCACATCTCAGAAGTGTATCTCAAAAGACCAAGCTCTTTCTTAAGACACCATGTCCTTATCTGTGTTAAGATTGGCGATTCATCTGTAAAGCCACATGGGCTCAAAGTGAAAAACAATCACCTGGATGCTCAGAGAAATGCGAACCTTGTGGTGGCATCATATGGCACCAACTGCATGGGCTTAGTTGTCAGGCTGGCCTGAGTGCAAATTCTGATGCCTTCATTTACTGTCAAAACAAGAGATGCCTTGCTGGATTCTTCTTCTACAAAGAAAAGGTGTTGCCAGGGCCAATCACATAGGAGATACGTGGATTCTCATACATGAAACCAACGTGTAAGAAGAGGGGCCTAGATGGTAAAAGGGAGAGGTCTTGACCTCCCTTCCTCAGTTTGGACTTTGAGAGGTAGACAGGTCCAAATGTGATCCTGCGTAGTGAGGGTAAAGCGTGGCCTCTGCCCTAGGAGCTGGGGTGTGGACACCTCTGTGGGACTCGCAAAGCTGATAATGATTAAATAACATCTCATAAGGTGTATTCTGTGGACGTGGTTCAAGCTTATTTCCCTTTTGTCATCCCCTAGCCTTTAGGACAGTCATAGTAGAACCCTCTGGCCTCGTCTCAAGATGCACCACGGGGCAGCCAGGTTGTGGTCATTTGTCTGGTGTTGAGGAGAAGTAGAGACGCTCTGAGGCCTGCATGCTGGTGGGTGGACATCACAGAGAAGGGACAGGGAAATATCCAGGACAGAGTCTCTTGGTCCAGTCACCTCTCCCCCACCCTGAGAGTCAATCTCAGTTCCAAATTTGAATGTTCTGAGTTTATTTTAGGGAAAATGGCTTTTTTAATGGAAGATTCACCAAGTACACAGAAGTGACCTAGAGGCGCATGAAAGAGAAATAAGTGAAAATAATTATTAAAGCATCCATTCATTAAATTGAAAAAAACATTTACTGGAACTATAAATATTTCTGGCTATATAAGCAGGGGGGAAAAAACTCACTAGAGACACATAAAAATAGTGGATAGGCAATATTAAAGCGACCTGTCATTATATGGTATGATTTATGGGAAAGTAAGGAAAGTTGCTGTAAGAGCAAAGAAAAAACAAATTTAAGAAAGCAGAAATCTGATAGTGCTGGAGCCAGTGTTGACCTCGTGGTGTCCTTGGAGCCCAAGAACCTGGATTTTCACACAGGCGGAGCAAGAGATACAGCGAGGGGCACTGGCATGATGCAGACTGGGATTCGAGACCATGTCACCTCCTACCACACTCATAAACCCATGCTCAAAGCAAATGACACTTGAGTGAACGAACTAGAAGAAAACTGCCCCACACAGGCTGAGGGCAAGGACATGAGCTGGTGTCAGTCTTGGTTCTGGATTGAACAGGGGAAAAAGGAAAACCCTCTCCCCTGAGAACCCTAACCACACCTGCACTCCCATGTGTATGGACCTTGAGTTCATGCTAAATCGATGAGTTGTAACACCTCCCACCAAACACTTATCATAAAAAGGCCCTAGATGTTATTAGATGGAATTAGAAGTGTGGTAATGCTCCAACAGAAAGTACAGGGTTGGATGGAAGCATTAAATGGTGGGGCTGAATTGAATTTCCAAGCTCAGGGATAGCTTCTCTGAGGAAGTGAAATTTAGAGACCTGAAGGGTAGGGTGTGGTAGATATTCAGCTCCCCAGCACCAGAACCCCCTTCTCTGTCTGGAAAACTGTGCTGGTTTGAGTGTTGAAATCTCCCCAATTGGTAGTGAGTAGGGCCAGTCAATGCTTCCCAAATCTCTAAAAGGTACAGAGAGACCTCAGCCAATCAGATTCTCCCACTTAGGACTTTGCTTCCAGAGCAACCAGCTGTGATACGTAGTGGTAATGGGACCACTGGTAATGGCCAATGTCCAGTGTGACTTAAGGCAGCACATTCCTTACTTGTGGTTATAACTGATTCTAGCCACTGGGCTTCCCACGGATCCTAATTATTTCCTAAACTTGGTTCCTATGTTCTGTACAGTTTTGTGAGTTACCCCATACCTTTTCAATAAATGTCTTTCCTGCTGAAGTTCCCCAGAGTCAGACTGTTCTTCCAGCTAAGAACCATCACTGGCTATAGCAGAAGCTAACCAATTGGAACACCCAAGGGAAGGTAATGGGAAGGAGAGCATTCAGGCCCGGGAATAGCTCTCACATCCTGTAACTATTCATAAGCCCCTCCACCATTTTCCTGGTAGGGTGAAAACAGCCCTTCCCTCTTGCTTCCACACAATACTCAATGTGTATTTATACCTGTTTTTCCCTTCCAGGCTCTTTTTGTTGGTGGAGTAAAGGCAAATACATACATACACACATACATACAGGCCTGATATCAGAGATTATTATGGTTTCAGACAGTAACATCTAAGAGGAAGAGGGTAAGGGAAGTCTGTAGGCCATTTGTCTCACAAGAGCTATATTTTAAAAAGATAAACTAATACTCTAATATAGCAAAACAGCTCTCAACACATTTGCTTGTAACCTAGATATCTATATATGTATCTGCTCAAAATTTACTGGGAAGCTTCTTAAAATAATTTAATATATCCCCCAAATTGTTTCCAAACTCAAATAAAGCTAATGACATCATTATTGTTTACATAGTTAGCATGTGGCATAGTTAGCATTATATTTTAAGTGAGCACTGTTTATAGTAGAGGTCTTTTATGTGACACTCACATGCACGCACATGCATGTACACACACACACACACACACGCACAAACGGTTGTCTGTTGAGGTGCCTTATGTAATCAATACAAAGAGTAGCTCATTTCCTACTGTGTACAATTTATTTTATGATTTTATGTTTTCAATGATTATAGTTTATAACATATGGCATGCCTTCACTTTTATGACAGATAATTAACCATCCCTTTATTTTTTATACTCAATCTTCACTCAGAAATTGTGTCCTATTTCTTAACATCGTTACTATGGAAATTCATGATTAAGTTTTATGATGTGCTAAGAACTCTTTGCTCACCGTCCTAAATGATAAGTAGAAGGTCACCAGCAGAGGTTGGGAGAAGGATTTTCAGGTAGAGAAAGCAACATTAAAAAAAGACATGGTTGGGGCGCCTGGGTGGCTCAGGTAGTTAATCATCCAACTTCGGCTCAGGTCATGATCTCAGGGTTCATGAGTTGGAGCCCTGCATCAGGCTTTCAGCTCTCAGCACAGAGCCCACTTCTGATCCTCTCTCCCTCTTTCCCTGCCCCTCCCCCACTCGCATGCATGCTCTCTCGTTCACTGTCTCTCTCTCTCAAAGATAAATAAGCCTTTAAAAAAAAGACATGGGGGTACAGAAAATTCAAGTATATTTAGGGAAAGGTAGATAATATGGCTAAATCAATGAGTGTACTGAAGAATAAGAAGAGAGTTTGGGGTAAGAGTGGTGCAATCACTGATCTTATGTATCAGCTTGGTTGTATCATGTCAGAAGTATGGCTTTGTTATTATCTTTATATGGAGATCAAGTATATGGTTCAAGGAGATGCGTTTGGATGTCAAATTGACAATGGGTGGACTATGACAGCTAATTTTATATGTCAGCTTGGCTAGGCTGTAGTATCCAGTGGTTTGATCAAACACTCCTCTAGAAGTTGCTGTGGATGTGTTTTGTAAATGGATTAACATTTATGATCATCTGACTCTCAGCAGGTTATCCTCCATAATGTGGGTGAGCCTCATCCAACTCGTTGAAGGCCTAAACAACAAAGAAATTTCCTGGAGAAGGAAGTTTGCCTCACGAGTTTAACCTAGAATCCTGCCTGAGTTTCCAGCCTGCTGGTCTGCCCCATGAATTTGAGATTCAAAACCACAACTTCAACTCTTACCTGAATTCCAAGTTGCCAGCTTGCCCTACAAATTGTGGACTTGTCTGCTTCCACAATCACATAAGCAACTTCCTTAAAATAAATCTGTAGATAGATAGATAGATAGATCTTATGGATTCTGTTTCTCCAGAGAACACTGACTGATACATGTGGTTACTGATAATTAATCCTCCTCGCCTCCACACTCTGGGCAGTGAAATGAGAAGGAAGACAAGAGCCACATAATACAAAATAAAGATCAGCCTAAATATTGATGAAGTTGATAGGACACATCATCACTGCTAGTCAATTGGAGCACCCAAGGGAAGGGAGTGGAGAGGAGAGCATTCAGGGCCAGGGAACAGCTCACACATCCTGTGACTGGTCAGAAGCCCCTCCACCATCTTGGTAGGGTAAAAACAGCACCTCCCTCTTGCTTCCACACAATACACAATGTGTATTTATACTTGCTTTCCCCTTCTAGGTTCTTTTTGTTGGTGTATTAAAGCAAAATCAAACAAGCAAACAACCAGGCCAGATTCCAGAGATTATTATGATTTCAGAGAGTAACATCTTTGAGGAAGAGGGTGAGGGAAGTCTGTAGGCCATTTGTCTCACAAAAGCTAAACTTAAAAAGCTAAACTAAGCACTTTAGAGCTGTAGCCTTAAAAGGACCCTCTAATTCCCTCCCTGCTTCCCCAGATTAACTTTACAAACCAGCAGAGTTTGTAGTAGTAGCTCTTCCCTGCAAAAAGAGGGCACTCTGAAGAGAATTAAACTCCTGAGGACAAGTCTGTCCTAAAAAGAGAAGGCTTAGGGGGCAGGGCCATGCTTCAGCTGTACTGTCTCCTAGCTTTTCTCTTGGGGATGAGTCAGGACAAAGGATGAGTCTTGGACAAAGAGAAAGGATTCCTCCCATTTTTCACCATCCTGGATCACAGAAGGAATAGGTATCCAGTTATACAGGATTCATCTACTATTGCCCAGAGCCAGTGGCCCATTCACAGATGGGGCAATCATCACAACCCACAGCAGGTTCCCTTCTTGTCACATCTTAAAGACTCCCTTATAAAGTTCCACTAAATATAGTTCAATACTGTGATACTACTGAGACATACCTTTAATTTTTAAACTACCCCCAAGAAATAATTAAGAAATCTTAAGATACGGACTTTTTAAAAGACTATTTCCTTGTTAGCCTAGCCATTTCTCTCCACTGGTCAGGGTTTGGATCTGTTTCTGGGAACCCACTTGCAATTTTGGGTAAATATACAAAGTATGTCTCAAGTCAAGACCAACCCAAAGAACTCCCAACCCAATTTGGGAGCTCTTTTGGGAGAGGAGCTCTTTGTCAGGGAGGGGAACAGAGAGATGTGCACCTGTCCTTTTTTTAAGTTTATTTATTTATTTGAGAGAGAGAAAGCATGACTGGGCTAGGAACAGAGAAAGAGGGAGAGATAATTCCAAGCAGACTTCATGCTGACACAGCTCAGCGCCTGATGCGGGACTTGAACCCATGAACCATGAGATCATGACCTGAGCCGAAATCAAGAGTCAGAAACTTAACCAGCTGAGCCACCCAGGTGCCTCTGTCAGTCTTAATCTTTAGCTTCCCTGTGTCCTTCCTTGTCCTGTGGGCTGGTAGGGCAGGCAAGTATACAAGACCTGAGTTCATGCATAGGATCCATAGGGCAAAGCAAATCTGATATTTGGTGAGGCAGGGAAAATAAAGAGTCCTAGCCATGGGGGAAGGAGGCATAGGAGCTAGAAAAGCAAAGGCAGGAAGTAATACTTGAAACTAGGCCCTAATCATTTTCCTGCCTCCTGGTGATCTTTACATACATAGCAGGGTCACAAACAGTGGTTGGTGAAAAATAAAATAGTTCCCAGAGAAGGGACTAGTAAGAGACAAGGTTAGAGTCTAAGTCAAGGAAATTGAGGGCTTGCCCAGGAAACCATGACAATGTCACTCAGAATCCCAGTAGAAAACAGCACACTCAAATTGGATGGTTTACCCTACACCCTAGCTCCAAGAGAATTTATGAAAGAACATGAATGGTGAAGAAGTGGGGAAGGGTGAAAAGGAAAGAAGAGGAAGAGAGAGTGACCAGTTTTAAATGTAACCTGTAGGTAGTGAGACTTTGACCTGCACCCACCAGAGATGGTACCTATGAATATAAAGTGAATGAAAACGTGAGATAAAGATACTGAGTCTGACAACTACAAAGTTTTTGCCCATGACTATAAAACCCACCGACCACAACACAAGACCTAATTCAGGAGAGCTGGAGGAAGGGGCTATGACATATCTGTAAGAGTTGTTGCTGTTGTCATCATAAAACTTGGTCAGTCCAGGCCTCCTGGCCAAGCCATGGCTCTAGCAAACATTGTAACATAGGAACCAAGCATGAGCAGGAAAGAATCTTTGAGAACACAGCCTCCATAGTGACCACAAGCCACTAGTATCAAAACACAGTGGTCACCAATGACAAAGGAACAAATAAAAAGATCTAAGCCTTACAGTTCACATAGGTGATGACAATAAGTGCTATTATTTGGAGTGAATTGGACTGAACAGGATTGGAACATTTTTCACATGACAAACTCTAGTGCTTGCTCTTTTACTTTTTAAAAGAAATATACATATATATTATATACAAATATATGTATACTATTTATACTATATATATGTATATATATTCCCCCATTAAATAAATTATATATGTGTATATAAAATGTAAATATGTAGGGGCGCCTGGGTGGCGCAGTCGGTTGAGCGTCCGACTTCAGCCAGGTCACGATCTCGCGCTCCGTGAGTTCGAGCCCCGCGTCAGGCTCTGGGCTGATGGCTCAGAGCCTGGAGCCTGTTTCTGATTCTGTGTCTCCCTCTCTCTCTGCCCCTCCCCCGTTCATGCTCTGTCTCTCTCTGTCCCAAAAATAAATAAACGTTGAAAAAAAAAATTTTTTTTTAAATAAATAAATAAATAAATAAATAAAATGTAAATATGTATATTTTATATAAGAATATATATACATTGGGGTGCCTGGGTGGCGCAGTCGGTTAAGCGTCCGACTTCAGCCAGGTCACGATCTTGCGGTCCGTGAGTTCGAGCCCCGCGTCAGGCTCTGGGCTGATGGCTCAGAGCCTGGAGCCTGTTTCAGATTCTGTGTCTCCCTCTCTCTCTGCCCCTCCCCCGTTCATGCTCTGTCTCTCTCTGTCCCAAAAATAAATAAACGTTGAAAAAAAAAAAAAAAAAAAAAAGAATATATATACATATTTAAATACATATTTATATACACTTTTATATTTCCATTAAAAAGAGGTAGAAAGATGGCGTTGAAAAATCAACCAAGGCCTAAACATCTTCAGTATCAGTTCAGACTGGATGACTCCTTTAGCTACTGCCACCTGGTGGCAACATGCCTAAAATTCAAGAACAGGAATCAAAGATTGTGCTCAGGAGCTCCCTCTAGCCCAAGAAGACTTGACAATTAGACAAGTTCAAAAACGGATAGAAAACCCAGATTTTGATTTACGAGTACATCTGCGCAAAAGGTGCACTGGGTAGTAGGAGAAAGGCAAGGAATAACATAACATTTAAAAATGATCACCAGGGGCGCCTGGGTGGCGCAGTCGGTTAAGCGTCCGACTTCAGCCAGGTCACGATCTCGCGCTCCGTGAGTTCGAGCCCCGCGTCAGGCTCTGGGCTGATGGCTCAGAGCCTGGAGCCTGTTTCTGATTCTGTGTCTCCCTCTCTCTCTGCCCCTCCCCCGTTCATGCTCTGTCTCTCTCTGTCCCAAAAAAAAAATAAAATAAAATAAAAATAAAAAATAAAAAATAAAAATGATCACCAGTCCTTGAACGTAGACAGAAATGGAAGGTGTAAGTATATATTACTGTTTTAAAATTTTTTACAATAAAAGAAAAAGAGAGGGAAAGGGTACTGGAGGAACATTTTTAGTCTAATGAAGGTGTGCTTATGCTTGTACACTGAGAAAAAGAGTTAGTAGAAAAGACAATTTTAAAGGCACAAGGAAGAAAATGGAATTTTCAAGACTTGAAATACCTGAGAGGATATGATGGGGTGAGACCAAGAGCACATGAAAAGGCATTTTGCCAAATTCAATATGTTTAAATATATTGTGTTTAAATATAAAATTCACTCATTATGTTTAAATATAAAATAAATAGAAATTGATAGTTCTTTTTTTTTCAATTTTTTTAATGTTTATTTATTTTTGAAAGAGAAAGACAGACCGTGAGCAGGGGAAGGACAGAGAGAGAGGGAGACACAGAATTTGAAGCAGGCTCCAGGCTCTGAGCCATCAGCACAGAGCCTGACACAGGGCTCAAACTCACAAACCATGAGATCATGACCTGAGCCAAAGTCATACACTTAACCAACTGAGCCACCCAGGTGCCTGATAGATGGTTCTTAAGATGAACTGAAAACATTCTTCATGTAAAAATATTCATTGCTGTTATAAGCTGAATTGTGCTCCACATCCTCCAAATTCATGTTGAAGCCCTAATAACACTGTATTGGAAATATGACCTTTAAATAAGTAATTAAGTTACAGTGAAGTCATTAGGATGGGCCCTAATCCAACACCTAATTCAACTGGGTGTCCTTATAAAATAAGGAAATTTAGACACCAAGTGAGACACCAGGGATATATGCACACAGTGGGAAAACCATGTGAGGATACAGGGAGAGGGCAGCCATCTGCAAGCCAAGTAGAGAGGCCTTGGGAGAAACCAAACCTGCTAACACCTTGATCTTGATTTCTAGCCTCCAATCTGTGATGAAATACATTTCTGTTATTTGTGCCACTCAGTCAATGATATTTTGTTATGGCAATCCTAGCAAACTAATGCATTCCCATTAAAACCTAAACCAAGAAGAGAATGCCCACTACTATTTAATATTGTATACAAGGGGAAAGAAAATGGCTTTAGACAAAAGAAAGGAATTAGGGGCAGAAGAATCAGAAAGGAAGAGGTAAAACCATCTATTTGTGCAGATGACTTTATTATATATCTGAAAACTTCAAAAGAATTAATGAAAGTTTGGGGCGCCTGGCTGGCTCAGTCGGTTGGATGTCCAGCTTCGGCTCAGGTCATGATCTCCCCATTCGTGAGTTTGAGCCCCGCGTCAAGCTCTAAGCTGACAGCTCAGAGCCTGGAGCCTGCTTTGGATTCTGAGTCTCCTTCTCTCTCTGCCCCTCCCTGCTCACACTCTGTCTCTCTCTGCCTCTCAAAATAAATGTAAAAAAAATTTTTTTAAAAAGAATTAATGAAAGTTTACTAAAAAATAATACCAATAACATTGCAGGAGTAAAATCAGAAATCAACATAGTTCATATACAAACAGTAACCCGTTGGAACTTATAGATCTCATAATAAAAGAAAAATAAAGTTTCTAGGTAAAAATCTAACAAGAACCTTACAAAACCCACATGGCTAAAGATATAAACACACTTAGGACACAAATGAGATCTAACAAATAGGAAGACATTCCATGTTCTTGGATTGGAAGACTCAACCAAAATATATCAATTCTAAGTCTGTTTATAAATGTGACATGATCTCAATAAATATAGCCTCAGTTTTTTTTTCTGGAGAATACAAACTGATTATAAAGTTTATAAGAAAGAATAAATAAGCAAAAATATCATGGAAAATCCTGGGGGTGGGGAGACACACAATGTGTAAAAGCTAACCCTAATGTTATACAGAGACATTAAAAAGCTTCTATAATAGCACATAAAGAGAATGGTAAATGGATAGAAAAGAATATAAAACTTGCATATGGACTTGAGAACCAGTAGAAATTTAATATTTGATGAAGGTAGCATCTCAAGTCAGTAGGAAAAAGCTGAGTTTCCATTTTTTTAAATAGTGATGGTACAACTGGATAGCCATATGAACAATAATAAAATTAGATCCATTTCTCACACCACAAACAGTGGAAATTTCAAATGTACATATTTATATCTCAGACAAAAAGCTAAAGTCTGTAATATAAAGAGCTTCTAAAAATTGAGAATAAAAAGACCTACAACCCAAGAGAAAATGGACAAAAGACGTGAATAGAGATTTCAAAGAAAATAGAAATATTAATTGCTTTTAAGCATATGAAAAGATGCTCAACTTTTCCCATATGAGAAATGCACATTAAAAGTATACAGAAAAGATACTTTAAGACAAGATGGGGTTGCAACTTCCTCTTCCAACCATGAGGGAGTAATAGGGTTAAGACTTGCCCAATGCCTTAAATTAGGAAAATAGAATATCTGAAACAACTGCTTTCTAACATTGACAAAAAGCAGCAGAGGAATCTAGTTCCTGGAAAAGGGGGAAATAAATGTGATCACCCTCTCTTCCTAGAGGCAATTTCCAAACAGGGGTGCAGGGAAAGCAAAACAAACAGAGCCTGGTAGTCTTGCTGAACTGAGGAGACAGCGGCTGGCATTTGGGGAGCCCAAAGCAGCTAGAATCTGTGGAGCAGAATACTGGAGCAGAGGTTGCTTGCAAAGGGGAACTCCAGAAACTGATATAAAGGTCTACATGAGATTCCCAGAGCTCATGCAGCCTGGAATCATTCGAATTCCTGCCAGACAGAGTGAAGAGACTTCAAAAAACATGGGGCATACACTAGGCTACTCTAGACGTACCTAGAAAAGCTTAAAAACACACGTTAAAAGAATTGGACTGGGGCACCTGCGTGGCTCAGTTGGTTGAGCATCCAACTTCAGCTCAGGTCATGATCTCGCGGTCTGTGAGTTTGAGCCCCGCGTCAGGCTCTGTGCTGACAGCTCAGAGCCTGGAGCCTGCTTCGGATTCTGTGTCTCCCTCTCTCTCTGCCCCTCTCCCACTCATGCTCTGTCTCTCTCTGTCAAAAATAAATAAACATTAAAATTAAAAAAAAAATAAATACAATACAATACAATACAATACAAGAATTGGACTGATCCTCAAGATACTTAAAAGCCTGCCAGAAGAAAGCCCAATAAACTTTAAAGAAATACAATAAAATTTAACACTCAGCAACATAAAATCTGTCATTTTTACATCCAGTTAAATGGATAAATTACTAGGTATGGAAGAAGGAGCAAAATGTGATCTATAACCAAGAGGAAAATAAGTTAAGAGAAACAGCCCAGAAGTGACAGAGTTGATGGAATTGGCAGATAAGGACTTTACAAATTAACTATTATAAATATATCAATGCTCAATAATTTAAAGGAAAAATGAACATGATGCTAAAAGAAACTGAAGATATAATAAAAACAAATGGGACATCTAGAACCTTAAAAATAGATAATATCTGAAGAAAAATCACTCAATTGTATTCACATTAGAATAAATGCTGCTGAAAAATACCAATGCACTTGAAGACATAGCAATAGAAACTCTGTATATAGAAATACAGAAAGAAAAAAGACAGACATAAAAATTAATAGAACCTCAGTAAACTTTAGAATGATAGCAAGCAGTCTAACATAGTTGTAATTTGAGTCCTAGCAAGAGAATGGGTGAAGGGTGGGGGATATTTTGAAAAATAATGGCTGAAATTTTTCCAAATTAGATGAAAACTATATACCCATATATCCAAAAGGCTCAATTAATCTACAAGCAGAATAAACACAAATAAACCACACAAAGTTATACCATAATCAAATTGCTGAATATCAATCTAAAGAGAACATTTTAAAAGCAGGCAAAGGAAAAAAAAAAAAGCATATTATAGATCTATACAGAGGAACAAAGATAAGAATGATTACAGATTGATCATCAGAAGCAATACCATCAAGAAGATAATGGAATGACGTCTTAAAAGTGCAGAAAGAAAAAAATTATCAATCTAGAATTCTGTATTCAGTGGAAATATCTTTCAAAATTAAAGGTGAGGGGCGCCTGGGTGGCGCAGTCGGTTGGGCGTCCGACTTCAGCCAGGTCACGATCTCGCGGTCCGTGAGTTCGAGCCCCGCGTCAGGCTCTGGGCTGATGGCTCAGAGCCTGGAGCCTGTTTCCGATTCTGTGTCTCCCTCTCTCTCTGCCCCTCCCCCGTTCATGCTCTGTCTCTCTCTGTCCCAAAAATAAATAAACGTTGAAAAAAAAAATTAAAAAAAAAAAAACAAAATTAAAGGTGAAATCAAGGTTTTCATACAAACAAAAGCTTAGGGATTCTATTGTCAGCTGACGGCACTAAAAGAAATGTTAGGGGAATTTCTGTAGGCAGAATAAAAACTAATTTGGGGAGCCCCTGAAATTGTAAAAAGTAACCTTGTATATATAATATAAATATAAACTTGGAGAGCAATTAAAATTATAAATATGTGGATAAATATAAAATATCTTTTTTCTTAAATTTTTATATCCTTAAAAATAAAGCAAGGAAAAATTGCAATTTTAAGTGCGATAGTGAGGTTAGACCTCATTGTGAAGGTGATAATTGTACCAATACTTGAAAAAGACATGGCTGGAGTTGTACTTGGTAATAACAGCTACTCTAACATTCTGTTGGGTAAACATAGCTCAATGAAACATCCCTCCCAGGCAATACATTTTTATCATGCATTTTAGTAACCATACCTTAATCCAAAGCACTGGCTTTAAGGGAGAAAATTTTAGATATAGAGTTTAGAGGAGCAAAAGACCTTTCTTGGAATGTTAAGAAATTATAAGTCATATGATGAAGGTACCTATACACACCCAATTCTGTTCTTAAACACCTAGCCCTATATGCTCTAAATTCCATTCCTTGTGTAATTGGCTTTAGGAAGGGATCTGATAAAACTCATTCTTTCAAGGACTGATAAAGTTGGTATGTGACTATCTGTACTCTACATTCCTTATTAGGTACACTTTTATTTTAATGAGGACAAACTTATTAGCCAAAAAATCTCAATATGAGGAAATTCAAGTCTCAGCAAATTGGTGAGTTAGATATATTTTTGGTCACAGTTAAGGGCTGGAGGGCCCTTGGAGAAATTATATGAAATTACAACATAAACACCAAAACCCATCTTCTTCAAGGCCTGTTTATGTTGATGAGTATATGTACACACTTATCAACAATTGCTTATTTTTCTTTGTGACCCATATTCAACCAAGGTTCAGCAGTGCTGGTTGGTACTTTATAGATTTTTGCTTAGAATTTTTCTACATCCTTCAGTATCATTAATAAATCCCAAGCTATCTCCTTAATCCCACTGCACAAAATTTACAAATAGCAAAAAACAATTCATTATCACAAAGTTCACATAAGCCCCATAAGGCAGACTCTCCTTGGGACTCTCGCACAAATAAGGCCTCAGGGGTTCATTAAAAGTTGAGTTTTCTCTAAGAACTTTGAGGGCTCTTGCTTGGATGATGCAACCCCAGGGGAAGTTCTTTTGAACTGATGCTTCGTCAGAGACTGTTGCCATGGAGGCATCATTTCAAATGCATCTCAAAGCTATTAGAGCCACCTGCTTTATTGTTTTTGTTTGATGTTATTTTTACCTTTTTTGAGGTAAAATTCACCATTTAAACATTTTAAGTGGCATATACTATGGTTTGTTGTATATTTGCAACCCTAAGCGGTCACTCCCTGCTCTCACCTACCCTCAGCCCCTAATCTGCTTTCTGTCCCTATTGATTTGCCTAATTTGGTCATTTCATATAAATAGAATTGTACATATGTGGACTTTTATGTCTGTCTTCTTTCACTCAGTGTAATGATTTCAAGGTTCATCCGTGTTGAAGCATGTGTCAATATTTCAATCTGTTTGTGTCTGAGCAATAGTCCATTGTATGAATATACTACATTTCATTTACCTGTGCATCAGTTGATGGTCATTTGGGTTGTTCCCACTTTACAAATAATGTTGCCTGAAGGTCAGTCAGAGGTGAGGACTTAGGGTCTTCTCAGGTCTTTTCTGAGCATGTGCCCAGCCCTGGGCATGCATGTGGACTTCTAGATTCCCCAGAATGTAGGAGAGCTTTTCAAAGCCCCTATTTCCCTAAACTTCTCTTTCCCTAGTCTTTCCTCCCAAGCTTTATGGCTCATCTATTGTTTGCCCCATTGTTTTCCCTTGCCCCAGGGGTCAGTGACTAATGACTTTGCCTTTAAACATTTTCCACACTTGTCCTCCTCCCCTCTATAACCACCTCAGTCCTGGGAGAATTCCAGGTTAAGTGAAACAGAGGAAAAGGCTTTGAGCTGGCCTTTCAGAGAACCACCAGAGAGGTCAAAACAAAGAACCACAATTCTTGGAGAATAAAGTCTGTTCTCCTGCCTCTAGTACTGGTACTTATACCAGGCAGGCTGTTGTCTTCAAGGCCAACACCCAGCTGGGAGCAGGAGATGCATCTAGGATAAACTAAAATGCCACAAAACTATCTTACTGAGATTCGGCTTTTTCCCCTTAATTGTGTGCCCCTCTTTGCTACAAACTTGTGACTAATATCCATAGTTCCAAGAAAGTTAATTTCAAAAGTCTTCTGTGAGTTTATTTATTGCTTTTGTGTATGAAAGGACTTGGGAGTCCCCTACCCTGCCATTTCTGGTGGCATCACTCTAGAATCGTAACCTTTCACTCTGAGACATACCCCAGCTGCATGGTAAATTACATGGCCCTGCTAATTATTCAGAGCATACACTTTGCAATCAGTCTGTTCTCACTACAAATCCTGCCTCTGCCACCTCTTTGCTGAATGACCATGGCAAAGTTGCTTAATCTCTCTCTGAATTCCAAATCCTTTAACTTAAGATGGGGTAATAAACACAACTCAAAGAGTTATATTTAAGAACAAATGGTGCCACTTCTGGCACTATAATTTAAGGTATAAAGTTTATGGTACAATGTGGGTTTCCCTGTCTTTACTACTGAAATCTGAAACCTCAAAGGACATGGTTAAGGCAGGTATTGTTAATGGAAGGGGAAGGAGGTGGGAATCATATGAAATCGTGTATTTTAAAATTCAACATAAAAAAGTAAGTTATAGGGGCGCCTGGGTGGCTCAGTCGGTTAAGCGTCCGACTTCAGCTCAGGTCACGATCTCGCGGTCTGTGAGTTCGAGCCCCGCGTCGGGCTCTGGGCTGATGGCTCAGAGACTGGAGCCTGCTTCCGATTCTGTGTCTGTCTCTCTCTCTGCCCCTCCCCCGTTCATGCTCTGTCTCTCTCTGTCTCAAAAATAAAAATAAAACGTTAAAAAAAATTAAAAAAAAAAAAAAGTAAGTTATAGGGGCGCTTGGGTGGCTCAGTCAGTTGAGCGTCAGACTTCGGGTCAGGTCATGATCTCACAGTTCTTGAGTTCGAGCACCGCATCAGGATCAGTGCTGACAGCTCAGAATCTGGAGCCTGCTTCAGATTCTGTGTCTCCTTCTCTTTCTACCTTCCCCCACTAACACTCTGTCTCTCTCTCAAACAATAAACATTAAAAAAAAACTTTTTTTTAAGTAAGTTATAAACAGTGTATGTAATATGGTCTCATTTCAAGGGAAAAAAGGCATACATATCCACACAAAAGTATCTGGAAGGATAGACATTAAGTAATTAAGAAGGGTCATCATTAGACAGAGGAAATATGGTGTTCTTAGCCTCTCATTTTTCTTAGCTACTTATATTTTCTCATTTTTATGTACATTTATTGCTTTTGAAATTTTTAAAAATGCTTATGAAATATAGTAATAAGATCACTCTCCTATTTATCTCCAGAAACCCAGTAAATCAATTTTACTTTAAGAAATAAAGTCCTGTGCAAAGGTCAGTTATAGCAAAACAGCATGTTATAGCATGGGTTGGTGTCCAGAAGTCCTGGGTCCTAGTTCTGTCTTGCACTAGCTACCTGGTAACTTGAGTACCTTTTTGAGCTTCAGTTTCCTAGAAGATGAAAACTATCATAATAATACAGCATTCCACTTTTTCCCTATGCTGTGCCAATAGCAAGACATCAAGAAGAAAAGTGCCAGAGAGACACAGACGTACATATTTGAAAGGCTACACCCTTAGAACCCTGGCTCTCAAATGTTCATGTACATCAGAATCGCCTAGAAAAGTTAAGACTCAGACTGCAGGCCTCATCTCAAGAATTTTGATAGGGGTGCCTGGGTGGCTCAGTCGGTTAAGCATCTGACTTCGGCTCAGGTCATGATCTCGCACTCCGTGAGTTCGAGCCCCGCATCGGGTTCTGTGCTGACAGTTTGGAGCCTGGAGCCCGCTTCAGATTCCGTGTCTCCCTCTCTCTGACCCTCCCCCGTTCATGCTCTGTCTCTGTCTCAAAAATAAATAAACATTAAAAAATTAAAAAAAAAAAAAAAAGAATTTTGATAGATCTGGGTGGAGCCCAAGACTTATTTACAAATTCCCAGGGGTGCTGATGATGCTGGTCTGGGAACCACGTGTTAAGAACCTGAACTAGAGGCAAAGGGGAAAAAAGTTCTTTAGGTTCAAGTTCCAAGTCCTCTCCCTTACTTCTGTGACCTTGGGCAAATCTCTTAATCTATCTGCTCTTGAGTTTCTTTACCAAGAAAAAGCATATTATAATTCCTGCTAATAAGTACCATCTGCCCCCAAGATTTTTATGAGGATTCAATGATTTAAATGCGTGAAAGGAATACATAAACTCTACTGAATTATGCAAATGGCGTCAATTATATAAGTAAGGCAACTAAAGTAACTAGAATTTAAATTATTTTTATTTTAGGAAATACATCTTAGACACAGATGTCTGTCAGTTTAGATTCCCAACAATGAAGATGCATGCTTCTAGAAAGCATGTCTAAGATTTGAGTACTTTGCCACTGTTGGAGATAACAGGGTCTTGGTTAAATACCATGATGTGAGCGTGTAAATAATAATAATAAACCACATCAGAGTTAAAACTTATTGAACACTTGCTAGTTACCAGGCACTGAGGTAATTTAAATCTCATGATCCTATGAAGTAGCTGCTATAATAATTCCCAAGTGTAGCTAAGGAAGTTTAGGCTTCAAATGGTCAAATAACTTGCTCAGGGCCACATAGTCAAGATCAGAAGGAGTTTCTAAATAATACAGTTACAATGCTATTTGTTTATTCACTTAATTTAGACATTATTCATTAATTCAGTGCCCAGAATAGTCTAACTCAATGTAGTTATTATGAGTTATTTGCTAAGGGATTACTCCCGATTAGATTTGATTTGGATTTAGAGCTCTTATACTCGCCGAACCCCCAATTCTCCTCTCCCCCCAACATAGGTGCATCACGATTTTAATTTCTCAATACTTAATGTTTACTGTACTATGATTATGTTTCTCTACTTGTTCTATTTTATTTTTTCCAGAGTGAATGCAGTCCCCGTGACTTTCTGCATGCATCTTCTTAATATTTCTGCATAGTTCACTTTCAGAGATGGAGTGCAACATGAGACAAGAATCTAAGGAAAGACAGATTTCTTGGGACCCCAATATAAAAGATACAAGAGAAGGGGGATCTAGTTCCCCACTCAAACCATTTTTCTCTGTTAAAATATTATGTTCTATTTCTAGTTTCACCTACTTCTAACCCTGACCTAACCTGAATTTTACAGAAAGACAAATAAATCTCATTTATCTTTAGTTCCCTTATTTTATTCAATACAAACTACATTCCAAGCCTAATCTAGCCAATTTTTTTTAAGTAGGCTCCACACTGGGCATGGAACCCACCATGGGGCTTGAACTCACGGCCCTGAGATCAAGACCTGAGCTGAGATCAAGAGTTGGAAACTTAACTGACTGAGCCACCCAAGCACCCCCCAATTTTTAAGCTATAAAATTATTCTGATTCCTGAACCTTTCAACCTACAAAACTCTCAGGTGATATATCTAATCTTTCTTTAATAGAACACTGTATAGAGTCCTTGATGCTGACTTTCCAGCATCATAGGACTTAAATCCAACTACCAATATGCGTGCTAAGAAAACCTAGTTACTGGCATAAATACACAAAGTACTATATCCTACTTCTTTTTTGCTTTTTAAAAATTTTTGATACATATACTCAAAGTATATATAATTTTTCGCTTAACCAACTGAGCCAACCAGGCGCCTCACTAATGTATATATAATTTTTTGTAAATAAATAACTAATAACATACATCTTTTTTAATGGATGTATACAATCCCTTGTCTTTTATTTCTCTCCTTTATCTTTGGCTACATCATGTATATGCCACATGCAGGCACCTAAAAACAGTTTCTTCATGTTCTTCTAAATTTTACATCTGTGTGCATTAAAATTCAGTGAGTCGAGGGGCACCTGGCTGACTCAGTCGGTAGAGCATGTGACTCTTGATCTCTGGGTCATGAGTTCAAGCCCCACATTGAGCATAGAGTCTACTTAAAAGAAATAAATAACAAAATTCAATGAGTCAAGCTCCATTAACACTGATATGCATGGCCTGTCAGAGTGCAGACTGTACCCCTTTCTGAAAGGTTTCTCAGGAGAGACCACAGGGTGCTGTCACCTGAATTACTGCCCTCTGATTTAGCTGGTAATTAACTTCTCCAAACATCTGCTGTATTGGATCATAGAGCTTCAGGACCAGGGAAAATCTAAGACCAATTTCCAGATGCCTGATGGCAACTCATATTTCTATAGCAACTGAGCACTTGAAAAAAAAAAAAAACTCCATATGCATTATCCCATTTTGGGTTTACAGAACACCTTAAGAGTTGATATTTTGACTTCTCACTTTGCAGATAAGGACTTGTCATTCAGTACATGGTATAACTTTAACCACACCACGCTGTACTCTCTGGATTTGGGATAATGTCAGCTTTACATTATCATGTTCTGGTGAATATTTTGGGATTGCCTGTATCAAAAAGGAGATTAAATTTCTGAAGCAAAATACATGTCCAAACCCAAGAAATGTAACACAAAAATTTTGATCTCTAAATGTATGAAAAGGTTGTAGGCAGTAAAAAGTCCAGGCCTTGACCATTTCCTCTAACCACCCTGATCTCTAAAACACTGTCCAACTCATCTGACTCCTAACAAACCTTGGCAGTAGTGAGATGAGTAAAACACAGGAAACAGTTCAGTGGGGGCAGCTGCTCCCACCTGGCTTCCCACCTGGAGGAGAATTGATGCAGAAAATCCCTCTACGGTGACAGAGTTAATCCTCAGGGACTCCACAAGGCAACCAAGGCTCCAGCCCACCTCTCCTAGGGTGCACCGTGTGGGGAGGTTGGTCTGGATTGCTCTCATATTTCTTACTTCTCAGCTTCACACTCCCATTTGCCGCTTCATCAGACATTTCTCATTGGTGGATCTTGGCAACTGCTCTATTATTACCCCTAAGATACTGATGAACTTTGTGTCAGAGAAAAACACCATTTGTGGACAGCATGTCACAGCTCTGTCCCTTGCTTGTGTTCGTCATGGCTGACGGGGACATGCTGACCATGACACTTTGTCATCAGATGCCATCAAGGCAGTTCCCTGTTGGTAGTTGTAGGATTTGTAATGGGACTGAATGGCGCACAAACAGACCCTATGCCCCTATGCCTTGTATGAAGATTGTCCTTTTGTGAGCTATTCATCAGTCATTACTTCCTTCATATACTAGCATGTATGATATTGATATGACAATTTTCCTTTTGGCTTAATTCAACATTGGAGTCACTAGATTGACAATCTCTGTGTCCTAGGCCTTTTCTCTCCAGCATCCTCCACATCAGCTCCACAGACAGCAAGTCCAAAGCCTTCAGCAAAAGCTCTGAGATTTTTCTATGGGTCTGATGCATTCATGCATCTCCCTTTTCGCTCTCAGGTCACTTGCCATAGAAGAAGCCAGCTCCTATGTAGTGAGAACACTCAGTCGGCCCTATGGGGAGTCATGTGGTGAGGAAGTGAAGCTGCCTGACACAACGAGGCTTTCTCCCAACAGCCACATGAGTGAGCCATCTGGAATGCAAATCATCCAACCCCACTCAAACCTTCATATGACCAGAGCCCCAGCCAATCTGTTGACTTTAACCTTGTGAGAACCAGACCAGCCCAACTAAGCTGCTACCAGACCCTAGACCTACAGAAACTAAGGGATAATAAACCTTTATTTGTTATACAGAAATAATTAATGCACATATGAAAAGATACTCAACTTGTTCATGTATCAAAAGAAATGCAAATTGATGTAATAAGATATCACTTTATAGCACCAGCTCATTTTAATCTCAATTTGCACTCATAAAAAATATCAAGGACCCAAAGAGCTTTTGTACATGTGAGTTATATCAATTGATATTTACCATGTTAGAAACGAAAATGGGAAATCTTTATTTTATTCATGTATTTTAAAATAAAATCATAAATCCATCCCATATTAACACAAATATTTTTGTGAAAAATAAGTATATTTTCGAAAATAAAATAAAAACTTAGTGAGAAAAGTGACCCTGTTTTACAATTTTGCAAATCTCTGAATATCTGGTTTGGTAGAAGATAGAAGGAATCTCATATCTGCCTTGGCAATCAGTCCATTGAAATATCACATATTATGCAGCCTCTGGAAAATACTACTACGCTCTCATGCAAGAATGGGAGTTCAAAGACCAAATAGTGTCTTGATATTAGTACGGAAATAGTTTTGACCTTGTGGACCCCTTAAAAGCTCCTCAGGTACTCTCAGGGGTTCCTGGACCACACTTGGAGAACCTCTGCTTTACATTCAACAGATAGACCCCAAAAAAGTTTTTATGTTTATTTATTTATTCTGAGAGTGAGAGAGAGAGAGTGCAAGTGCATGAGTGGGGGGAAGGGCAGAAAGAGAGGGAAAGAAAGAATCCCAAGCAGGTTCACACTGTCAGCGCAGAGTCTGATGCGGGGCTCAATCTCACAACCCTGGGATCACGCGCTGAGCTGAAATCAAGAGTCAGATGCTTAAGGGGCACCTGGGTGGCTAGTCAGTTAACATCAGGCTTTGGCTCAGGTTATGATGTCAAGGTTTGTGAGTTCAAGCCCTGTATCAGGCTCAGAGCCTGGAGCCTGCTTCAGATTCTGTGTCTCCCTCTCTCTCTGCCCCTCCTCTCTCTCTCTCTTTCTCTCTCTCTCTCTCTCTCTCTCTCTCAAAAATAAATAAACATTAAAAATTTTTAATAAAATAAAAATAAAAGAATCGGATGCTTAACCAACTGAGCCACCCAGGCACCCCCAGACTGACAAAAATTTTAAAGTTGAATGGTGCTGTCAGTGAAGATGTGGGAATATAAGAAACTTTATGCACCACAGCCATTCTAGAGAGCAATACGAAACTGCTTAAGACAAGGTAACTATATGCTGCCCTATGACCTAAAATTCCAAGGTCCTGGTTACATATGCCAATTGAATTGTCTTGAAGGACCACAAGGGGAAATGTACATTTTCTATGGAACAGGAGGGCAAGCAAAATGAGTGTTCATCAACAGGCAAATGAGGTAAAATGAAGTATTCTGCTGCAGTAGAAACAACAGATTAGCTGTGAACATAGCAATATGTATCAACTTTAGAGGTACAGGGCTCAGTCGAAATAAAAAGAAACAATGAGATTTAAAATCAGGGCGCCTGGGTGGCTCAGTTGGTTGGGCATCAGACTTCAGCTCAGGTTATGATCTCACTGTTTGGGTTCAAGACCTGTGTTGGGCTCTGTGTTAACGGCTCAGAGCCTGAAGCCTGCTTAGGATTCTGTGTCTCCCTCTGTTTCTGCCCCTCCCCTGCTGATTCTCTCTCTCAAAAATAAATAAACATAAAAAAACATTTTTTTTAAATGAGATTTGGGGCGCCTGGGTGGCGCAGTCGGTTAAGCGACCGACTTCAGCCAGGTCACGATCTCGCGGTCCGTGAGTTCGAGCCCCGCGTCAGGCTCTGGGCTGATGGCTCAGAGCCTGGAGCCTGTTTCCGATTCTGTGTCTCCCTCTCTCTCTGCCCCTCCCCCGTTCATGCTCTGTCTCTCTCTGTCCCAAAAATAAAAAAAATAAATAAATAAATAAACGTTGAAAAAAAATAAAAAATGAGATTTAAAACAAAATCACTTATGAATATTTATAGTACATAGGTTTTGGGTAAAGCTCAGTCATGTCATGTCATGTCATGGCAGGGAAATGTTTCTGCAAGCAACAGAAAAGGCTTTAATTACAAAACATTTTGTTTTGTTATCAGGATATCAGGAAGCTATGCAGAAAATGAGGACACGATGAATTAAACTTCAAGAGGGGACACGGGGCGCCTGGGTGGCGCAGTCGGTTAAGCGTCCGACTTCAGCCAGGTCACGATCTCGCGGTCCGTGAGTTCGAGCCCCGCGTCAGGCTCTGGGCTGATGGCTCGGAGCCTGGAGCCTGTTTCCGATTCTGTGTCTCCCTCTCTCTCTGCCCCTCCCCCGTTCATGCTCTGTCTCTCTCTGTCCCAAAAATAAATAAACGTTGAAAAAAAAAAAAAAAGAGGGGACAGAACCATTTCAAGGTAAGAGTACAATCTCTAGGAATTTTCTGTTTCCGGATGCCAGCTCACCATTGGTTTTGGTCTAGGCGAAGGGCCTATGTTAGGGTTAAAATGAACCGTCAGGGCTGTTGTTATGAGGGTGGAACAACAATTGGAAATTTGAGGGACTTAAACACATTCCTAGTCTTCCCCACAGGACATTTACTGAGTATTGGTGGACTAGACCAAAAGTGAAATCTCCCCCACTAGCGATAATTACGAAACAAAGACACTGCACAGGGAGTGAGCCTGCATTGAACTCACTGATACAAACTTACCGAATCAGTCTCTCCTTCAAAACATGTGCCAGATTGTGAGACTAACATACAGCGGGAGGTTAAATAATTAAACTGAAATCCCCTAAAGAGGATTTCACAATCCTTCAGAGATTAAGAGGACCCAACAAACTCTCAATCAAAAACCTGGAAAGATCAGGCTTTCAGAACAAAAAAAAAACTGACTGCAGAATGAATCTTACTAAAACTCCAGCACAGACCTAACTCGCCTCAGTCCCCGATGAAATTCAATGATCAACGTCTGGCCCTGTGTGTCTGACGAAAGAAAAAGGAAGCATCTCTGGCAAAAGATAGCCTTACCTAGCATCTCTGGTTCTTACAGTTCTTTTATCTACAATGTTCAGCATATAGTGCAAAATTGCAAGGAGATAAAATCATATGCAAAAAGGAGACAGTAGAAGCAGGTCTACAGATCACCCCAGTTCTGGAGTTAGTAACAAGGATTTTAAAATAACTCTAATTAGGGGCGCCTGGGTGGCTCGTCGGTTAGGCGTCCGACTTCGGCTCAGGTCATGATCTCACAGTCTGTGGGTTCAAGCCCCGCATCGGGCTCTGTGCTGACAGCTCAGAGCCTGGAGCCTGCTTCAGATTCTGTGTCTCCCTCTCTCTCTGGCCCTCCCCTGCTCATGTTCTGTCTCTCTCTGTCGCAAAAATAAATAAAAACATTTAAAAAAAATTTTTTTTTTTAAATAAAATAACTCTGATTAATAGGCTCAAGAAAATCGAGAAGGGATGAATTAAAGTGTGGAGATTTTCAACAGAAAACTAGGATCGTTAAAAAAAAAAATGAAATGGAATTTTCTGGAGTGACGATAACATTCTAATCTTGAGTGGGTGTGGATTACACTGGTGTATGCATTTGTCAAACTCTGTATGCAGACTTAAGCTTTGTGCATCAATGTATCAATTTTATCTTGAAAGAAACAAGCTGCCTGTGTCTTCCCCTCTCTCTGCCCCTCCCCCACTTCCTCTCTCTGTCTCTCTCTCTCTCTCTCTCTCTCTCTCTCTCTCTCAAGGGTAAACATTAAAAAAAAACCCTAAAAAAAAAAAAAGGCAGGGGTGCACCTAGGTGGCTCACTCTGTTAAGTGTCAGACTTCTGCTCAGGTCATGACCCCACACACGGTTCTTGAGCTCGAGCCCCATGTCGGGCTCTGTGATGACAGCTCAGAGCCTGGAGCCTGCTTAGAATTCTGTGTCTCCCCCTCTCTCTGCCCTTCTCCTGCTGGCCCTCTCTCTCTCTCAAGAATAAACATTAAATATATACATATATTTATATATAATAAAAAAAGAAAGAAACAAGCTGCAAATATTGAAGTATAATTAACGCTGTGCATGCTGAAGTATTTAGGGACAAGAATGTGAATATTTGCCATTTGCTTTGACATGTACCCAGAAAAATAACACAGATTGAAGGGTAGATAGAGGGATGAATAGATAGATGTGCAAAAAATCAAGCAGAGTAAAATATGCTAATTGTAGAAGCATTACAGATATTCACTGTATATTCTTTTCAACCTTGATTTATATTTAAATGCTTTCATAATAAAATATCGATGCAATTTAATAAGAAGATATTATAAATATCGGTATGTGAAATAAAGTTGACAGTTTGGATGAAAGATGGACAATTTCCTCGAAAATTTAACTAATCCCCTATAGTGTTTTAAAATATTCCACAATTTTTTTTGACACTCCTTTCAAAACGTGGAGCCTAATTTCCTTGAATATGGGCTGGATTTCATGGCTTCCTTCTACTGAATACAAAAAAAATAGAAACAGCCATTGTGACTTCAGAGGTGAGGTCACAAAAGGCAGCACAGCTTCCTATTTGTTCTCTCTCTTGGAGCATCTGCTCTGCGAAAACCAGCTGCCATGTTGCCCTGTAGAGAGGCCCACATGGTAAGAAACTAAGGCCTCTGACAACACCTAACAAGGAACTGAGACTCCAGCCAGTAATCACTGAGTAGGCTTGGATTTGGATCCTCTAGTCCCACTGAAGGCTTTGGTTGCCTGCAACCCTGACATCTTGACTATAACCTCATGAAAGACTTTGAATCAGAAAAACCCAGCTAGGCTGCTCTTAAATTTCTGATCTACAGAATCTTTGAGATGAACTTCAGGCAACAAAGCCTTTCTAAAGAGCAGTATGATACCACTTAAGACAAGTTAAGTATATGCTGTCCTGAGACTTAAAGATTCTAAAAGCAAAGTGAGTGGTCATCAACAGGCAAATGAGGAGATAAAATGAAATAATATGCTTGCTGTTTTAAGCCTTCACTTTTAGTACAGTTTTATTGCAGCAATAGAAAAGTAGTGCATTTAAGCTAGTAGAAGAGAGAACTGAAAATCTGAATAGTCAAATATTTATCAAGGAAACTGAGTCCATTAACTAAAACTTCACCACAAAGAAAACCCCAAGCCCACATGGCTTCACTAATAAATTCTTCCGAATATTGAGTGGAGAGAACTGACATCAATCTTGCACAAACGTTCCCAGATAACAGATAAAGAAACACTTTCTAATTCGTTTAGTGAAGCCAGCATAATGTGCCAAAGCCCTCACAAGAAAGAAAAATTAGATCAAACTTGCTCTTTCTTGTAAATATAAATGCAAAATCTTTAACAAAAGTTCAGCAAACTGAAACCACCCCAAAATTGAGGATATGATGTAGAGCAAAAGAAGCCAGACACACTGGGTGTTGTGTGTAAGTGATAAATCATGGGAATCTAACCCCAAAACCAAGAGCACCCTGTATACACTCTATGTTAGCCAACTCGACAATAAATTGTATTTAAAAAAAAAAAAAAAGAAGAAGCCAGACACAAAAGAATATATACGTATGATTCCATTTCTAGAAAGTATAAAGAAGACAAAACTAATTTATACCATTAGAAGTAGGGGCGCCTGGGTGGCTCATTTAAGCGACCGACTTCAGCTCAGGTCATGATCTCACGGTTCGTGGGTTCGAGCCCCACATGGATCTCTGTGCTGACAGCTTGGAGCTTGGAGCCTGCTTCGGATTCGGTGTCTCCCTCTCTGCCCCTCCCCCTCTCATGCTCTGTCTCTCTCTCTCTCTCTCTTTCAAAAATAAATAAACATTAAAAAATTAAAAAAAAAAAAAGAAGTTAGCATAATGATTACCCTTTGGGAAATGATACTAGGAAGCACTTCTGGTGGGGGTTGCACCTGGGTGGCTCAGTTGGTTAAGAGTCTGACTTCAGCTCAGGTCACTATCTCGTGCTTCATGGGTTCGAGCCCCACATCGAGCTCTGTGCTGACAGCTCAGAGCCTGGAGCCTGCTTCAGATTCTGTGCCTCCCTCTCTCTCTGCCCCTCCCCCGCTTGTGCTGTGTGTCTCGCTGTCTCTCAAAAATAAACAAACATTATTTTTTAAAAAAAAGAAGCATTTCTGGGGGTGTTAGTAAGGTTCTATTTTTTGATCAGAAGAAAGTTTATTGAACGTTATGCTTATGATATATGCATATTAATGTATGTATATACTTCTCCAAAATGTAAACTGATTTAGGCAAAAGAAAATACACGCATACAAACCAATAATAAACATTGGCAAAAACACACATTATGAAAAGATTCAGAAATGGGAGTGTGGAAATACTAATGGGGAATAGGAAAGGATCTTTTCTCCTGTTCCCATGCCTGTCTCATTCCATTCAGCAAACACAGGGCAGCTCTAAATCAGAGTTGGCCTCTAACCTGGAGATGGAGACAGAGGCAGGCCCAGTCTAAACATTTGTGAGCCCAGGAAAAACAGTTTAAATAGAAGGCCACATACCATATACCTATACATTTTAAAGTTACAGATCAAGCTAACAAACTGTTAAATAAAATATGTTCTGTCTGTCTGCCTTCATACACACACACACACACACACACACACACACCCTTCATAATGATCAGGAATGCCAGTTTTGAATTTAGAATCCCCAGACTCCTCAGATCCCTTCTTCCCAAACCAGCTAAGTCCCACATTGCAAGAAGTCTCACGATTGCATGTGTGGGCATCCCACGACTTCTAAATTCTATCCAAATCCCCACAACAAGCCATTTTTTAGGCCCAGGAGTGCACACCACCAGCATGATCTACCCTTGGGAGGATGCACCTGAGGAAAAGACCTGTACAGGCCCTGGAAGCAGGATGGGGCCACCTGGAGGGGGAATCACAGTGTCTTGGGCACTAGAAGAGTGGTCTAGAGCAGGTGCATGTGCTCTGAAAGGTCACAGCTCCTTAGCCCTATGGACACTTAGCCTGTGAGAAGGATTCAGCCAGAGGCAGTCAGTGTGAAGACCAAGGTCAGGGCCTCTCTTTGCCAAGTCTAGAAGTAGCGTCAGAGACAAGAGTAAGTACCCTGTGCTTTTCCACCCACCCAACTCCACCAAACTGAAATAGAGTTGACATTTGCTCTACACTTTATACTTTGCAAAGCACCTTCACATACAATACTCTTAGTCAATGCTCACAAGCTTGTAAGATTACAACGTAAGATCATTTGATAGAGGAGAACACTGAGCCAAAAGTGACTTGCCTGAAGTCAAGCAATAAAAAAATGAGTACTGCTAGGTCTCCAGTGGGAGACTTTTCCCTGCAAATTTTAAAGGTCCTATTCTTTCCACTATTCAATACTGCCACCCATCTCCCAGCTTCCTGGAGATTCAAAGGGGGCTAAAAAATACCAAAACAAACAAACAAAAATGTAAATATGCATAAATTGTAAATATGTGGCTGAAACATTGTAGGAAAAGACCAGAGGCCGGGAAGGAAATTTAACAGCAGATATAGAGTAGTTTCTGGGAAAGATCCTGGGCCCAAAGCAAAAATCACCAGCAAGACAAAGAATACTATGTAAGAGCAACAATCCTAGCTGGGTGTTGGGGGCTCCTCTCCCACGCAGACCACAAAATGAGGGCCTTCACCACATTTAAGCAATCTCCACCCAAATTCCACACCAATTACATGGGGGGGCCCTGGCTCCACAACTCTCCTTCTCTCCACCACCCCACCAAAAATACTTTATTAATGAGAGGGGAGCATAAAGCCACGGGACTCCATGCGCTCAGGGACAACCCAGAGAGAGCGGCCTGGCACCAGCCCCAGCTGAAGCCCGACCCTCCTCCAGTGAGGACCCACTAAGCTATGCCTCCCTCTAATTACCAGATGCCTGGCTCAGGGCCTGGCCAGTTATTTAGAGAACCAGTGCCTGCTCCTAGCACAGATCTCCGTGAGGCTGGGGCAGCAGGCACTGTCTGCTCAAAGCCAGCTGTCTGAAGCTGCCATCTCCCCACACCGCGGTCCTGGGACCCTTCCTGCGGCCTCTGCACCCCAAAGGTCAGCGGCACCATGTCACTCGCACACACAGCTGCAGAGTACATGCTATCAGATGCCCTGCTGCCCGACCGTAGGGGACCCCGCCTCAAAGGACTGCACCTGGAACTTCCCCTGGACCGCATGGTCAAGTTCATAGCTGTGGGCTTCCCCTTGTTGCTGATGTCCCTAGCATTTGCCCAGGAGTTCTCTTCCGGTAAGTAGCCTCCAAGACCCAGTGTATGAGAGACCCCACTTTGTTTCACTCTTTGCATGGACTCCGAAGTGGCTCCCATATTGTCCAGGTGTCATGACTTTGGCCTGGGCATTACCCAAAAAGCAGACTATGCATGAATTTAGGGCACCAGCAGAGCAGAGGCACCTAAAATTTTGAAAACCATTTCCGAACTTTTGTAGTAAAAATATTTAGCTTTAATTTTGGTATTAATATATTTTATGTCACTGCAATAATTAAACTTTTATTTTGATTTTCATATGGATCTAGAGAGATCAGGGCTCCATAATCTTTTCAGGACCTAGGACCGCTAAAGGTCTTAGTTGGCCATGCTTTAGATGAGTCTCTTACTGTCTCAGAGCCTTCTGCCTACTCTCCACCTCCAGGGTTTCTGATTTAAGGACATATGTTAAAAGACTGACATATCATAGGTGCTAAATAAATCCATTCCTTCTTTCCCACAGCCCGTGGCCACACACACACACACACACACACATTAACAAACACACAGACCTGGTGTTCTAGGCACTAGATTAACTCAGCAAATTTCCTACCTCTATTAAAGAAAAGGTGGACTTCCTGAGGATTGGGATTTCTGGCTTTCTTTTCTGGCTGTACGATTAGCTTACTATGTTTCCCAAAGAGGTATGTCCCAACCTCCCACTGCCTCTTCGTTCCCCCACAAGATGGAGAGAACCATTGTTTCCCCCTTCCACCTCTCTCTAGAGAATCATGGAAAAACAAAACTCTCCCTCCGAGCCCCTTCCCTTTCAGGACCTCCTGCTCACCCTTTCCCTTGATTGGGCTCAGAAACAGGCCATTAATCCTCTAAATTTTAGAACCTAAAAGATGCCAGTTCTCTCAGGAAGGAGAAGTCACCACCAAACCACAGGAGTGTGGGGCGCCCCTGCTGCCCGCGTGTCTGGGACTCCAAGGGAAGCTTTGAGAGGGAAGAACCCACGTCAAAGGGGAGCCAGTGCATTGAGGGAGCTGAGCCAAACAGACCTATGGTGACACTGCAGTGCACAACCTGAAACTGGGGCCTGGGAATAAGAAAGCACCTGCCAGATAAAAAAAACTGGCGGAGCTCTGGAGGCATCCCCTGGAAGGCTCTCAGCTGACAGTCCTCTGGGTCCCCATTCCTCCATTCCCAACTCCAGGCTGCCTCCAAGCTGTGTTCTTATTCCAGGGCCCCCCATCCGATGCTTCTCTCCCAGTAACTTCAGCATCCGGCAGGCCGCCTACGTGGACGGTGCCTGCTGGGACTCACTTATTCACCACGAACAGGATGAGCTTGGCCAGAACAAGATGAAATCCCTGTGGCCTCACAAGGTAAAGTAAGCTGGGCTCCATCAGGCTGCTTCGTGGCAGGGTGGAGCAGGCTAGAACCACATCATTATCTTCTCTCTTGCCTCTTTGCCACCCCACCCCATGTTTTTTTTTTCTTTTGTCATTGACTCTCATGTTTCTTCAAATGTCTGGTGATCTTTGGTTGCCCACTTTTATCTGATTGGAAGCTTTGTGCCTATGGGTGAGGCTGGCTGACCAGCAGCCTTCTGTTTACAGTGAACCCTTCAGGCCATTTCACTGGGAAAACCTCAAATATCGGTATCTGTAATCCTTTCTCTTGGGCTGATTCCCAAAAAGCATCACTGGATCGTTAATTGTGTGGATCCAGGGTGGCAGTTGGTATTAAACTCGGTTACCAACACTCTAGGGACTCAACTGCGGGTCTCAGCACTCAGTATTCATTCAACTAACATGGTTCTCAAGTTTGTTCCCCTGCCCTCAATGGACCCAAGTGCAGAAACTCTTTGGTTTAATGTTTCCAAAGAGCAAACCACAGGCGGATTGATTCTGCCAGTGGATGGAAAGGGCAGTCACTTGACAAGTGCATCATATTATAGGGAAGATCTGTGGGCCTGTTTTTTCAGTATTCCTGTTTGCAACCCCACCTGTACTCCCATTTTCAGACGTACCTCATATCTACAACTCTTGAGTCTTTCTAGTTCTGTGCTGCAAAAACAGCTTGCTTGGCCTGCCTCAACTCCCATCTCCCTACCCCCCCAAACAGGCTGCTATTTTCTAGCAGACGACTGCTTTCCAGTTTGCAACATTTTCTTGCTCTTGTCTCCCGTTTTCCTTGTCCTTGGAGAATTATGTCTTTTTTATCCCTTTAGTGCCATGCTAGTGGGGCTTCGTGAGGGAGCAGAAGTCACGTGTGTGTCCAATTCACAATGTTGAATTGGAAATCACTGGTGACATTTTTAAGTTATGACAATTTACAAGGCCTCAAAAGGCCACACAGGTCTGGGACCCAGGCAAAACTACAGACTTAATGGAAAGCGTTCATGGGGTGTCTGTCAGTGGAAGTGTTTAAACAGCATCCAGATGGCAACAAGGGCAAGATACTGCAGAGGGGATTCAAATGTGAAAAGAGTCAAACTGTCTGACCACCAGGATTGCCTGAGAGCTCTTTAAACCCAGATTCTCTGGTTCCACTTCAAACCTACTGAAACAGAATCTCTGGGGGTGATGCTTATCTTCAAGAAATGCCATGTCTTAGAACAGGAATGAAAAGGTTCTAATTTTTCTCGTGGATTAGTATAGTTTTCCTAACATGTCTCTCGTGTTTAGTTCAGAAACACACACACGCACACACACACTTTCTTCCATCTAGCTGCAACCAAATATGCATCCTCCCTCTTTTTCTTCAAATTCTCCTCCAAAATAAAAGACAACCGTTGTTCAGGAGAAGCTATAGTCAAGTAGTTCTTAAGGGAATGAGCTCCTAAATCAGACTGCCTAGTTCCTGATCCTGCTCAGCCATCCACGAGATGTATAACCCTGGACAGCTTACTTAACTTTTTCATGCCTCAATTTTCTTACCTGTAAAATAGAGATACTAATAGTACCTACCTGATAGCATCTTTGTGAAGAGCAAATGAAATAATGCATGTCAAGCACCTGGCACAAAAAGCACCTGAGCTTAAAAAGCCTTTAACAAGTTAAGTTTTATGGGGTGCCTGGGTGGCTCAGTCGGTTAAGCATCTGACTTCAGCTCAGGTCACAATCTCACGGTCTGTGAGTTCGAGCCCCGCGTCGGGCTCTGGGCTGATGGCTCAGAGCCTGGAGCCTGCTTCCGATTCTGTGTCTCCCTCTCTCTCTCTGTCCCTCCCCCGTTCATGCTCTGTCTCTCACTGTCTCAAAAATAAAAACGTTAAAAAAAAAACAAAAAAAAAAAAACAAGTTGAGTTTTTACTGTGGGTAAAATAGTGGCCTAGGGGCGCCTGGGTGGCGCAGTCGGTTAAGCGTCCGACTTCAGCCAGGTCACGATCTCGCGGTCCGTGAGTTCGAGCCCCGCGTCGGGCTCTGGGCTGATGGCTCAGAGCCTGGAGCCTGTTTCCGATTCTGTGTCTCCCTCTCTCTCTGCCCCTCCCCCGTTCATGCTCTGTCTGTCTCTGTCCCAAAAATAAATAAACGTTGAAAAAAAAAAAAAAAATAGTGGCCCAGCCCCTGTTGGGTGTGGTAGGGAAAAGTCCCTTACCTCAGGTGGTAAATTGTGTAGTTGAGGACACAAGACTCACCCATTCGTCAACGTCAGCTTGATACATACAGAACAGGAATAGCCCCAAAGTATTCCAAGACAGTGCCTGGTGGTGTCGTTTGGCACGGCCACGAACGCAGAGATGAAAACACAACTGCACACGAGAGGAACCGGGGAAGGCAGCGTGGAGGCTATGGGATTTGATCCCCTCTCTGGAGGGTCTAAGCCAAAGTCAGCCATGTTGAGGCCCCTGACTGGACTTTGAAAGCTAACAGACTCTGGGTGTCTGGAGATAAGAACTTGGAGGAGTCAAAGAAAGAGAGGTGGAAGATTAAGAAGGCGGACACTCTCCCCTAGGATGTGATGCCATGACCACTGCTGGCCATGGTCTCTGCTTAGCGACCCAGGCTAACATGCATGGGGAACGGAGGGACTCTCGTGGTTCTCTGTCGCTCTCCCCCACCTTCTGTCTCCCTCTTTCTCTCCTTATATCCCTCTCCCTCCCCTTGTCCTCCCTGGGTTCCTACATACCTACACAGACCCCAGATCTGAGAAGTGCAGCTGGGGAACATGGAGATTCAGCAAACCTTCTCCTCTGGGCTTCAACATACTCAGCCAGGTCAGTAGACAGCCTTACGTCCTGGGCGTATGGTGGCTCATTCCCCCCACCGCCTTCCTTCCCCGACGCAGGAAGCAGGGAATGAGAGCCCCTCTCTCAGAGCTCTCTCTACACACTGGGGCCCCCTCCTCAGCTCACTCTCACCCCACAGGCCCTGCCCTACTCCCTGCTGGCCTTGGCTGTGGTCATGTACCTGCCTGTTCTGCTGTGGCAGTATGCAGCCCAGCCGGCCCTCAGCTCGGATCTGCTCTTCATCATCAGCGAACTGGACAAATCCTACAATCGTTCCATCCGCCTGGTGCAGCACATGTTGAAGATCCGGCAGAAAAGCTCAGACCCCCATGTTTTCTGGGACGAGCTGGAGAAGTGAGTTGTCTCTCCCACCCTTTTCTGAAGGCCTCAGTTGAGTGTTAACATGGCGTGCAGGGTCATCGTCAAACTATCCTCTGTACCATCCTTCTCATGAACCCAAAGAGTTTAACACACCATCTCACCAACTTTCCATCATTTCTGTACAGGGAGGACAGAGAGGACTCTTCCTTAGTTTATAGGTGAACATCCTGCGTCACAAAGGGGTTAATCTCTCTAATGTACCACTTTTGTATACCATTCCCCTGCTCAGAACCTCCCCCCATGCCTGCAGGAAAAAACCCAAACTCTCCCACATATTTTCCCAAGGCCCTCTACTTTTTCACACCTCTGACCACCAAGTGACAGAAACCTCCCACTTTACCCAGGCAGTCTCCTCCTCTTCTCCTGATTAGCCATTCATGCCTAATTTGCTGTGGCCCCGGCACTGTTCTGGGTGCTCCAGACCCATCAGTGTGCCTTGTGTGTGTCAGAGGCAGGGGTGGGGAGGGGACAAAGGTATACCTACCCATATAGGGACTCACATTCTACGGAGGGGAAACAGACAACAAATAAACACAACACATAGCAAATCATATGGCAGAAGATAAGCGGTATGGGAGCGGGGGAGCAAAGCCAAGTATGGGGGTCCGGAAAGCTGGAAGGCTGTGGAGTGGTGCCATTTTAAATAGGGCAGCCGAGGTAGGCTCCACCAACAGGAGCGTTGAACTGAGATTTGGAAGCATATTCTGTCTTGTGTGTGTGCACATTCTCTATCCTCTGAAAAACGTTCCTCTCCTGTGTGTCTTTCTGAACTCCATCCACCTCTCCATCCAGCTCCAAGACAATATTCTCCATAAAGGTTTCTGAACACTCCAGCCCGTGCTGGTACCTCTCTCCTAACTTGTACAACACCGTGGTTTGTATCCACCATTTTAGCAACAAATCAAGCACTACTATTATTTCCTATTGGCGTACCTTATCTGCCCCTTCCCCACAAGGCGGCCTGTAAGCTCCTTCAGAGCAGAGACTGGCTTACATGTGCCTGAACACCACAGCTCTCAACAAATATTTGTTAGCATGTTTATTTTCATAAAATGGGTAGGTTGGCCTGAAAATCATACACACAGTATACAGACCAAGCACCAGAACGTGGTTATGTAGACTCCCCGTCCAGTGCTAATTTAATACGCTTATTGCTTCCTAAGGATCCTGTTTCGGCTTACAGGTTTAGTCTGCTCTGCTGGGCAGAAATCCAGTGTGGCCATTTGTTATTCACTGATCATTCCCTGGGTTGACCACATTGCACTCATCAGCTGGAAAATTAAGACATACTCACACGTCTCTTTAGGGAGAGGGGTGGTTATGCTCCAGGAAGGCAGACTTTCATGTGAGCCAAGAATGCCACGTGGCACACACAGATTCCATTACTGCCCCACGTGGCTCTCTCAGATACGGTTCCAAATGGTCTCTCCTCACCCTGCCTCCTTTCTTCCCCTGCCCAGGGCTCGGAAAGAACGATACTTTGAATTCCCCTTGCTAGAGCGGTACCTGGCCTGTAAGCAGCGCTCACATTCCCTGGTGGCCACCTACCTCCTGAGGAACTCCCTCCTGCTCCTCTTCACCTCAGCCATCTACCTGTACCTTGGCCACTTCCACCTGGATGTCTTCTTCCAAGAGGAATTCAGCTGTTCCATCAAGACAGGCCTCCTAAGTGATGAGACCCACGTGCCCCATCTGATCACATGCAGGCTGACCTCTCTGTCCATTCTGCAAATTGTTAGTCTCTCCAGTTTAACAATATACACCCTATTGGTTCCAGTGATAATATACAACCTCACACGACTATGTCGGTGGGACAAACGGCTCCTATCCATCTATGAGATGCTGCCAGCTTTCGATCTCCTCAGCAGAAAGATGCTGGGATGCCCCATCAATGATCTCAATGTGATCCTCCTTTTCCTCCGAGCCAACATCTCTGAACTCAACTCTTTTAGTTGGTTGAGTGTCTTATGTGTTTTGAAGGACACGACCACCCAGAAGCACAACATTGACACAGTGGTCGATTTCATGACATTATTGGCTGGCTTAGAACCCACAAAACCTAAACATCTCACCCAAAGGGTGTGTGATGAAAACCCCTAGTTAAAAAACCGTGGAGCAAGAAATTTTATGGAAAGTAAAAATCTCTCTCCTTCTTCACAAGCCTCACACACTAAGGTACAAAAATACCCGCTTTAGAAATGCTAAGTGTGGATTCAGCTGAATCACATCCTGTATCATGTTTTCCTAAAGGTGAGAAGATAAAATCAACGCATGAAAACAAATCTGAAAGTTAGAGCTGAAGAGTCAAAGAACTAAAAAATTAGATCTAGAGCATTCTATGAGGATAGGGGGGGAAAAAAACACCTAAAACTCAGCTGAAGTCTAGACATTCTATAAGGAAAGAAGGTGCTAAAGGCTATTTATGGAGGCAGGTTCTTTTCAGTATATGCACTCCATTGCCCTTCTGGAATGCACGCTCAGCTCAACCCAAAGAGCAAAAGGGCAATCTGTTAAGTGAATAAAAATGTGAAATGCTTCAGGTGTGGCCTGAAATCCTAGGAACTTGCCAGCTTGCTTTGTGGAAGTCATTGACCTTGCCCAAGTCCTGTGTGGCCTGCAGAGTGGGATAGAAGACAATGATGGCGGGGCGCCTGGGTGGCGCAGTCGGTTAAGCGTCTGACTTCAGCCAGGTCACGATCTCGCGGTCCGTGGGTTCATGCCCCGCGTCGGGCTCTGGGCTGATGGCTCAGAGCCTGGAGCCGGTTTCCGATTCTGTGTCTCCCTCTCTCTCTGCCCCTCCCCCGTTCGTGCTCTGTCTCTCTCTGTCCCATAAATAAATAAACGTTGAAAAAAAAAATTTTTTTTTAAAAAATTAAAAAAAAAAAAAAAAAAGACAATGATGGCAGGACCTTGTTATCTGCTTTTGGGGGTTAGGCCAGCATAGAACGAGGCCGGGGCCATGCATCAGCTAGGGGTGGAGCTCTGGGTTTTCTTCATCATCTAAACCAGGGACCACTTCCCCAAGGGCTGGGATTATGGGCTTCTTCACAACTCTTGAGGGGCCCAGGCGTGCTTCGAATACTCCAGGAGATGCCACACCTCCTCCACTTACAGCCAGTCACTGAATAGTGACCATTAGAACTAAATGGGAAAGACAGGAAAGTGCTGTTGGGCCCTTTCTCTCTCTTCTTTATTACCCCCTCTTAGCTTCTAACTTCCATTCCTACATCTGAATTTAATGGAACCTTGATCTGACTTCCGAGGCCCTGCCCAGCCCACGATACCATGCTGTCTCTCATTTGATATTTCATTTATAGAGCTGCATATTTCTTCAGAGAATTTTTGTATACACCATTTAGACCCTTCTTCATATAGGTAAGCAGAAAAATTACATTGCTCCCATGCTTCTCACAACGCTGAGCCTTTGAATATGCTGTTTCACTGCCCAAGATGCCCTCCCCCGTTCTTCACTGGCTGTCCACCAGCTCTCCTTCTGAGTCTGCCCAGACATATTTCCTGCAAGAAGGCTTCCCTATCTCCTCCCCTCTTCCCTAATTATGTGCTGCCATATCATTCAATACCTACCTCTGAGATAAAAATTCTTACACCGTATGAATATTGCCCACTCATTTGCCTTTTCCTCTTTAACAAGTTTCCTAAAGGTTGTATCATAGTGGGCACTAAATAAGTATTAATCTGAATAAGTAAGTGACTGAATTTTGCTCAACCACGTTACATTGTTTGGAACACACAGACCCAGCCCCTAAATAATCTTGTATAAAAAAAGCTTTGTGGGGCACTTGGCTGGCTCAGTCGACTGAGTGTCTGACTTCAGCTCAGATCATGATCTCGCAGTTTGTGAGTTCAAGCTACGCATCAGGCTCCATGCTGACAGCTCGGAGCCTGGAGCCTGCTTCGAATTCTGTGTCTCTTGCTCTCTGCCCCTCCCCCACTCGCACTCTGTACCTCTCTCTCAAAAATAAACATTAATAAAAGCTTTGTGCACAGAGGGGCGCCTGGGTGGCGCAGTCGGTTAAGCGTCCGACTTCAGCCAGGTCACGATCTCGCGGTCCGTGAGTTCGAGCCCCGCGTCGGGCTCTGGGATGATGGCTCGGAGCCTGGAGCCTGTTTCCGATTCTGTGTCTCCCTCTCTCTCTGCCCCTCCCCCGTTCATGCTCTGTCTCTCTCTGTCCCAAAAATAAATAAACGTTGAAAAAAAAAAATTTAAAAAAAAAAAAAAAAAAAAAAAGCTTTGTGCACAGAGATGCACTCCACAGCAATTGCTGAGCAAAAAGCCAAACAACATGGAAGTAATCATGTAAAATTATTATGCCATAACTGGAATATTAAGCATTCATTTAAAATTATGTTTATGCTCCCGCTCTGTCTCTGTCTCTCAAAAAAAGAATAAACATTAATAAAAAAAAGTGGTAATTATGCTTATAAAGAAATCATAATAACACCACAAAATGATAATAAAGGTCAGTGAACAAAAAGGAAACATTATCTAACATATATGAAAATGCATGAAGGTATTAAACACATACAAACGTTAAAAGTGGCTCACCTTCACTGGGTGTTGTACGGAAACCAATTTGACAATAAATTTCATATACTGAAAAAAATTAAAATAAAAAAATAAAAGTGGCTCACCTTATGTGGCAACATTATGGATTTTTTTTAAAAGCTTCTTGGTACTATATTTTCTAAATTTCTAAAACTTGCCCAAAATGCTTTATAAATTGTAAGGAAACGTTTCTACTGAAGAAAAAGTCATATTGTAATGCAAATTCCACTGAAATCCATTGGCTAGAGCAGCTTGAAAACTAAAGGAATGAACACACTTTCCCTCCCACCAGGTATGAAACCTGTATATGAAGAGGAACAATGAAAATAAAGTCAGATCACAAAGCCTGCAAAGACAAAATACAGATGAACAGCAAATAAATCACGCAGTTGGCAAATAGGTTTTTTTTTTTAATTTTTTAAATGTTTATTTTTGAGAGAGAGAGCGCGCGCGTAAATGGGGGAGGGGCAGAGACAGAGGGAGACAAAGAATCTGAAGCAGGCTGTAGGCTCCAAGCTCTGAGCTGTCAGCACAGAGCCCGACGCAGGGCTCCAACGATGCAGGGTGAGTGAGATCATGACCTGAGCCCAAGTCAGAGGCTTAACCAACCAAGCGCCTATTTGCAGGCGCCCCTGCAAATAGGTTTAAAAAAAAAAAATCTCTTCCTGTCACCCAATTATCTTTTCTCAGGTTCCAAGAGCCAACCTACACTAGCAAAGACATGATTGTGGATATTTGATTGTGGATATTTTGTGGGCAGAAAATATTCCTGGCAGTTTCCAAAAATGTATCTATTATGGCTGCCTTGAGTACGGCTGTGAAAGCACACTGGCATCCTGAAGAGTTGCTCCGTTAAAACTCAGCCACATGCAACAAGGGCAGCTTTCATTATGGAAGGATATGAAAGAACTTTCATAAGACTTCTGTGTGAAAACCATTTTGTCTTGACCCTGTCACTATTTTTACAATAATCAGAAATGAAATAGCTGGTCATCAATTCGAAACCTTTTTTTGAACTCTGTTACTTACACACATTAGTGTTACATTTTTCTCCAGTAATTCACTGAATTTGTTTTAACTATGTACATACATACTTTCTTTAATTTCCATATACAACTCCAGAAGTCCACATTTTGACTGTCTAACGGTAATTTTACACCAGTTTAGAACCCTCACTAGCCTCCCTTATGCTAAATAGTATTTCAACAGTAAACCACTGAAATACTATTTCAACAGTAAATAGTTTTTCAACAGAAAAACCTGTGACACACAGGCTTATTCAGCTAGTTAGTGGCATTGCTGGAATAAGAATACAACAAGCCTTTTGAGCATCCAACTCCTGACTTTGGCTCAGGCCGTGATCTCACGGTTCATGAATTGGAGCCCAACTTCGGGCTCCGTGCTGACAGTGCTGACTGAGCCTGCTTGGGATTCTCTCTCCCTTCTCTCTGCCTCTCTCTCAAAAATAAACTTAAAAAAAAAAAAAAAAATACAAGCGTTTTGTCTTCCAGACCTGAGCATTTACCAGCACTGCCTCCTAAAAGTTGCCTACCCTCCTTATTTGAGGATTTTAGATAGACCTTGGTTACAAAGTTAGCGCTAAGTTAATATAGGTAGAGGTCCAGAAACATACTTTTGGTTTCATCAGGGAAACATTTACTGAGTGCCTACTTGGTGCTAGCTCGTTATTAAAACCCTTCTCTTCCCTATTAGAGCCTAACTTGAAGGGGCAGAAGCCTTTTTTCTAGTCACCAGTGTTGTCCCAGATCCTAGTTAAATCTCGGCCTCATAGGCTTTCGGGAAACCTTTATGTGAGCTGTATACTGGAAAGCCGCAGTCCCAACACGGGCTTTCAAGTGCGTCCCACATTTCGGGAAGACCCGTTAGGGAGTGTGGAAAACTGGAGCTGAAACGCGGTGGGCTGGGGGAGCGTGTGGGAGATTCGCGCCGGCAAGATTTCGGGGCTTTTAGCCGTTAGCTCCACAGTAATACTCCTCAGCTAAGGACACAGCAGCGAGACACCGAGTCTGCTCTTCGGTCGCCTGCACCCGCCCCTCCCTGCTCCAGACCGCAGCTCTGCACATCCCAGACCACCCCAGGCTCACGGCCCCGGAAATTACTCGCGGCCGGCGCCGTTACGTAATTTCCGGGCGGGGCTTATTTCCGAGGCAGACGCGGAAGTGCTGGGAGGCCCGGTGGCCGAGGTCGGTTGCCGGACTTTTGGCCCGGCCTTTCGCCTTGGGAAAGTTCTGGAGGGGTAGATTCCTAAGAAGCCGGCTTCCGGCAACCCAGACGAGACGAAGCCGACGCTCCTCGGCCTGGGAGCCGATGCCGGCCGCGCCCTGGAGGCCCCGTAGCGGGGCCGGACGATGAGCCTGCTGGGCGGCCCGGCCTCCTCGCCGCGGGCCCCGCTGCAGTCCAGCAAGGCCAGGATGAAAAAGCTCCCGAAGAAGAGCCAGAACGAGAAGTACCGGCTCAAGTACCTGCGGCTGCGCAAAGCGGCCAAAGCCACCGTGTTTGTGAGTCAGAGTGTCGCTCGGCCCTTCTCCGCCTCGACACTCCTAATTCGCGAAATCTTTCCCCACACCGTTCCCCTCCCAGAGTGGCCGAATCAGTAGTGTTAGCTTTTGCAGTACACGTTACTTCTCGTTGGCCTTGTGTCCTTGGGCACCTTAGCTAATTTCTGTACTCTTCTGTTTCCTGAAGAGAGCTAACTGCCTTTCAGAGTCGTGAAGATTTAATTGAGGAAAGTAAAGTGCTTGACATCTGGAAGATGTGCCAGTCGCTTTCAGTCATCGTTCTTACCACGAAACTCTTGGAAAGGCGTTTGATTCTCAAGAGAACCCTAGAGTGAGGCACTGTTTTTAAAAATGGCATCACCGAAACCCCAAGAGATGACTTGTGCAAGGGCGCTGTGTCCCAGCCCTGATTCCTGGTCCTAGTGTCTTCAATACTTCGACTACACAGCCTTATTTCCCAAGCACCCCAAATCCGCATAACAGACCTCTGCCCTAAACAGGCTCACAAAACTTTCAATAATTCCCCCCACCCCCGCCCCCTTCTAACCTCTCTAGTCTCTCAAATATTTCTGCTGTTCCTTTATTGTAGAAGCACTGAATTCATTGAATAAGTGAACTGACCTGCCAGCCACAACTTTGTGTTCTGGCATTCTGGCTTGCTCAAGCTTGCCTCAGTGCTGGGAAATAGGGAATGGAGTCCTCACTTTTCAAATGTGCCTCCGTGTCTGAATCACCACCTTAAACTCTTCTTTCTACCACAAGTTTGCACATATCTCCGCTTTTTTAGAAGCATAAGGAAAGGTTTGGAAATTAGAACATTCATTCCAAAAGCATTTATTTAGCACTGGCTGTGTGCACTGGAGAGACATGAAAAAAGTAGAATTAAGAGCACTTGATACTTAATTGACCGCTCATTTTCTTTTATGCTCTACATGTCGGATATCCCTAAAGTCTATGTTCTTAAGATGTTGATTCCATTCAAGTACTTGAAATAGGCCTTGTGAAGAAAAGGGATATCGCTTTGAACATTCAAATTTTGAGCTCTCACTTGAGGAATGTCCAGATGACAATATTTCCTTTACAACTGATGCTTGGGAAATAGCTTGAGTCAGAGAGTCAGACGATACTTGAATACACATAAGTAGATTATGAAATTTTAAGAATTTTGCATACCAGAGTTGATTTTATTTTGTCCAGTTGTCCTTTTAAGGTTCATATTGCATGGGTGTCTTGGGGTTAGCAAAGCTTGGTTTTGTTATCTCCCCAAGAGTCAAGGCACTTGGGAATGGACATTTCTCATATTTGTAAGGTTTAAATTGAAGCCTATATGGATTTCAGCAGGATGCCCTTTTCTCTGCCAAAGTCTACCCTAGCTAGGGTGATCATACATCTTGGTTTGCCTAGGGCAATCCTAGTCTACCATACTATTCTGGAATAATAATAGCACCCCTTTTTCACTCTGAGGTGCCCCAGTTTCAATAAATTAATGACCTTGCCCATAATGGAATTTGACTCTACCTTTACCTATAGGTTTTCTTAATAGTTGGTCTGCAGGGTAGATTAACTTGTTCCTCTCACCCAGTAACACAGACTTCTTGGTTTGAAACATAGCTTCTCTTCCCAGCGTAATACTTTGATCTTTTATTCTCTATATGTGATTATATCCAAAAATTTTTTCTTAAAGGAAAATGCTGCTATTTGTGATGAAATTGCTCGCCTTGAGGAAAAATTTCTTAAAGCAAAAGAAGAAAGACGGTGAGCTGCCTTCGTGTTGTGTTCAGAATCCCATTTTCAGTGATTGATATGGTGTTACTGCTCTGGGGATTTTTCTCCAGTGGAATTTTTATGTATTACACAGCCCATTGGCTCTGATCAATGCAGAGAAACTCACAACCTCCGGTTTTGGTTCCCATTTACCCAAGTCGTGTTGGACCGTGGTGACGAGACAGCACCTCTATTCACCTTTCTGACATGGCCCTCTTGCCACATCTCATAAGCTATCTTCTTATAACTGCCCAGTTACAAAAGACAAGGGATAAAAGAAACTACCTCTCATTCCACAGATATTTATTCAGTATGTACTATATTCTGTGCAAAGCACAGTGGGTATGTATAATTCATACCTAAGGAGATCGTGGTACGTTCCCTCCAGAAGCATAATACCTTTCAACATCAAGGTAGAGGAACCCTCCAGATGCAAGAGAGATAAACTACAGTCCTTATCTTTGGCTTCTTGAGGAAGTGTCCTCTGGAGCCTCCTATTCCCTGGGTCCAAGAAGAACCTTATTTTTATGAGTGTAATAATCTTTATATAATTCTGGCTTTTCCACTACTTAAGTAAAATACTGAATTGAGATAAAATAGAAGTTCATACCTCTGCTCCCTTTCCTTCCCAACCTCAGGTATTTGCTAAAGAAGCTCCTCCAGCTTCAGGCTCTAACTGAAAGCGAGGTACAGGCCGCAGCGCCTTCCCACAGCTCCAGTGTGCCCCTAACTTACGGCGTGGCCGGCTCTGTGGGAGCCATACAGGGAGCTGGGCCCATCTCTGGGCCCAGCGCTGGGGCTGAGGAACCGTTTGGGAAGAAATCCAAGAAGGAGAAAAAAGAAAAAGGCAAAGAGAACAACAAACTGGAAGGTACCTTGGGGAGACGATAGTTGTCCCGGTGGCTCCACGACTAATGACAAAGACCTGGTACTAACTGGTAGACACACACGGCCACAGATATACTTAAACCCTCATTTGGTCCCTTAGCTGCCCTAATAGCCCTTGGAAAGAAAGTGTCTTAGAGCCACATTGGGTGGAGGAATTCTAGTCAGACCTGGTTAAATGGAAGGGAGCAGGCTAAGGCCTCCCCCTTCTCCCACACCCCCAACTCTCTGGGTTGCCTTCAGTTCAGTGTTTCCTAGAGGCAGGGAAATGGGCTAGGTGGCCTTTTGAGCACACGGATGGCTTGGGAAATTTCTGATCGGATAAATGAAGAGGCCTTAAAAACTGCAAGGCTTTTAGGTCCTCAGCATTGATACTAAAATTAGCCATTGCCAGGTGGGTGGGTTAAAAAGATACTCCGGGCTTTGGGGAAAAAGTCCCATGTGCCCATTCAGCGAGTGTACAGAACCAGGATTGGCGTATTGTTCTTAGCATTCACGTGTAAATTTTTCCCTTCCCCTCAGCATTGGGAGGGGCTTAAAGTGGGTGACCCCAGATTTGCGTTTCAGTTCTGAAGAAAACATCCAAGAAAAAGAAAATGGAGGGAGGTGCTCGCAAGCTGGTTCAGCCCATTGCCCTGGATCCCTCAGGACGGCCTGTGTTCCCCATCGGACTGGGGGGTCTAACAGTATATAGCCTGGGGGAGGTGAGTGAGACCAGCGATATATAGAGAGGAGAATCAGAAATATGGGAATGGGGTTGAGCCTTCCCTCCCTGTTCCCATCAGCAGCAGCCCCTTGCTGATCCAGACCAACCCCAGAAAATCTCCAGTCCCTAGGAAACCAGGTCAGTTTTGTCTGCTGCGCAGCTGACACACTTTCTCTCTGTGATTCGAGTCACTCTTTGCGGCCCCAAAGTGGTTTTAAAGGCTACCACGGTACACTGGACTTCTGAATTCTCTAGTGACCTCAGTCGCAGAGTGGGGGAATCTTTTTTATAGATCATCACCGACCGACCTGGCTTCCATGATGAGAGTGCCATCTACCCTGTTGGCTACTGCAGTACTCGGATATATGCCAGCATGAAGTGCCCAGACCAGAAGTGTCTGTATACCTGTCAGATCAAGGATGGTGGCATGCAACCCCAGGTACCCACTCGATTAACAGCTACTGGGTTTTGTTTTGTTTTGTTTTGTTTTGTTTTTTGAGACCCTTCTCTGTGACAGCCACTTACTAGATATCACCCGTTTTGACACTCCCAGTACATGCTGTATAATAACCATTTGGGTAATGCCAAGATGCAGAAAAGCGATTGGCCCCAAGTCAAACCTTTGTTAATAAGTGCTTGAGCTGGGATTTGAGTCTGTCCGACTCTCATACTGAGGCCCTTCCCTTTGAACCCTGCTCCTTGTACTGTTGCTATGGTGACTGTGGGAGGCTGAGCAAGCATGCTTATTTGTGAAGTGCAGGCCTATATACAAGAAAGATTAATTTGATATTCTGCCATTTCAAGTAGGACAAAAATGGAGGTAGCAAAGAAACTGCATATTGGTTTCTGGTAGCATACACTCTTAAGGACCTGGGAGATGTGAACCTTAGTCTTTTTAAAATTTTTTTTTTTTTTCAACGTTTATTTATTTTTGGGACAGAGAGAGACAGAGCATGAACGGGGGAGGGGCAGAGAGAGAGGGAGACACAGAATCGGAAACAGGCTCCAGGCTCTGAGCCATCAGCCCAGAGCCCGACGCGGGGCTCGAACTCACGGACCATGAGATCGTGACCTGGCTAAAGTCGGACGCTTAACCGACTGCGCCACCCAGGCGCCCCATAACCTTAGTCTTTTTAAAACAATGTTTTTTAACGTTTATTTATTTCTGAGACAGACAGAGTGTGAGCGGGGAGGGGCAGAGAAAGAGGGAGACACAGAATCCGAAACAGGCTTCAGGCTCTGAGTTGTCAGCACAGAGCCCAACGCAGGCCTTGAACTCATTAACCATGAGATCAGGACCTGAGCCGAAGTTGGACGCTCAACCAACTGAGCCACCCAGGCGCCCCGAACCTTAGTCTTATCAAATACTTTTGTTCATCCTTCTCGCTGCTGTGATGCAAGGGAGTTTATTTTCCCCACCCGTCACCTCTGCTCATTGGGAAAAAAAATAAACCAGTTTCAAAGTTCCAGACTTCTCTGTCTGATGTTACAGATCACTAGAAAGTTGGGTGGAAGGAAGTAGACACAGGGAAGGGAACCTCTAAGCAGAAGCTGAGAGCCTGCTGCCACATGTGGATAATACTGCATCGCTCCTCTCCTGGTTAGAGTGCTGTTAGATGCATCTGAGTGTTCAGATGACCTGGCCATGCAGGAGTTCTGTTTAGAAAGTACTGTAACAGGGGGCGCCTGAGCAGCTCAGTCAGTTCAGCGTCTGACTTTGGCTCAGATCACAGTCTGAGGGTTCGTGGGTTCGAGCCCCATGTCGGGCTCTGTGCTGACAGCTCAGAGCCTGGAGCCTGCTTCGGATTCTGTGCTTCCCTCTCTCTCTGCCCCTCCTCTCCTCATGCTCTGTCTCTCTCCCAAAAAAAAAAATTAAAAAAGTAATAAAGTAAAAATAAAGTACTGCAACAGACTCCTATGGTAGTAGTATACCATATTTATTTATAACAAATTTATAAATTCAGTACAAATCTAATAAAAATTCTAATAGAATTGTCATGGATATTGACAAACTGGTTCTTAATTTCCTTGAAGACAAATTGCTAAAATATTTGTGAAAAGAAGAGTTTGCGTGGGTTTTAGGTGTTTTGCTTTGCTTTGTTTTTTAGCTGATTAATCCTTCTGGACATTATTTTCAGGTATATTGTGAGCCTTAATTTTTTTCCAACTAACATCAAGTGTTATCTCTAGTATATACTAAAAGTATGTAGACAATTCTTTTTCATCTCTTTGTTTATAAATGCTAATATGAACTTTAATTTCTTTAGCTTTATAGAATGTTTCATACTATATCTTAAAACAAAATATGGAAGAATATTTTTATAATCTTAGAGTGAGGTGAAAGCTTTTCTTGAGTGAGGCATGAAATGTGGACACTATGAAGGAGAATAGATTGGACTGTTAAAGACTTAATGAACAACAAAAGATACATAATCCAAGTTAAAACTCAAGCAAAAAAAAGGAACAAAGTATGTAGCAGTGGATTAATATCCAGATAAAGTGTTCCTCTGGTCAAATACAAAAAGCAATCAAATACAACAGGTATCAGTTGACACTGTGCAGGTGGTTGGTAAGAACGGACCTCATTAGCAATTAGAGAAATGGAGATAAAACGATTTTGCTCATAGGCAAACAGCAGAGAGATTGATAATATTGAGTGTTGGCCAGAGTGTAGGAAAACAAGTAAGCATTAGCTTGAGTGAAAACTTGCAGTCTTTTGGAAGGCAACTTGGCAATATCAACAAGTTTGGTATGTGTATCCTTGACCCAGGATACTGCTAGGTGTTGAAGTATTTCCTAGAGAGATATGCAAATGTGAACAAAAGAGTTACATGTAACAATCTACATTATGGTATTGTTTGTAATGGCAAGAAATTAGAAATCGCTGAAATGCCCATCAGGAGGAGAATGGTTAAAAATTAAGATTTATCCACCTTACGTCATATTATGTAGCAGTTAAAAGAATGAAGTACAGTTACACATACTAACAGGGAAAGCTCTGCGAGACCAAAATATGAGATTTTGGCCTTTTAATTGCTCTTTGTGCAAAATAGAATAGTGTGCACACAGTATAAAAGATTGGAATTTGGGGTGCCTGGGGAACTCAGTTAAGCATGGGACTGACTTTTTTTAATTTTTTTTTTTCAACGTTTATTTATTTTTTTGGGACAGAGAGAGACAGAGCATGAACGGGGGAGGGGCAGAGAGAGAGGGAGACACAGAATCAGAAACAGGCTCCAGGCTCTGAGCCATCAGCCCAGAGCCCGACGCGGGGCTCGAACTCACGGACCGCGAGATCGTGACCTGGCTGAAGTCGGATGCTTAACCGACTGCGCCACCCAGGCGCCCCGGGACTGACTCTTGATTTCAGCTCAAGTCATGATCTCATGGTTTGTGAGATCAGGCTCTGTGCTGACAGTGAGCCTGCTTGGGATTCTCTGTCTCCCTCTCTGTCTGCCCCTCCCCCACTCACTGTCTATCTCTCTTTCAAACTAAATTAAAAAAAAAAAAAAAAAGATTGGAATTGACATGACCAGTACCGAAAAGAGAGCAGTCCTGGAATATTTGAAGATAATTGCTCACAGTTTTTTCCATAAATTAGCTGAGAAATAAATATAAACCCTCAGTATCTTAAATTTGCAACATATGTCATTAGTTGAAGTAACAAAACCACTGACTAAAACTACAAGATAATTATTATTGACAAAAATAAAAGAGCTCTAAAATTTGATACAGTAAAATTGAAGTAATAACTGCAGAAGAAAACTAACAGCAGGAGAAGCCATACTCAGTAAAGTATATTTTGGATTCTAAAAAATGATTGATCACTGTATATTCTTTGAAAATATACAGAAAATAAGTAAATCCTGTTTGGGATAATTTTATTAAGGTAAACATTGAAAAACAGGATACTGTTTTGGTTTTTAAGTTTTTATTTAAATTCTAGTTAGCTAACACAGTGTAGTATTGGTTTCGGGAGTAGAATTTAGTGATTCCATCACATGCATGTAACACCCGGTGCTCATCACAAGTGCCCTCCTAAATACCCATCCTGCATTTAACCCATCTCCCACCCATGTTCCCTCTAGCAACCCTCAGTTTTCCAGAATTAAGAGTCTGTTTTATGGTTTGCCTCTCTTTTTCTTTCCCCTATGTTCATCTGTTTTGTTTCTTAAATTCCACACATTAGTGAACTCATATGGTATTTGTCTTTCTCTGATGGACTGACTTTGCTTAGCAAAATACACTGTAGCTCCGTGTTGCAAATGGCAAGATTTCATTCTTTCGATGGCTGAGTAGTATTCCACCGTGTGTATCTACCACATCTTCTTTATCCATTCATCAGCCAATGGACGACATTTGGCTCTTTCCAGAAGCATCGGGGTGCATGTGCCTCTTCAAATCAGTATTTTTGTATCCTTTGGATAAATACCTAGTAGTGCAATTACTGGGTTGTAGGGTAGTTCTATTTTTAATTTTTTGAGGAACCTCCATACCGTTTTCCAGAGTGGCTGCATCAGTGTGCATTCCCACCAGCAGTGTTAAGGTTTCCCTTTCTCCACATCCTCACCAACACCTGTTGTTTCCTGTGTTGTTAAATTTGGCCATTCTTACAGATGTGAGGTGATAGCTCACTGTAGTTTTGATTTGTATTTCCCTGATGATGAGTGATGTTGAGCATCTTTTCTTGTGTCTGTTGGCCATCTTAGGTCTTCTTTGGAAAAATGGATACTGTTTAACTGAACTTTATGAAAAGAACACTAGTCAGGGAATTTAATTGGCTAAGTATTTTCTATGCAAAAATTCAATGAACTTAGAGAAAACTGGTCAAGGAATTAAGTTGGCTAGATAGTATTTATTACAAAAATACTTTCTTGGCAAAAATTCTTCAGTATTAGTAGAATTTCGAGTTGAGGGTTATTTTTTATGTATATAGTCAAGATATTTTGCAATTTAAAAAATGGGGCTTGGAGTCAGAATGGCCTTATTCCTCCTAGATATTACAAAGTAAATATAAGATTAAATTATCTTATTTGATCTCATGTATTTTTGTTTATTTTTTAAATATAATTTACTATCAAAATGACTAACATATAGTGTGTAAAGTGTGTTCTTGGTTTTGGGGGTAGATTCCCGTGGTTCATTGCTTACATACAACACCCAGTGCTCATCCCAACAAGTGCTCTCCTCAGTGCCCATCACCCATTTTCCCCTCTCCCCCCCACCCCCCCGCCCACACATCAACCCTCAGTTCTTTCTCTGTATTTAAGAGTCTCTTATGGTTTGCCTCCCTCCCTCTCTGTTTGTAACTATTTTCCCCCCTTCCCTTCCTCTATGGTCTTCTGTTAATTTTCTCAAGATCTACATACGAGTGAAAACATGATATCTGTCTTTCTCTGACTGGCTTATTTCACTCAGCGTAATACTTTCCAGTTCCATCCACATTGCTGCAATTGGCAGGATTGCATTGTTTCTCATTGTCAAGTAGTATTCCATTTTATATATAAACCACATCTTTATCCATTCATCAGTTGATGAACGTTTAAGCTCTTTCCATAATTTGTATATTGATCATGTTATTTTTTCTTTTAATTTTGCTAAAAATTTTTTATTCATTTTTGAGAGAGAGAAGAAAGCATGAGCAGGGAGGGGGCAGAGAGAGAGGGAGACACAGAATCTTAAGCAGGCGCCAGGTTCTGAGCTGTCAGCACAGGGCTTGATGCGGGGCTCAAACCCACGGACCATGAGATCATAACCTGAGCTAAAGTTGGACGCTTAACCAACTGAGCCACCCAGGCGCCCCCTATTGTTCATGTATTTTTAAAGTACCATTTGTATTTGTACTTATAGATGTAAGTAAGTGGATAGGAAAGGTGTGTAACAAATTAAGTGTGGACTTGTGGAGAGCAGTCACAAGGTGTTTAGAACTGAAACAGTTAAAGGACTCTCTGTGTTTTCTTGGATTTGTTTGAATTTGTAACGGCACTCTAGGAAATTGGACCCACCTTCTAATATCATATACATCAGCTTCAAGTGCTAGAGTGAAGAAATAGTTATAGAAGTAGTGTGGCTTTCTCTCTACTACTCCCTCTTTCAAAATTGATCTCATTGCTCCTTTATCTTTCTCAGTTCGAAATTGTTCCCGAAGATGACCCCCAGAATGCCATTGTCACCTCTTCTGCAGATGCCTGTCATGCAGAACTGCTCAAGACCATAAGTATTACTATGTAAGTTGAAGCTTGAAGACCGTCTAAATAGGTCACTTGTGGTACAATGAGACTTTCCTTGCTTTTAATGTATGGAGATCCCTAATTTTATAGAAAGCTATCCTGCATCCTTTAGATTTTTTACCAGAAATCCAATGGATTTCTCCAGAGTATCCAAGTCAAGAAAGTTTGTTCTCTGCATTCACACCCACATTCCATTCCTAAAGCCACTCTCCTCTCCCTCTAAACTTTGAAACTACCATCTTCCTCTCCTATTTAGGGGGAAACTAATGCCCAACCTGCTTCCATCTGGAGCTGACTTTTTTGGGTTTTCTCACCCAACTATTCACAACCTGATCCAGAGTTGTCCAGGAGCTCGAAAATGTATCAAGTAAGTTACTGCTTTGCTCGTTGTTACGCTGTGTTCTGCTTCTGTCTTCAGAGCAGGCTTGCTCCTTCGTGTGCCTCAGTATTGGTCCTCCTAGCCCTCTGGACAAGTGGCAGAAGGCAGTACCCCACTGTACTAGAATTGTCATTTTCTGTGTGTACCATGACAGCAAAAGGGTTGGGAAATCCTGCAGGATAACGTGTCACTAAATGTGCCTATCTTCTCTTAGTGTTTTCGTTAATGTGATTCTTAGATACATGTGGGAAAGATTACAGAAAAAACATACCTGATCTCTTTGGAAGTAAGAATGGGTTATTGTGGCTAACAGCTCTTGATAACGATGCCCTTTGATCCTGCAGTTACCAGTGGGTGAAGTTTGATATATGGAAACCTGGAGATGGGCAGCCGCCCCAGGGACCGCCAGGGGATGATGCAAGTATAAGCTTTGAAGCCTTTCAGAGACAGGCCTTTGATGAAGATCGTACTGATCCCATTCTGCAAGGTAGCTAAGTTTTCCCTTCCCGGTTTGAAAATTGACTATTTTTAGACTGCTGCCTGCTCCTCATGGGTATCGGAGTACTCCAGAGAGCTGGGCAGTAAGTGATAGAAACTTACGCTGCCGGGACCACGGAGACTCCCAAGTATGAGGATGGGCTGCCCTGTGGGGCTCTCCAGCAGCACTTGCAGGGGTGACAGGGAGCAGCTGCCGTCACAGTGAGGCAGGGCCCACAGAGAAACCAGGCTTTCTCGTTTTCCCACCTAAAACAGACCCAAGCGGAACTGCAGGGGAAAGTTGACTGCTCAGGACAAGAATTTCATGTGAAGTGAAGGGGAGCAGATGATGGCCTTGGTCCTGCCTGTGTTGGGTGGGTTCCCTCCCACAGATGGGTGGAGCTCTCAGGGGATCTGGCGTTGGGTCACATAGGCAGAGCTCTGGACTAGAAATCATAGAATTAAAATCCTCACTTTTTGTCTGTATACTATATAACCCTAGACAAAACACTTAATCTATTTTGGCCACAGTTTTCTTTGTCATAAAAGTCAATTTCTGTCCTATCTTACCAAGCAAGGGCAAAATTAGGCTGACAGGGGCAAGAGTGTTAGGTACTGAAAGGACATTCACGTGTGGGATCAGTCCCCTGAGACTCCCAGGCAGCAATGGAACTGAAGGAATTTTCTTCTCCAGGATCCTTGGACCTTCCAGAGCTTCAGCCCACGGCCTTCGTGTCTTCTTATCAACCCATGTTCCTGACGCATGAACCCCTGGTAGACACTCACCTACAGCACCTGAAGTCTCTGTCCCAGTGTAGCCCAACTCAGTCTTCAGATTGATCAGGAAGGGGTCAGATGCCACATCATTTAACTTAAAGTAAAACTTAGAATATGGAAGAAGGCAGCAGTTCAGGAACGAAGGAGATAACACATTTTGTTACAGAGGTTCCTGTGGTGACAGTGTTCCCTTGGAAAAACTGCAGCTGCTTTATTTTTAGCAATAAATTTCTCTTTACAAATCTGCTTATTTTCATCTCATTGTGATCAGGATTTTTTTTCTTTTTTTTTTTTTTTTTTTTTTTTTTTTGCTTAGCTCTGCCCGAAGTGGTAGAGCAAACCTGAGTGTTCTATAAGCCGGAATGAGAACAGGCTGCAGACTCAGGAGGGAGAGGTGGGAGGAGTCCCAGTCTTCCACCTGGATTCTGATCCTAGCTCCAGGAATGAAGGCCCAGCCCCTGCTACCCCAGCAGCTGCTTCATTTCCATGTCTGGACGATCACAGTCCAGTCTGCTTCTCCCCAAGCCAGAGAGGCTGGCCCAAGGCACGCTGTTCATCTTTTTCTTCACACTTCATATCCTTCAAGGGAAACAAAAAGTCCTCTGTAATCCTTCCTACCGGCTCTTTGCCGTTCCTTACCCGAGAATGTGCTTGTAGCTGAATACGTTGAATCCACATGATGGCACAGATACAACATGCCGGGAGGGCAGGGGCGCTCCCACCCTCCCTAACAGGCTCACCCAGTCACTTCACTAGCTCTGTAATAACTTGACTCCGTATTTTGTGCAACCGAATGTGTTGGACCCTGCCCGTGGCACTAAGGTACAGGTTTACCGCATCACCCCATCTGAACCCCAGCAGTACCGCGTGGGAGGCCCTGCTGTCCGTCCAACCAGGGACCGGGACAGCTGGAAGGAAGCAACAGAAGGACCCCAGAAGGAGGAGAATGAGGAAGGAGTGTCAGTTGTCACTGTGCTGCAGTTTGTAGCTGCTGACCAGGGACAACACGAAGGGGTTTGTTTCCTAGGAACAGATGGGCAGCAGAAGTATCAGAAACGAAAGTTAACTGCTAGTTAATTGTATGGCTCTTAACTCTGGTCTCTATAAGTTTGTGCAGCTTTTACAGTACAAAAAAATAAAATTAGGATAACACCAAACCTGGGGTAAAAGGGGGATTACTCAAAGCTGTTCATGCTTTAACGTTTTTCTTTCTTCACTGCACACGTTGGCTGGACGTATGTGCCCTCCTATAGAAATGATATATGCTGCTTTTACCATAGAGCAAATATCTTTCCATTGTATTACATTCTGAGTAAAACACATACAAGAGAACCTCATTTTAAGAAAGATTATTTAAGATTTTTTTAAGTTACTGTGCTGCTTGCTTTAATAAGAGTATTTACTTTGTAGCTTTCCTAGAAGAGTAATTTTCAAAGTACAGATCTCAACCCATCAGTTGTTCCTAAACTTAGGGAGGTAAGACCTACACCTGTTAAAATTAAATAAAACAATTATAACTTAATAGAATGCATCACATGTCAAAAATTGAAATTTGGGTTTCAACTGTAGAATGTATATATGTATTTACATAAAAATCACATGTACACACATGAAGGGAGTACATGGAATAAAGGTAAAATGTTTTACTACAGATCATCCTTTTTAAAAACTTGAGACTTGGGGTGCCTGGGTGGCTCAGTCGGTTGAGCGTCCCACTTCAGCTCAGGTCACCATCTCACGGTCCGTGAGTTTGAGCCCCATGTCGGGCTCTGGGCTGATGGCTCAGAGCCTGGAGCCTGCTTCCAATTCTGTCTCTCCTTCTCTCTCTGCCCCTCCCCCATTCATGCTCTGTCTCAAAAATAAACGTTAAAAAAATTCTTTAAAAAAAAACAAAACAAAACGAGCCTCCCTCCACCCCAGTATACTTAAAACGTCTTTTCATCTATTGGTTGGTTAAGAGAGTGAAATCTGACAGTATCCAGTGTCAGTGGGAGAACGTAAATGGCACTGTGCCTTGGTGCGAATGTAAACTGTTGGACCCTTCAGGAGAGTTAAGCTGCAGATATCAAACTTTTAAACATGTTTAATCCTTAAAATTGTTATTTCATATTAAGGATCCTAAGGAAGAAAGTACAGTATGATGTTTGCATGTAACATTCATCACTGTATTCGTTTTAACGGAAAAATTGGAAAAAAAAAATCTGTGTCCACTAATGGAAAAATTGGTTAAATAAAGTATGGGGCTCCCACAAACTAAAACACTATATTCAATTTACATAGGAAAATTATTTTACTAGAATAAGCCAAAAACAGATTACAAAATAGTATGACATGTAGTGTATAAAATATAACCCAAGCAAATCAACTGAATGTTTACCAAAATATTAAATGTTTTTTGCCAGATGGTGGATTTTAGGGTGATTTTTACTTGTTTATTCTTTTTGTTTGTGTCCAAATCTACAATAGTTCTAAATTTCATTTTACAAATACTAAAAAGTTATTTTCACTTGGGAAATTAACTGAATTTCCACAGAATGTTAGGCGAACGTGATAACCACTACACTACGGAAACCGGCCTTCCACAGAATGTTTAAAAGCATTCAGCCATTAAAAATAAAGTTTCACAGGGTGCCTGAGTGGCTTAGTCGGTCTGGTGTCCGACTTCGGCTCAGGTCATGATCTCGCAGTTCGTGAGTTCGAGCCCCACAAGGTCATGATCTCACAGTTCGTGAGTTCGAGCCCCACATCAGGCTCTGTGCTGACAGCTCAGAGCCTGGAGCCTGCTTCAGATTCTGTGTCTCCCCCTCTCTCTGCCTCTCCCCTGCTCGCGCTGTCTCTGTCTCTCAAAAATAAATGAACATTAAAAAAAATTTTTAAGTTTCACATGACTTTTCATTAGTATATCCACTACCTAAACCTAGGATCTCCCCCTGTGTGCACTAGGAAAGGAGCCTGGGTATGGGGTTCCTGACCATGTCCAGCTGCCTACAAGTTAGAACAGCCCATGAGTGAATGTGTGTTGGCACAGGGGAGGGGTGGACCCGGAGATTTATTTCTCAGGAGTCTCTCTGTTCCCAGGTCCCTGGTTCCCCTTAGGCCAGAGGCATATGAGGTCAAAGTATGGGTGTTAGGAGTTAATTGTACACTAGGAAGTCTTCAGAGGAGCCAAAGTTCTTTGTATACTGCATAGTTGTTTTGTTTTCTTACTAAAATAAATCCTGACACTGACAGCTATTCCTGCTGTTCAGCACTACACCAGGACCCCTTGGGGTCAGGTGCTTATTACTTTAGTTCTTATTTTTCCCATTAAGGGAGTGGAAGCTACTCAAATAAATCTTCCTCCTTCCTCATGCTTCAAAGCACATTTACTGTTCCTAACCCAGTTTTGGTGGGCTATAAATGTTTACATGTCACTAATGATTGTACTTTTATTTCCAAATTCTAATAGAGGACACAATTACCAAGTGCCATTAGCTGTTTTTAATCAACCAATAAGCAGTAGTGCTATGTTTTTGGTTTTTTTCTTTTTGCATTAGGATTCTTAACAGTCACAAAAGCCCACTTTCACATTTGTCCCATCTGGATTATTTTTCTAAATGCTTATTGTGTAGCTTTATTTTCAGCCTCTTTTTCTTCCATCTGGGTTATCCTTTTTAGAGGTAAACCTCTTACCTTAGAAAGCCTGAGATTTGTATTTAACCTGTTTGCCTGTCCGTGACCTCTACTGCCATGTTTTCCTGAGCCCGTGTTTCCCCCACCCGTCACTGACTGCCTGAGTGCCTTCCTGGGCCGCCGCCACCTCACCCTTTCTCCTCATTCCTTAAAGCAGCCCCTTCGCACCTCCCCAGATGCACGCATACAGTTCCTGTTGGTTTCAAACATTCACGTTATCGTTATTAGACTGAAAGGAACAGAACTGGCTTTGGCTTAAGACAGAACACAAACAGGCCTAGAAAGAGTTCATCTCCACATAAGAAAAAACTGTTGGGAAGTTTAGAAACTTTATACAGAGATTCAGTAACCACTTACCAGATTTTGTAAAGAAGACATAAATAGGAGCTGGCCCACATGGCCTTCAAATCCTTTCCAGCCACGAGTTTCCACAGTTCTGGATATAAGTAGACAAAAGTGTTAGACACTGCACTCTCCACAGGGAAGTGAAGGACACTGAAGTTCCATTTGTAGTTGGGAATTAGTCCGGCAAGACACCTAGGCTGACTAGGGGACAAGAGGCAAGCATCTCATTAGCCTGCCAGCACTGCTCATCGCCTATTCAGAACACGGACACAGCCATGTGTTAGCTGGGAGCTGTCCAATGCGGCTTTTCTATTAGTTGCCTTTAAAAGCTATAGCTGTCATCACTTCAACAGCTAAATGCCCACATCGAAAGGACGCACACTTATGTCCAAGGTAATGATCGCAATGCCGCTAAATCATTTAGCAAGCTTGCTGAGATCTCCAGGGATCTGGTCTGTCATGAAAGCGACGAAGGGAGGAGCCGGCAGGGTGCTGCTGGGGTGGTACAGGGGGCACCGCTTATATTCACAAGGCCACGTGGTCCAGGCATAGCGAACAGCAGCCGGAGTGCCGCGACAAGAACTGACATTCAGGGCCAGGGTCTGGGCTGAGAAAGTGCCCATGGGAGCTGGGAGCCACTTGCACTGACGGTCACTGCAACATGAGATCTAGTAAGAGAATCAGAAAAATAGGAACGGTTAGGTCAGTTAGGATACTCCAAGAGACCACAAGGGACAGAAGGAGCCACTCTTGGCCCAGGATCCATTTCCTACAATAACCAGAACAAACCCGAACCCAGGTTGGTGTGATAATGAATGTTCCTGTGACAAAATAAATCAATTTTTAAAAAAAATATTAAATTACTGAGGAAGACAAGGAAACATAATCACATAGAGCATTTAGAGAGGGCTCCCCTGAACCTCCTTGCTGTGAGCCTTCCGACCAGACGGCATAGCAGGCAGGAAGTGAGGGAGCGGGGCAGTCCAGCGGCTGCTACAACTCCAGCACTCCCGAAGGGGCCGGGAGACGAACAAGGGGCACAAAGGAACCTTGGACAGAGAGCCTTTCTCAAACCAGAAAGCAATCCAAGGAAGGGGACGTGAAGTTTTCAGTACCCCAGGTTAAATTCTGTCCTGCTCCCCACTATGATTCTGGGTCCAGGTGACAGGCCGTTCTGCCATGGGAGAACTGAGGTCAGAACGCAGACGTCTGGGGAGCTAGAACTACCTAAAACCCAGTGTCCAAAGAAGCTCAGTGGGGCAAGCGCTGCCCTGAGGCCTGTGAATGTTGTAGTTAGGACTCTATAGGAGGAGCAAGGATAAACCCGTGTAATTAAAGTCTGTCTTTAATATTCTTTCATTCTCTCCAGTGCCCTCTTTTCATACAGCAACCCCCTCCAACCAGCCTAATGGCCTCCTGGTTCCCAAAGAAGCTCATTTGCATGTTCCAATAGGAATGCCTCACCCCCACCCCCAACTAGGGAAGAAAGACTACATAAGCTCTTTAATTATTAGCCCTAGTTCCACAGTGGAATGATCCTCGCTACGTGCTAGAAGAAAGTAGTTTCATTACATTAATTTACAATGAGCTACAAATTCCCAAGCTAAGCCTCTCAAAGGAAACACTAAACTCAAAAGACTATCAGAATTTGCGATAGTGTGACATAAAAAGACATCCAAGATGAGGGAAACACTCTGGAATAAGGAATCTTCCAAAGGTAACCTACAAATAAAGCTGCAGGCCCTTGCCAGAGCAAAGATGGATGCTCTGGGAGCGAAAAAACAAAAGGAATATTTTAATGTAGATTCATTTTCCTTCCCTTGATTGTCCTATCAAAATTGCCCCTAAGTTAAAGAATTAATAGCTACTTAGTCACCCCTCTGAGATAAATTCAGCCCCGCCAAAAACCAAGATCCCCTTCACAGAAATGTTACAATTAAAGAGATGATGGGCCTCAGTGTGGAGAAATCCTGACTCCCAACCCAGGATGAACCCCTATTAAGCTCTGGCTATTCTCACCTCAAATATTTTGTCCTGCTTCTTCACCTGGATTTGCTGTGAATATGTGAGGTTTAGCAGCCCCCTGTCAGCCAGGAGTTCCATCTTCTCAGGCAGTGGTCCTTGAAAGATCAGTTTCTCACCATAGGCCACAGCCCGGGCCCCCAGGTGCAGCCTGTAGGCCACAGTCTGTTTATCTCGAGGGTGGATGCTACGGATAAAGAACAGGCAGAGAACTTTGGGTTTTCACTGAACAATATCCACATTCAAAACGGGGGTGGGGGGGTGGGGGGGTGGGAAGGGGTGGGGAAGGATTATACAAAGCACCCTTTAGGAAGGTAAGAACAAAGTTGACTGAATCTAACAGGTCAATGGCTCGTCAGCTTAAGAGACACGGTGAACGGTAGCCATAATGGGGCTCTGGGCATCCTATGGGTTAGAAACCTTGAAATAGCAGATGACTTGGAAGGAAGGAATACAGGTCCCTGAGGGACAGAGGAAAGGCACTAGAACTAACCTAGGAGAGCTAACTTAAACTTACTCCAACCACTGGCAGTCCTGCGTTTCATCTGAATCAGTTGTTCACATGTTCAATGAATAAAACCCTCCAGGTTCAGATAGGACAATCAATAAATATTCATGTGTCCAAAAATAAATATTCATTTAAGTTCTCACTATAAACCAGACACTGTGTGGGCCCCATTTCATATTTCAAATCCCCTTGTATCCCACAGCTAGCGTGTGGTAGTCATTGGAGCCATTCACAGATAGCCCTTTATTCCTCCTCTGAGTTGACGGAAGAATTCCGTGCCTGCTCTCCCTGAAGCCAGGCATGGCCATATTACCTGCTCTGAGCCAATGCAACGTGAGTAGAAGTAACATGCGTTACTTTCATTGCCAGTGTGAGACTTTAAGGTGACCGGGAGCCCAGATCAACTTGGAACCTCCATCACTCTAGATCTGTGAATGACTATAACGAGCAAAGCCTCTCTGTTGACCTTCTTTGGACATGTATTGTGAACAGGAAGTAAAATGTTGTCTCATCAGGGCGCTGAGATGTTGAGTTACTGCAGCACATCCCCAGAGTAAATGATTGATAAGGCTCCGAAGGTCCAATCCTCATAACACCCACTCTCTGCCCCTCACAAGTGAACATCAGAATGAAGGCCACAGACAAAGAACATAGATTATTGTTCAAGCAAAGCCCAAGAAGCACCCATACCTGCCATAAGGGGACGTCCTATCACAGAGATCCATTGCTACTGCCATGAAAGTGTTGGGCATCCTCACGTTGGGGACATAGCCAAAGTCTGCTGTTTGATGCCAACGGATCTGGGGAAATTTATCATCTGAGGTTGCAGACAAATATGAAGATAACTGGAAAGTAGAGAATGTTGCATCAGAATTTTACTGCATCAGAATCCTACACCAGAGTCTTTTTTTCATATATAGACTCTGCTTCTGCTTCATTAATCTGTTCAAATACCCATTCAACAAGTATTTACTGAGTGTCTTACTGTTGTGGCTCAATTCCCCTCACCCCACACAGCGTATCTGTGCCCTGCTCTCATCAAGAGGTGGAGTCTATTTCTCCTCTTACGGAATCTGGGAGAAGCCTGTGATTTTCTCTGACCAACAGGATGCAGGGGAAGTGATGTGCAGCTTCTGAGTCATTGCCTCAATGGCCCTTGGCTTCTGGTTTCATTCTCTTGGAACTTGGAGATGGCCATGTAAAAAGAGTCCAGCTACCCTGCTGGAGAAATTACATGGAGAAGGGGACCCTGGAAACAGGAAGACCCTTAGGGGAGAAAGGGGTTATTGTCCCAGCAGTCCCAGCCAAGAGGCCAGTCATGTGAATGCTAGAGACTCCAGTTCAAATTAAAGCCACATGAGGGGCGCCTGGGTGGCGCAGTCGGTTAAGCGTCCGACTTCAGCCAGGTCACGATCTCGCGGTCCGTGAGTTCGAGCCCCGCGTCGGGCTCTGGGCTGATGGCTCAGAGCCTGGAGCCTGTTTCCGATTCTGTGTCTCCCTCTCTCTCTGCCCCTCCCCCGTTCATGCTCTGTCTCTCTCTGTCCCAAAAATAAATAAACGTTCAAAAAAAAAAAAAATTTAAAAAAAAAAAAAAGCCACATGAGCAAGACTGGCTGGCATCTCCTAGAGCAGAGATGAACCATCCCGGTTGAGCTCTGCCTGGCTGACGCATGGAATCATGAGCATCATGAGCAAATACAATGGCTGATGTTTTACAACCACTAAGTTTGGGGGAAGTTTGTTACAAAGCAACAGGTAACTGATACATCTGTAGTTAACATGGTCAAGTGCTGTAGGGAAGCAGAGAGGAATCTGCCGAGAACATGTGGTAAATTGCATCAAAGACCCCAATTCTTCACATTTTCCTATATCCACAGCCTCTTTCCATATGGTTTTGTGGTTTCTCCCACTAAGAAAACGAGTATAGGGGCACCTGACTGGCTCAGTCGGTTAAGCATCTGACTCTCGATTTCAGCTCAGGTCATGAGTTCACGGTTCGTGAGTTTAAGCCCCACTTCGGGCTCCATGCTGACAGTAGGGAGCCTGCTTGGGATTCTCTCTCTCTCCCTCTCTCTCTGCCCCTCCCCTGCTTGCTCTGTCTCTCAAAATAAATAAACTTAAAAAAAACAAAGTGTATTTCCCTACCACTTTCTGAGCTCAGTCATATGGTTCGCTTTGGTCAACAGATTGAAACACAAGTTATGGTATGTCAGTTCTTAGCCTAGGGCCCAAGAGACCTGAGTGGTTCCATTGGCTCCTTCACATTTCTGCTGTCACCATGACAAGGACATGCCTAGGCTAGCCTATGGCTCTCTGGAGAAGGAGGAGAGCTGTGGAACAGAGCTGCCTCTTCTGACCCATGCCAACCATGCCCAGGAGAAAGCAGAGCCCCCACCCCACTCGGCCCCATCCCTGCCACTGACCCACAGAGATATGAAAGAGTTCAGTGGAGCTCAGCCAAGATCAACCAAACCCCAGCTATCCACACATGTGAGCTATAATAATAGTTATCTTAAGCCATGGAGTTTTGAGGAGATCTGTTACACAGCAGTAGCTAACCAGCACAAGTACTTCACAGCTTTGTTGGTGGAACAGACCTAGACATAAGAAATGTTAATAAACAAGGGGTGCCTGGGTGGCTCAGTCGGTTGAGCATCGACTCTTGATTTTGGCTCAGGTCATGGTCTCACAGTTCATGGGATGGAGCCCTGCATCGGGCTCTGTGCTGACAGCACAGAGTCTGCTTGGGATTCTCTCACTCTCCCTCTCTCTGCCTCTCCCCTACTCACACACACTCTGTCTCTCTAAAAATAAATAAACATTTTTAAAAATGCTTTAAAGAGAAGTTAATAAACAATAGTATAAATATAGCATGGATTGAATGTTATATTGGAGCCAAAGACAGCAAGTACTCTGCATAAGAACAAAGTTTATTATTATAAGAAAACACAGCCTCAAAATATGTAAAAAAAAAAAAAAAGAAAGAAAAAGAAAAGAAAAGAAAAAGAGAGAAAGAGAAAAGGAAAGGAAAGGAAAGGAAAGGAAAGGAAAGGAAAGGAAAGAAAAGAAAAGAAAAGAAAAGAAAAGAAAAGAAAAGAAAAAAGAAAAGAAAAGAAAAAATGGATGGGCCCAGAAAATATAAGCAACCACTACAAACAGGACATGTTAGAATCTTATAATGTAAAAAGGTAGGAAGTAAAAGGGCAATTTTGAGAGCAAGAGAGAGTAACTGAGCTGAACTTGAGGGTTTATGTAGGAAAGACAACGTTGGAAAGATAGTGAGGCAAGAGTTTGGATAGAATTCATACTTTACCTATAAGCAACAGGGAATCACTGTAGAGGTGACAGCTGGAGGACACTGTGAATGTACTAAATGCTGCTGAACTGAATACTTTAACATGGTTAATTTTACATTATATGAATTTCACCTCAATTCAGAAATTAGAGAGCCGGGGTGCCTGGGTGGCTCAGTCGGTTGAGCGTCCGACTTCAGCTCAGGTCATGATCTCGCGGTCCGTGAGTACAAGTCCCATGTCAGGCTCTGTGCTGACAGCTTGGAGCCTGGAGCCTGCTTCAGATTCCGTGTCTCCCTCTCTCTCTGCCCCTCCCCCACTCATGCTCGCGCTCTCTCTCTCTCTCTCTCTCTCTCTCTCTGTCAAAAATAAACATTTTTTAAAAAAAGAAATTAGAGAGCCACTGAAATTATTGGCATGATAAAAGGACTATTTCAAAGGATTAATCTAGTGATCATGCAAATGATCCTGTGAAGAGCCCGAAAACAGAGAGACTGATTGGTTCAGAAGCTACTAGAACATTCTAGACACATAAGAGAAAGGCCTGACCTAGGATAGCAGTAGGAATGGGATGGGCAGGAATAAGATAACCTAAAAGACAAACTGACAGAAGCAGGCAATCACCTTGGATACGGGATGGAATGCAGGGAAAAGACAGTATCCATCCTTCAGAATCTGTAACACCCAATTATCTGCTTGGGATTCTGCAAATGTAGGTAAAGTCCTCTATCAGCTGACTTCAAAGAAACCAAAAGAAGAGTATGTGGAGAGCCCAATTCAGATAAGCCTTTAAAATGGGGTACATAAGTCAGAAACTCCTACTGGCCTTCAAGAAGTCAGCTGCCATGAGTTCTATAGCTTCAAGGAAATGAATTCTACCAATAGCCACCTGAGCTTGGAAGAAAACCCAAGCCTCAGATGAGACCCCAGCTCTGTCCGACACCTTCACTGCAGCCCCAAGCAGAGGACTCAGCTAAGCCATGCATGCCCTGACTCCTCACCCATAAAACCGTAAGATAATAAATGTATGTAACATTATTTTAAGCGGCTAAACACGCAGTGATTTTTTACGCTACAATAGAAAACTAATATACTAGTGAAAAAACTTTCCAGGCAGAAGGAAAGGAAAATGGCAGACTCTAGGGCAGAGTAAGCCTAGTGTGCTTAAAGACAGTAAGGCAGCCGGCATAGCTGAAGTGGAGTGAGCAAGGCAAAGAAAAGTAGGGGCAGATCACACATCATTTGTTGACTTCACTCTTATGGAGGAACCACTGGAGCCTTCTGGTATGGCGTGCATTTCAAAGGATCACTTTAACTTAAATGTTGAGAATATCCTAAAGGGGGTAGAAAGGTAGAAGCAGGAAGACCAGTAAGGAGGCAATATTTCAAGGAAGAGATGATGGCGCCTTACACTAGTGCAGGAGCAGTAAAGGTAGTAAGAAGCTGTCTGACTCTGCAACATACTGAGTAAACACTTTCATCTAAACTTGAAATTGATAGACTCCTGGAATGCCTGGGTGGCTCAGTTCATTGAGCATACGACTCTCGATTTTGGCTCAGGTTGTGATGCCAGAGTCGTGGGATTGAGTCTGGTGTTGGGCTCCGCACTGAGCACAGAGCGTGCTTAGGATTCAATTTCTCTCTCTCTCTCTCTCTCTCTCTATCTCTCTCTCTCTCCCTCTACCTTTGTCTCTCCCTCTCTCTCAAAGAAAAAAAAATTTAATTTTTAAAAATTGATAGACTCCTACTCCTGCAAAGGACAGAGACTACCAGAAAAATTCTCCAATACTACTATGACGCATGTGGTCCCACTCTTTCCTCCTTCCTTAATTCTCTGATATTTATATCACCATGTTCTCTGATGTAGACTGCAACTTATTCTTAGCCACAGTCCAGGCAATGAGAGGCATCAACCTATTATCCCTCTTTTACAAACCATGATCTAACAGTAAGTCAAACCACAAGCTGGCAAACATCCTGGGCGAGCAACCACTGTCTTTGGGCCCCGTTTGAAATCTTCTGTCCCCATCAGGGGAGCTACATGATGAAGAGAGTGCTCCCCACAGCCTTCTCACTCCCATGGCCAGCAAATACCTGAGATCATCCTGGACAAACGTGGCCAAATGAAGGCTTGAAAACAGGGAGTTTTCTGCTTCTTGACCTGTTCCAGAAAGACTAGAAAATCATCAGGAAAACACTGGTGAGGTTGCAACAGCAGCAGAAGGGACGTGATCTGGAACTAAGGGGACATTTCCAGTTCTCTTATCTCTTGGCAAATCTGCTTTCACATACGAAATGATAAAAGGTGCTGAAGCTTCACAATGGAATTTCACGAGAAGACCCAGTGAGCAACACTGCTTCTTCCCACACAACACCCAACAGACTGAAAGTGGAATCATGCTCGGCAGCCAGTGCCATGAGGAGGATCACAGCAGCAGAGCCACCAGAAAGAGTCTAGGAGGGTAAGTACGAGGCTGAGGCCCAACACGGAGAGATGCTTACACAGCCGCTCAAGCCAAGGAAGTGGTCTCCAAATGGCCGTTTGTGGAGAATTCCTGCAGCAATTCTCCAGTTTCACCACGCACTCGCACTTGACAGGTGCACTTGACTCGCTTGCACTATGACGCAGTGGCCACATGGAGGCACCAGCATACTCCATACCCAAATGAAATTCTTGTTTTCCCTACTCTGAGATCCGCTAGGGTGCCATTCAGTCTCCCACAGCGATTAGTAGAAATACCACCGCTAATGAAGGCATATAATAGCCAAAGAATATAAAAGGGGCCCCATTCAGAAGACTTTACAATAGCATACTGTATGTATTTTGCACGTCACTCCCGTTGCTCCACACCCGCTATACAAAAGCATCTCCTCAGGACTCCCTAGCCTCCTGGTCTTCTTTCCCTCCCATGCTTCCGGTCACCTCACTACTAACAACTCTCAGATACGTGTGTCCGGCCCGGGGCATTCTGCTGAGCTTGAGTCCTGCGTCTCTAACCGTGCTTTAGTTATTGCAACCATCATTTCAAATTCAACACCTCTACAAAGCCAATTCATCTTTCCTTGCAGACCAACTGTCCCCCCCACCCCCAGATTTTCTGACTTCTCTCACTGATGAACATTATCTGGCATGTGCCAGGCTTTACATGAGTTAGCTCATTCAATACTTAAAATAATAATCTCCCTTTTTAATATCTGGCTCAAAATCACAGAGCCGAAGGAGCGTCAGGGCTGAGATGTGAATCCACGCAGACTAGCTGCAGATCCATGCGCTGAACCATTATTTTGCCATATGTGGTTATTTCTCTTCAAAGGTATATGTTTGTGCTCCCAGTTTTCCACAAGTAACCAACATATTTTTGTCGATGGTGATCAGTTAAAGCCCCGAGTCTGAGGGACTCCTGCCAAACAGTAAGGCCTAAGGGCAATGACCAGGTCTCTCTGATTCGCACTGTATCTCTAGCACCTCACACAGTTCACGGCATATAAGCAGCATACAACACACGGTCTGAATTGGCTGGAGTCACATTCAAATCACCATCTACACGGCAAAGATGAAAAAGAACCTCAGAAGTCCAGATGTAGTTTCCACCACCAGAAATACAGATCTGCTGACAGGGCTGGCTATTTTGACAATAATGAGTAGAATAATCTGGTTTCGAAGTCAAAACAAAGGTAAGAAGGAAGAAAGAAAATGGTTGTAAAGTCAGTATAAGTGGAAAGAAGGTCCATAAAAGTCCTCATCCAAGAAAAGGCGTGGTGCAATAAGACAAGGTAGAAGACACGTGAGGACGGTGAGCAGAAGGTATCTGCGGGACGTGCAGAGGCAGACATCTGGAAGCACGTGTCCAATTCAAATCTGAAAGCCTGTTCCATTAGTATGTTGTGAGCTGGGCCCCACTTTTCTAACACCTTACTTGTTTCATTTCCTGTATTTCAGAAGAGTCACCGCTTACCACCCTGATAAAGAGTGTAAGTCTTGGAGGAGTCATGTGAACAGGTAAGGCAAAGCCATCATCAACTTGGTTAAATACGTTCATTCCTTTTAGGCGAGGACGAGAGCAGAATCCTTCTGTCTAGTTGCCACTAATTAAAAGTGTGATTTCTCTTGATATATTTTTTCATTTATGTGTTAGACCATATTTAATAACTGCTGACCAGTTAGGTCCCGAGATACAAGTGTGATGCAGGAAAACATGATGCCGTGTGCGACTGACATGCAAGGAAAATGGGGGAAGGAGAGGGTGCTAAGAAATTACCCATTGGGGGAAAGGAGGTGGTGCATCCCAGATGCTGGACAGTCACAGAAGGCTTCCTAACTGATGTCCAGGCTGAGATCTAAAGGACAAAGTTGGTCAGGAGAGTGCAGGAGAGAAAGGGTGCTCCAAGCAAAGAGCAGGGGCAGTGGGCTGGGGGTGAGAGACCAAGGTTCACTACAGGGGCTGGAAAGGACAGCACCAAGTTAGGGAGGGCATGGCCAAGTACACACATAGCTGCTAAGAGTACACACTGAACACAAATTCATAAATTTCTACAGAGAAACCTGAGGACACGTTCAAATTAATGTTCAATTTAATGCAGCAATTTCATTTCTGGGAATTTATCTTATGGAAAGAATTAAGCACGCATGCAGTGATTTAGCTACAAGGACAATCAACGCACCACTGCTTACAAAAGCAACATGTTTAAAGCAACCGAAGGGTCCATTTCTTGAGAACTAGTTAAATAAACTGCAATACAACCATATTTCAAAGTATTCTGCAATCATTATAAATTGTGCTCAAGATTAATATTCATTGGCATGAGGGGCATCTGGGTGGCTCAGTCGGTTGAGCACCCAACTCTTGGTTTTGGATCAGGTCGTGATCTCATGGTTTGTGGGTTTGAGCCCCACATCGGGCTTCATGCCGACACAGCAGAGCCTGCTTGGGATTCTCTCTCTCCCTCTCTCTCTGCCCCTCCCTGCATGTTCTCCCTTTCTCTCTCTCTCCCTCTCTCAAAATAAATAAATAAACTTAAAAATATATTTATTGGCATGAAAAAATGTTCGCAATACATATGAAGAGAAGAAGCAAGGGGCGCCTGGGTGGCTCAGTGGGTTAAGCGCCCGACTCTTGATTTCGGCTCAGGTCATGATCTCACAGTTCATATTTTTGAGCCCCGCATGGGGCTCTGCGCTGATAGCATGCAGCCTGCTTGGGATTCTCTGTCCCTCTCTCTCTGACCCTCCCCTACTTGCTTTTTATCTCTTTCAAAATAAATTAACTTAAAAAAGAGAGAGAGAGAGAAGCAGCAAGATATGGTACAGTATTATGGTATGGATCCTCCTGCGAAAATACATGAACAGATTCTGGATTGTGCAATTGGAAACGTTTTAGCTTTTTTTTTTTTTGCTTATCTTTTAAATATCTATAATGAACACATATGTATTCGTTTTTTAATAAGAAATATTACTGGGGCGCCTAGGTGGCTTAGTTGGTTAAGCGTCCAACTTCCACTCAGGTCATGATCTCATGGTTCATGAGTTCAAGCCCTGTGTCCGGCTCTGTGCTGATAGTTAGGAGCCTGGAGCCTGCTTCAGATTCTGTGTCTCCCTCTCTCCCTGCCCCTCCCCTACTTGCGTTCTGTCCCTCTCAAAATAAATGAACATTAAAAAAATAATGTTATATAAAAGAAATATTACTTATTAACTTTTTTTGAAGATGTAATTGTCCCATCAGTGAACTGAGATGAATTAAGTCTTACAGTTAGTTCTTGACCAGCAGACTATGAGGGCAAAAAAAGGAATATGGATTCCAGGAAAGAGACCTCCACAGGACACCCCCACCCCAATACCCAAAACCTGCTCCCTCTCAACACATACCTGGACAAATCCAAATGGGAAGAAACGCTCTGTCTGCCCCTGGGAGCCACGGTGGAAGACTTGACGCCAGTCTTCAATGAGCGCAGGGAATGTGCAATTGTACAGGTCCCTGTTAACATTTATATTGGACTCCCCTAAAAACAGTCCAGATTATGAGAGGGGGTTGGGGTAGATGCAAACATGGCCACACATTATTCCCCAACTTCTACCCGTGCCCTTAGGGAATGAGTCTTCCTGCAGTCTCTCTGGACTGGCCTTGTCACTTGCTCTGGCCAAGGAGGCATCAGCAAACATGATGCAAGCAGAGGTTTGAAGAGTGCTTCAGCTCTGGGGTTTGCTCTCTCTTGATATACTTGCAACCCTGAGGCTGCTGTGTAAATGATAAAGAATCTGAATTAATTTGCTGAAGGATAAGGGACCACTTGAGTACCAGGGTGTTCCAGCAGTCAACAGACAGGAGGGAGAGGCCAGCCGAGACCATCCAGCCACCAGACACCTGCCGGGTGGCCAAAGACACATAAAAGATCCCAAAAGAAATTAACCAAAGTAGTCGATACAGGAAAACTACCCCAATAACCCACCAAATGGGGAGCCAAATAAAACTATTATTGTTTTAAGTCCCTAAATCCTGGGCTGGTTTGTTACACAGCAAAAGCTAACTAATACAATGGAGAAACAACAAATTAATACTCACCCTGGTACCATATCATCCCTTTCAGAGTCATATTATGTAGTGGATGGATCATGGCATTCCAGAGAACAGAGTTCTTACTGGGACCAGTTACAGAATCAGACTGAGTGAACCTAAAATTGATAAGAAGCACAAGTACCCTAAACTGGGTGTCTATCCAACTTTCATCTGGGGTAAACGTCTGATGATAGCAACACAAGATTAGACCGAACCACTCTGTTTCCCATGAAAACATGTTGAATAGCCTCCAACTTTCATATCTTTCCAGGTTCTTCCCAGGATAAATGTATCAGTCAGTACAAGTTCGGAGGGGGCCATCCCAGTTTCCAGATAAGGTCACTAAAACCAGAGAAGAGGAGTATTTTATTGTGAGTGTCTCATGCAGACAATAAATTTACTTAACTAGTACTCAGTTGATGCACACTTGGATTTTTTTAAGCTTTTTGCTTATCTTCCTTATAGCTAAAATCACTGCATATAGGCTTATTTCCTTAAGATAAGTGCCCAGAAATGACATTGCTGGGTCAAAGGGCACATTTTTTTCAAAGCTTTAAACGTGTTCCTAAACTTCTCTGTAAAATACGTATATGAATTTATACTCATGGGAGGTGTGGATGAGAATGCCCACTTCCCCACACCCTTGATGGCATCCCTTCACGTCCCCAGAGACCTGGGAAGCCTGGCTCTATCTAGATCCCTCCCACTCTACCTAGGCCATTCTGTCAGTCCCAAAGTGGAAGGTCTTCCCTCCCCGACAGGCATGACTTTACCTAAGCTATACCACGAGCTGAAGTTCAGCCTCTCTCCAGGGCCCTTCCCAGATTTAATGACATAATATTTATGAAAACAGTTCACAGACTATTAATCTCTGTGTTAATATCAGTGTCAGGATTTTAATAACTATTCCTTTCTTCCCCACCCCATGTGTTCTTCCTGATCCAGCTTTTCCTGATCGTGCTTTCATAATCAATATACTAATACATCTCTTTGATTACATGAATATTTGTTCTTCATGTTACAGTGTTTATTCTCATGGACAATAGAGCACAGTGGTTAAGAGCACAGACATTGAAGCCAGACTTTGCCACTTACCAGCTGTAGCCATGAGCAAGTTACTAAACCCCTCTGAGACTTAAGCTTAGTAGTTTAGTATCTTAACAGTATCTACACTTGTAGAGGTTGTTGGGAGTATTAAGTGAACTCATACATATAAAGTGATGATAACAGTATCCAACAAAGAGAAAGCTTTCAGTAAGTATTAGCTATCGCTATTATTAAGGAAAAGGATCATAATTGCTTCCTGACATATTCTCAGATAATCGTGGTGCTGATGACAATAAAAATAATACCTTACGGTGGCACCTGGGTGGCTCAGTTGGTAAAGGGTCTGACTCTTGGTTTCAGCTCAGGTCATGATCTCACAGTTTGTGAGTAAAAAGTCCACATCAGGCCCTGTGCTGACAGCTCAGGACCTGCTTGGGATTCTCTCCCTGCCCCTCCCCAACTCATTCACACGCTCTCTCACGCTCTTTCTCTCTCAAAAATAAATAAACTTTAAAAAAAAGAATACCATACATGTTCACAGAATAAGTTACATACATTCAATACATATTTGGACATTCAACACAGATTTGGCTCCCCAAAGGAAACCATGATCCTTCTCTCTTACATAATTTCCAAGGCTTTCTCCCAGACTTCAGGATGATTTCTTACCCTCGTGTAGGAACACCACAGGTTTTCAGTGACCTTCCAGAAGACCAGGCTTCAATGGGTGTCCCACCCCACGAGGAGGAGATCAGCCCAATGGGATAATGCAATGTGTCATACAGGTTACGCCCAAAGAGCCAGCACACTGCTGACATGTACTTGAAAACTCCATGGCCTAAGTTTTCTGGTCAGAAAAAGTTAAAGAAAAAATGACAGAAACATAGTATTTTACATATAAGTCACCAGGTTGGCACTGCAAAAGATCCAAACTCTCTACAATGCGAGCACTCAAAAAGTTGACAGTGTAATACTGGGAATTCAAAGAAATTTCAAATGAACTGTGAAACTGAGTGAGCGCCTTCTAGGTGCCAGGCGCTTCTAGATGGCTGGGATACAGTGAATAAAGAGATATGGAGAGACATGGAGCCTCTCCTCATAGCTCTTACATTCTACAGAATAAGACATTCAGCTGAATAAAATAGACGACCCAATATGGTTAAGTGCCTCAGGAGGTACAAACAGGTGGTAAGGGGTTTTAACAGCAAAAGAAAGAATATCAAATGAAAGGCAGATCACAAAAAGTCTAAGAATGACCCCCTCTCCTGTGCTTCCATTAATCTTCTATTCACAGTGTTTTCCTTACCCCCACTTAACTATTAGCTACTCGAAGGCAGGGCCCTTATCTTCTTCACTTCTGGATCCCCGATGTCTAGTACCTAATGCAGAGTCAGTAAATTCACTGGCTGGTGCCGGGTGGCTGTGGGTAGCTGGTATAAAGGTGGGTCCACTGACAGTTAAGTATAAGGAAAAGGTAAATAAGAAGGAAGGGAAAGGGAATGCAGGGCTGGCATTCTATCCAGAGGAAACAATATATTAAAAAAGGACACAGAGTAGGAAAAATGTTGAAAAGTATGTGACTGGAGCCTAGACCACAAAAGGGGACGAGTGGAAGATAAGACAGGAGGGGAATCACATCTTGGAGGAGAGAAAACAGAAAGCCACTGAAAAGGCTTGGGAATGAGAATGTGTGGAAGGCAGAACAGCCTTCCAAAGATGTTCACACCCTAATGCCTGCAACCTATGGGTGTGTGACCCGAAGTGGCTAAGGGGACTTTGTAGAGGTGACTGGGGTTGAGGACATTGAGACAGGAGGAGTACCATGATTAGATCAGAGGCGGCTCCTTCATACCGGCCAACCTTCCCCGCTGCAGTCAGAGAGACGTGACATGACAACAGCAGAGGAGGTGGCAGAGATTTGGAATATGACAGCGACTTGACCTACTGTGTTCCTCCCCAGATACCTGCTTGCCTCGCCTCTGCCAGCTGATCACCGAAACGTCGCCTTTCTCAACTGAGACCCCCATGGCCACCCTCAACGAGAAACCACGACCCCATCCCAGCCCCCAACAGTCCTACTGCACCCCCTCCCCTGATGTATTTTATTTATATAGTTCCGTCTCATTAGCTTACACCCCCATCTACCCTATCCCTTGATCCCCAAAAATGTATTCGGTCTCAGAGTTCAGAGAGTAAAAGGGGGATAATAGGAAGGTATAATATATTATCCAAACCTAACTGATTCCTGAGTTTGGGATACCATGTAAGGAGAGTTCATAGACCAAGAGATTTATCCAAAAATTTACCCAAATCTCTTCAGTTCCTGAGTTCTCATAGGGAGAATTCAGATAGTGTAATACTGAGGACCAGACACTTTGTATAGAATTTACTAATTGTATTAAGCATTTCCTGTATTCCTCCGCACTGGAATACAAGCTCAATGAGAACAGGTGTCCTTCAGCAGGGTCAAGGGCTAGAGTGTTCCCGAGTGTATAACTGGAAGAACAGCAGCAGCCTTGAGGTGAACAAGTTGTTGAGGTGGAAGAAGACAAATTACCAAGAGTGAACACAGAAAAGGCAGTGAAAAGAATGAGGACAGAAAATACTCTAGAAAAGTTTAACAGAGCAAAGGAGAGTGGTGAGACACCATGAGAAGGGGGGTTGTCATGTTTGTGTGTGTGTTTTGTTTTGTTTTGTTTTGTCTGCTTAGAGTAAAAGAAAGGCAGAATCTGAGAGCAGAGCCTGTGTCTGTCCTGCTCACTGCTGTGTCCTTGGGGCCCAGCACAAAGCCTGACACAGAACAGGTGGGAAATAAAGATTTTGTGCTGAATGGACATGGGGGTGAAAGACCAGAGCTCGAGGGGTAGAAGGCCCTGGAAGGGGAAGCACCCACATCACAGGTAGCCCTGAAAGGACAGCACTCAGCTGTGTTCAGACACAGAAACAAAGGAAGGAAGAGAAAAAGAGAAGAGCATTGAGGCAGTGTTGAGAGATGCTGGCAGAGCTCATGTGAGTGGCCTCAGTCTGTTCAGTGAAGCTGAAGGAAGTGTCATCTGCTCATAGCAGGGGGGAATCTTGGGAAGAAATGCATGAAGTGGCTACCCCCAGAACTCGGGTGGAGAGTCAACGAGAAATGAGTATAAGGGTGGCTGAATCCTAATAAATAGATCAGAACCAAATTCAGGGCACTGACCCAGTACGCAAGAGATGGTACACGTTCCACAGTCACTCACCTGAGGTGGGCTTAGACCACTGCAAGTCAACCTTGGCCAGGTCCTCCAGTTCCTGCTCTGCCTCAGTGAGCGACACAGAGAAGATGCGGACAGACTGATAGGCCTCAGTGTTAGACAGCTCTCTTGTCGCATTGAATATCTAGGAAAACAGACAGGAATGTCATTTCTTACATCAACCTAGTGGGCGGCCAACTAGCCTACCACCTCTTAGTAAACACTACCCAACCTCTGAGCTCTTCTGAGCCTTCATAAACCAAGATCAAATAAATAACCCAAACCAGTGATGGGCTGCTCTGAATCACCTTGATACACCTTGACAAACACAGACCATGGTGAATCCTGTTCCCAAAGAAGGTAGGAATACCCTGAAATTTGAGATCTCAAGGAGCAAGTCTGAATTGGATGAGGTTTAGGCTAAAGATCAACTGTCAACTAGACCCACTGTAGTATCTTGAAACTAAAATGCTTCTAGTCAGAAAAAGTAACTGATAACACAAAACCATAGCATTCACGTCTCTCCAAAATGGAGCTCAAAAGGCCAGGGGGAGGTAGGTGTGTGTAATCCATAAGACAGAAGAGAGGTGTCTTCAAAAGGAACACACCTGAGAGATGATTGTTCGAAGTACTAAGACATACTGAAATATCTCAAATGTTTATATTCTCATCTCATCCTGCCCAATCACTCAAGAAAGGCACAGAAGACAGGGCAGTCTGAAAGGTGATGTTCAGCATGGCTGCAGACAAAGAAAAGTGTCCACCCAAAGACCCCACTTCTTCCCAGATCCCTTCACAAAACCTCACCAGTTGCCAAGAGTATGACAGGAATGGCTTGGAGCTTTTCTGGACGAGACTGCATTATACTGAGTAGTTTCTTTGTTAGTCATTCCTCTGTGAGCTTATACAAAAGTGCCAGTTCCTTCCATCCTGATTTTTGAGTTATGCTTTTCTTTTCTTTTACGAAGAATATAGATTGTAAATGTATTGATTTGTTTTGTAATTTGGGTGCCTTTTTCTTGTCTTCTCTATCCCCCCACCCCACCCTGGACTAGTCTGGTTTTCCCAAAACAAAGGGCTAACAGGCGCATCGGGAAGCCCAGTTATCATTGGCCTCAGGGAACAAGAGCTCCAGCTGACAGGACTGCCACATCGAGAGCGCAGGAGGCTGGGATACTTTCCATTGGCTGCTAGCCACCGAGTGTGCAGCTGGCTCCCCTTTCCTCCCACCCACCACACAGAATACAGCTGGCCCTCCAGTCCACAGTGTAAGAGAAACCCTGGAGCAGCCAGAGTGCCCCCACAGGGCATTTCAATGAAATAGACTGCCCCCTTGAATCGCCTTTTGACTTGCCACTGAGCCTGCTGTGGCCAATAAGACAGCCAGATGCAAGTAAAATGTCTCTCGGATCACTACGGGAGCCACAGCCTTGAAGTGCCCCCTGGGTAACAGCAGCTCTAGCCGGTGGGGGACGCTGGTCTTCACGCTATCAGGACAGACTACATACGTTCTCGGGGAAAATTCCATAGGAAATCCAGACACGTTTGTGCAAAATCTTGCCCGGCAAGCGAAACGTAAAATAAACAGTCAAGAGTGAAAACAGGCTAAAGCACTCACAGTCTATTCTGGCAGGAAAATTATTTTTCGGCAGCAAGTACCTGTAAAAAGTCACCTCCCTTGAAACCAGCTCCTCTCTGAGCACTAAGGATGGTATGCTGCTTCCATGGAAACGGTGGATGAAACTGCTTTCCTTCTCTCCTCCCACACTAGCTTCCGCACTGCCTGGGAACTCAAGTGCCGCATCGCAGTGAGATGCCAGCTTGGGGAGGCGGGTACGGGTGAACATGCTACTTGTCTCATAGGCCCGTTGCTAGCGCGGTGGACTATTCAAGGCCGACAGGGTTGCGGTGTTTGGCACTCTCCCGTGTCACCAGCACACAGACCTGGATCCAAAACACCGGCCGGGAAAAACTTCCATTTTCAAATTCACATTTGTGTATTATCTCAAGCCAAAACCTGAAAGCCACAGCAAGCGTTTAAAAAAACACTTGGGAGTGGGGGAAAATTCTTGCTGTACCTGATGACAATTACTTCTGAAATTGGTATCCTTTCCCAATCTCACCAAGCCTTCTTGATGGAAGCATTTCCTCGGGGATATGGGCAGCAAATTTAGGAATAAAGAGATTTCAGGAAGATTTTCATTTAAATGACACTTGGTTTCCCCCGCTGATGAAAGGGGAAGCCTTACTCCATCTGCTGAGATCAAATTTCATCTCATCAAACACCTCAGTGTAATTATTTTCCTACCAAGTATTTAAATGAGGATGTAAATGAATACCAAGGTATTTGAAGTCATTAAGGCTGCTGCGGTGGAAAGAGTGTACCACTGCCTCCCTGGGGACAGGCCGTTCACCATCAAAGCAGCTGCTCGCCTGTGTTCATTTTGTAACCTTTATGCCACATTCTTGAATTAATGAAGAAACGTCAAGAATCTATTTCCTCAGAGAATCTTGGCATGGGGTCTGCGTGAGGGAGCAGGGCCCTTGTGTGAGAGTATGTGAGGCTGTGCGCACGCGCGGGGAATCCATACCAAAGAACACAGGGGAGCTTCACTTAATAAAGAATTTAGGTTTTCTAAGTTAGAGTCCCTTCTACTACAGTAGAATATAGCAGCTTTAAAGTTGAGGCAATAACTATAAATAAGCCAGCCACCATACCTCCGATGAATCTTTTATTGTAATACAGTATGAGCCCTTTGCTTCTGGATTTTGACTTCTCTACTTGTAAAGGAACAATGTCAGGATTGCCAAGATATTGAAAACTGGGCTTCCTTGTCTAACACTGGCCATCTTCTTCTGAGCCTAACTAGAAATATCCAAGTCTTAAGACCTACCCTGAGTTAGGAGGCGACAGATGAACATTTAGACTTTTCTCCATTTATACACATCTCACTCAGTGTTATAAATAACACTCAATCTTAAAATTCCACTTTACCCTAACAACAAGATGGGCATACAATCTGCCATTTCCTTCATTTGAATGTGAAGAGTGGTAGGTTATAGTAGAAATCTTACCTCCTCAGAAAAGTCACACGGAGGAGGGCAAAGAGAAGAGACAGATACCGTGTCTGGGTACATGTGTGTGCATGTGTGCATATGTACATGTACATGTGTACGTGTGTGTGTATGTGCATGTCTGTGTTGGGCATCTTTAGAGGAAAAAGGAGCAAAAGGAATAAAGGAAGAATCAGATAAAGCATGCTTTTGATCAAAAAATAAAGTTCTATAGAATGTTAAGAGACTAGAAAACTTGGCTTTTGACACCATCAGCACCTAAAATGCTGTCTTGCAAACTAAGCGCATGATTTAAAACAAAAAAATAAAAAATTAACATGTGGCTGTGTCAGATGGAATTCTTTTTCCATCTCCCTGTATCTCAGAGCTTATAGCCTTAATCTAATGCAGAAGATGCTGAAGAGTAAATTCTAGGCAGAAAGAATGTGTTTACTCTTAACAATCAAAATCTGATTTAGCTTGACAGAAAATGAGATGAGATCCCCTGGCACAGCCTGCTATTGAGAACCTGACTGTATAGATACAAATACATCTGGTCCATGCCTTTCTGTGCAAACAGGGAACTATAATCAAAGCATTCAAGAAAGGACTGTTTTCCTTAGTGAGTTAACAGCAATCCCACTTCTAAACAAAACCATGCTTTCTCTCAAGATATAAAACTTCAGTTTTGCTTCCAGCCACTTGGGCTGAAAGGGAGCCCGGTTAAAGTTCAGTTCGATAAACATTTAAATTCAAAAGTTCCCACATATTTAAGTAGGGCAGGAAGCAAGAGTAAATAAGATACTGGTTGTGAGGACATAAATGCAAGAATTTAGATTCTGAATTAGAAAACTAATACAAAAATGGAGTAGGTATGTCCAGAGTAGGATCTTTTTAGTAGCATTATTTAGTAATTAGTTAACAAAAGAAAAAGAAAAAAAAAAAAAGCAAACCGGGGTAGAAGCAATAAAAGCAAAATAAATCACAAAGTATGTGAAAGGACTCAATTTTACATATTAAAAAAAAATAAATGAATTGGGGTGCCTGGGGGCTCAGTCGGTTAAGCTTCTGACTTCAGCTTAGGTTACTATCTTGGCAGTTCGTGAGTTCGAGCCCCGTATCGAGCTGTCTGCTGTCAGCACAGAGCCTGCTTCGGATGCTCTGTCTCCCTCTCTCTCTGCCCCTGCCCTGCTCATGTGCTCTCTCTTCTCTCAAAAATAAATAAACATTTTTAAAAAATGAAACAAAATAAATAAAATTTTTTTAAAAAATGAGTTGAGATCATAGTATAGTCATAGAGATTTTTAAACCTCAAATTTAAGTATTCCTCAAAACTGGAGAAGCATAATGAAAGAAAGGCAGGAAAATAAATATCAACTTGAGGAGAAACTAAGTTTCAGGGGAAGAGCTAGGAAGACAATAATCTTTTCAAGTTCTTAACTTATTAAAGGAAACAAATCAAAGTATGCAGAACATATTTGTGCCAACCCATAATGCAAACAAAACCATTTATTCCTAAGATTCTTGTTTATTTAATGGGACTCTTCATTGCAAACTGAGCCTTCGATAAATCTTTAAGGGACTAGGCAAGTGCATATCACTTTCTTGTTTTTATAACTTTCTTTTAAAAATTATAGTTAGTTCATGCTCATTATAGCAAAATCAGAACATACAGGCAAGGAAAGAAAATCAATCCCAGTTTCAAATGTGCCAAAGAACTTAACTCAGACTACTTTCTCTGAAGTTGTGATACTGCATAAAAAACCTTTACCCTTCTGTCAGCAATATTTCAAGCTAATATAGTTTCAATTATGTCTGTGAACTTGCTAATATGTTGTCCAACCCTGATTTTAATTTAAAAGAAATAACAATGATCTCCCTTACTTTCCTTTTTAAATCAGACAGCTTCCACTAAACAAATGAAGAGGGGACAATTCTGAGGCCCAAAGCTCTAACACCATCACACCCTATCCAGAAATCCACCCTCTTCACTCTAGACAGTTTTTGTGTCTAATTAGAAAGTAGAGCTGATCTTGAAAATAAATCTGAACGCCAAAGACATACAGCACCAAGGCTTTTGTTCTACCTCTGCTGCCTTGCTAGATACCAAACTACTAAGAACTTTCCTTCCCTTGGCAACTTTTTCAGTGTCCTTTTTACCCAGCTTTACTTAAGAGACCTCACTCATAGTCTGTCAGGGCAGCCCTATTCTCTAAGAGCAACGAACACCAGAACCCTTCAAAGTGAATTTCGTCACTGACCAACAGATGGCAAGTCAGTATTCCCTGGTTCCATCCCACATGACTCCATGCATCCTGTGTGTCCCGTCCCTACTTGGGAGCCTGTGTAGTGCCTTTCCTCCCAACAATTCTAGCAGAGTAAATAGAGCCTAGTGAAGCCTCTATACAGTTATCATAAAGGAGAAAATATGCTAGGTCTCAAAATTTAAGAACGTCTTCAAAGGCTGTGAGTGAAACAGAGAAAAATGAATTGATGTTAACAAAAGAAATCCTAGGCTATGAAAAAGTTGAGCAAAAAAAAAAAATCATCACTGGCCTTCTTTCTGTTAAAAAAAAATATGTATATATACATATATGTTCTGTGTAAAAAAAATACAAATATATGTTTATATTTATATATACATCACAGCCTTTGAAGATTAACTGTTCTTAAATTTTGAGACCTAGCATATTTTCTATTATGTATACATATATGTACATATAAATCAACATATTAATTTTATACATGAATATGTATCAATTTGACATATGACACCTAACTGAAATATCAAGATATACAGCTTACATTGAGATAATTCACACACACACACAAACAGATAAACCACATAAGGCAAAATATTACCAACTGTCAATCTAGGTGGTGGATATATAGGTGTTTGCAAGTCTCTTAACTTTTTTGTGTGCTTAAAACTTTTTATAATAAAAAATTTGAAAAAATAGCAACACCTTATATTTTGACAGCTATTTTCAATTTATAAAGACCTTTTAGAAACAAACAAAATAATTTAATCTTTTTAATGGCTCAGTAAATTAGGTCAGATACAATCACTACTGCAGTATAGTCGTGAAAACTAAGTCTCAGACTTAGTTTAACAAAATGCAACATACTTTCATGGTAAAAACTCTCAGACAACTAGGAATAGAGGGATCATTCCTCAACATGATAAAAGGCATTTATGAAAAACCCACAAGTAACATCACACTCAGTGGTGAAAGAGTGAGTTTTCCTACTAAAACCAGGACAAGAGAAGGATGTCTGTTTTCACCACTACTATTCAACATTGTACAGGAAGCTCTAGCCAGAGTTATTAGACAAAAAAAAAAAAAAAAAAAAAGAAAAAAAAGAAATAAAAGGCATCCAAAGAGGTAAAACTATCTCTATCCATAGATGATATGCTCCTATATTAGAAAACCCAAAAAAATTCACAAGAAAGCTACCAGAACTAATAAACAAATTCAGCAAAGTGTCAGGGTACAAGACCAACATGCAAATATCATTTGTTTCTATACACCAGCAATGAACAGTCTTAAGAGGCAATTAAGAAAGAAATTTCATGTACAATAGCATCTAAAGGAATTAAATACTGAGGAATAAATCTAGCAAAGGAGGTAAGAGACTTGTATACTGAAAACTGCAAAACATTGCTGAAAAAAATTAAAGATCTAAATTAATGGAAAAACATCCCTTCATATCAGGAAGGCTTAAAATCATTAAAATGTCAATATCACCCAAAGCAATCTACAGATTCATCACAATATCTATCAAAATTCCAAAAGCCTTTCTTGCAGAAATGGAAAAGCATATCCTCACATTCATATGGAATTGCAAGACAATTCCATATGAATAGCCATGAATAGCCAAAACAATCTTGAAAAAGAAGAATAAAGTTGGAAGACTCATACTTCCCAACTTTGAAACTTACTACAAAGCTACAGTAATCAAAACAGTATGGTACTGGCATAAGGAGACACATATAGACCAATGGAATAAAATAGTAAGTCCAGAAATAAACCCTCACATATATGGTCAATTGGAGTTCCAAGAGTTCAATATGGAAAGGACAGTCTTCAACAAATGCTGCTGCAAGAACTGCATATCCACTTGCAAAAGAATGAAGTTAGATCTTCAACTTACACTATATATAAAAATTGAGTCAAAAAGGATCAAAGACCTAAGAGTATAAAATTCTTAGAAGACAACATGGGGGGGGGGGGGCGGGAACCTTCTTAACACTGGATTTGGCAACAATTTCATGTATGTGACATCAAAAGCATAGAAAACAAAAAATAAATAAATAAACTAGATTTTGCTGAAATTAAGAACTTTTATGTATCAAAGGACACTCTCAAGAAAGTGAAATGACAACCTACAGAATGGGGAAAATATTTGCAAATCATACATATGAAAAGTGGTTAATATCTAGAACATACAAATAATTCCTACAATTCAACAACAAACAACCCAATTCAAAAATAGGCAAAGAACTTAGACATTTTTCCAAAGAAGATATACAAATGACCAATATCATTAGTCATTAGGGAAATGCAAATGCAAATCAAAACTACGATGATCCTCAAAAAACTAAAATTGGGACTATCCTACAATCCAGCAGCAATTGCACTACTAGGTATTTACTCCAAGGATACAAAAATACAGATTTGAAGGGCTACATATCCCTAGTGTTTATAGCTGCATTACTGACAATAGCCAAACTATGGAGAGAGCCCAAATGTCCATTGACTGATGAATGGATAAAGAAAATGTGGTATATATACAAACACACATATATATACATACATACAATGTAATATTACTCAGCCATCAAAAAGAATGAAATCTTGCCATTTGCAATGACATGGAGGGAGCTAGAATGTATTATACTAAGTGAAATAAGTCAATCAGAGAAAGACAAATAACATAGGACTTTACTCATATGTGGAATTTAAGAAACAAAACAGATAAACATACGAGAAGGGAGGAGGAAGAGGAGAGAAGGAAACAAACCATAAGAGACTCTTAAGGATAGACAACAAACTGAAGGTTGATGGAGGGAGGTGGGTGGGGAATGGGCTAGATGGATTATGGGTATTAAAGAGGGTACTTGTTGTGATCAGCACTGGATGGTATCATGTAAGTGCTGAATCACTAAATTTTACTCACGAAACCAATATTGCACTGCATGTTAGCTGAAATTAATTTTTTTTATTTTTTTACATTTATTTATTTTTGAGAGACAGAGAAACAGAGCACACGTGGGGAGGGGCAGAGAGAGAAGGAGACAGAATCCAAAGCAGGCTCCAGCCTCTGAGCTGTCAGCACAGAGCCCGACGTGGGGCTCGAACTCACAAACTGTTAGGTCATGACCTGAGCTGAAGTCAGACGCCCAACCAACTGAGCCACCCAGGTGCCCCAACTTTTTTTTTTTAGCTAAAATTTAAATAAAAAGCTAAAAAAAAAAATTTAAACACAATGAGATACCACTTCCTACGTATTAGCAAGGCTATAATAAAAAAAAATTAATTAAACAAAAAACAGAAAATAACGTTAGAGAAATTGAACCTTTGCAGATTGCTGGTAGGAATGTAAAACAGTACGGCCACTGTAGAAATGTTTTGCTGGTTCCCCAGAAGTTAAACACAGAACTAAGAGATGATCCAGCAATTGCACTCAAAGGTATATATCCAAAAGAATTGAAAGCAGAGGCTTGAACAGGTATCTGTACACATTCACAATAGCCAAAAGACAGAAACCGCCCAAGTGTCCATCAACAGAAGAATGGATAAACAAAATGTGGCATATACAATGGAATACAATTCAGCCATAAAAAGGGGCAAAATTTTGATATAAGCTACAACATGGATAGACCTTGAAAACATTATGCTTAGTAAAATAAGTCAGACACAGGACAAAGACTGTATGATTCCATTTTCAATAGCATTTAAAAGAATTAAATATTTAGGACTAAATCTAGCTAAGGATGGAAGAGACTTGTATACTGAAAACTGAGGTACCTAGAATAGGCAAATTCATAGAGAGAAAGCAGAATAGAGGTTACCAGGGGCTGGAAGAAGGCAAAAAGAGGGAGGCGGTTATTGTTTAATGGGTACAGAGGGATGCTGGGGATGATGAAAATTTTTTGAGTACAGATAGTGCTGACAGGTACACAGAGGGTTGTGAACAAACTTAATGCCACTAAGTTGTACAATTACCAATGGTTAAAATGATAAATATGATAAATAAAATTCATTTATCAAATATAATAAACAAAAACTCATTTTAACCACAATTTTTTTAAAGCAGGGTTTGGGGGGGGAGTGGTTGAGAGAGAGAGAGCACACAGGTGCAGAGGAGAGGGGCAGAAGAAGAAGGAGAGAGAATCATAAGCAGGATCCATGCTCAGCACAGAGCCCAACACGGGGCTTGATCCCATGACCTGGGATCATGACCTGAGCCTAAATCAAGAGTCAGATGCTCAACCAACTGAGCCACCCAGGTGCTCCTAAAAAGCAGGTTTTGAAAACAAAGTCTCAGAAATACGAAGTGATTTTCTCCAAGTCATGTAACTGGTAAAAGGCAAAGCCAACATTCAGTCTCGATTTTTTAAATCTCCATGACAACAAAAGACATGTATTATATTAGATGCACAGCTTGAAACAAATTCTAATTGTTTTGATTTCCCAGGCTCTCTCCAGAAGCTCATCAAGACCAATCAAAAAGAAGAGTAATCTACTTTGTCTTCAATTTGATATGAAATCTTCCTTGCCGTCAGATACTCTAGCTCCTGCCCTTAGCTCAGGAAGGCCAGGAAATGGTGCCCTGCACACATACAGAGCACTAGCTGTGATTAAGAAAGCAGGCTCTGGAGTCGCATTACCTGCTCCTATTCTGGCTGCACTATTAACTGTGTGACCTTAAGCTGGTAATTTAACCTCAGTGGGACAGTTTCCTCATCTGTGAGATGAGTAACCATACTTGCCTCATAAAGTTATTAAATCGAATTAACTAACACATGGCAAACTCTGAGAACAGATCTTGGCACGTGGCAGAAAAAGGTTTCTACCTCCTTCTACTTGTCCCCTTCCTCTACCTTCTTTTTCTTCTTCTTCATCATCATTATTTATTAACACTGAGACTCTGTAAATTACCTGTGAAACCGTCATCTGCATGTTACTCTGCCCACTGCAAAGCCAGACATCTCCAAATAAGACATCATGAACTCTCAGGGTGAAGTTTGTTCTCCCAAAAGTCTGTTGTGCCATCACCTCATAAGGTCCACCAGGCTTCATAGGATCCAGTACCACCATCCAGCTGTTCGAATGTGCTGAAATCATAAAAAGACTCCAAGGAATTAATCAATCACTTAAAACGAAATTAAAGCACAATCCTGTCATGCATCATATTCATTTGTGGCTATTCCCAACCACTGTGATTAACTGAATTCAAAGATATGAAAATTAGGGCACCTGGGGGGCTCAGTTGGTTAACAGGCTGACTCTTGATCTCAGCTCAGGTCATGATCTCACAGTTCGTGAAATCAAGCCCCACGTCAGGCTCTACACTGACAGCGTGGAGCCTGCTTGGGATTCTCTCTTCTCTCTCCCTCTCTCTCTGCCCCTACACTTTTCTCTCTCTCTCGCTCACTTGCTCTCTCGCTCTCACCCTCACTCTCCCGCTCCCTCAAAACAAACTTTAAAAAGATATGAAAATTAGCCAAATTTCAGACAAGCAAAAGAAATAACAAAAGCAGTAGCATTTCTATCCTTAATCTGTACCAATCCCTCCTTCCTTGTAACTGAAGCATTTACAGGAAAAATTAATCACCCAGTTATAATCCTAAATGAGAACAGACAAAAATATACTGAGATTAAAATCCAAGGGAGTTTAATTTTAAAAAAACAAACATAAAATAGGGGCTCCTGGGTGGTTCAGTCAGTTGAGCGTCCGACTTCAGCTCAGGTCATGCTCTCACAGCTCATGAGTTCAAGCCCCACGTCAGATTCTGTGCTGACAGCTTGGAGCTTGGAACCTGCTTCGGATTCTGTGTCAACCTCTCTCTCTCTCTGCCCCTAACCCACTCGCATTCTGTCTCTGTCTCTCTCCAAAATAAATAAACACGAAAAAAAAACTTAATTAAAAAAAAACATAAAATAGAAATTCATATTATACTATCCAAATGTCAGTATTAATATAATCATGATCTAATAGATTTATGCAGTGCCCCAAATTAATTTGTAATTATCTAATCAAACGTGAACACAGATTAGAGAAAATAATTTACAATCTGGAACTTCCCTTAAGGTGAACAGAGAAACTGACACAGGACAAAGGAGTAGGAGCATACATAGTATCAATTTAAGATTAATCACAAATTGATCTCTCTGTGAAGAAGATATTTAGACATGCCCAATTAATTATTTTCACAGAGTTACTTACCAGACTTAAGGTTTTCGGACTCAATTAGGAAGATGAAAAGCTATCCAAGACCCTGTTTCAGAAATTCATAGCACATTCCTTAGGAACCACCCCCCTGCCACCTTCCTACCTCTCACCCACTCATACCACCACCACTGCCAACATCATATTCAGAAACTTAGGGAAAATATCTTCAAAATGGCAAAATGATGCCTGGGAGAACCAAACAACATGAACAAAGTTGAAAAAAGGAGAGTGAGAAGAGAATAAAGAAAATAGAGAAATGATCATTTTAAAATAAATATTCTTGGCATCATGCCAAAGGCTACAAAATAATTTCTAATTTGTGCCCATCAGATTAATGTTAATTCAGAGGGAAAGAATAGTGAGAAGTGGAAATGGAGCACCCGAAAGTTATAGCAGCCAGCAAAAATTACAATTATAAAAAAAGTATCCAAGTGCCTACTAAGTGCTAGATGCTACGCTAAGTTCTTCCCAATCAGCAAAAGCTAAGCAGAAGCATGAGAAGTCCGGATGCATGACAGATTAGGAAAAGCTCAAACCACACATATTGTTCAGAGTCTTGGGGAAAATGTCCAAAAGCCTGAAGGCATCAGCGAAAGGGTGCATGCTTGCCCCTCTCGAAAGTACAACCCACTGAGACTGCTACTCCCATCCCTTAGAGGTCAAGTAAGCTCAGGACCAAATGCTCACTATTGTTTTTATACCACCAATAGCCAGACATCAACATATTAAATGTATAATTCACCTAAAGCAGAAAAATCACTGTTTTGGAAACAGTGGGCAGCTAGTACAGATTGTGTCGCACAGGTGTGATGTGCTCCATATGGCTCACGCTTCTGAACAGGCAGACACTCCAATCTGTCCCCACTACAGTCTTGCCAAGGTCTTTCCAGGCTTCTTGCACTCACATATCTTACTAAGTCTCTGTCCTTCTGCCACAAACATTACTCATTTATGATGAGGAGGTCAAAAAACCTAGGGCAGAATTTCTTTAGCTTTCTACTACTGTGCAATCTATTTCTAGTCACTGTTAATTAGATATTTACACTTAGCCTCAATCCACGCAATATGGCCGGTGAAGAAAGTTACCTTCACCAGAGTTTCTGAAAAGTTTCACCGCCCAGCAACTGAAGGACAAATAGGGAGGGGGGAGATGTTTGGGCAAAAGATAGCAATGCCATCCTACTAGAGCCAGAGAATGAGCTCCCTCTAGTACCTAAATAGTCTGAAGAGAACTAGGGATCCACACCAAGAACACCAAGATCCCTCTTGAGGAAAACTCTCAACTCCCTCAAAGACCTTAGAGAACTTCCTTCTTGTCTAACACTTGAGCTCTTTTTGATTCAAGCTGTTTTCCTCTCCCACTTGATAAAACTGACACAATAATGAGGGTTAAGTGAAGTTACCTGCCAGGGAATGCAGGGGAAACCAGGTCCACTGCAGAGAGCTTACTAATGGTTAAACCAACGTAGAAACAATTTGGTTAAGACACTGAGGATTGACTCCCATGTAAGTATACACAAAGGAGAGCAAGCTCTGTGAAGGCTGGTTCTTAGACCAAAAGCAAGGATGGGATTACAAAAGTAGAAATCACCACATTTCACAAGAGAAGTGGTTAGTCCTTGGCCATCGAGTTGAGGACTGGCTGGTTAAAGTGGAGCTCACCACAGGATGATGAAATCCAGTTACAGTCTTTAGAAACTTTGTTGACCACCCCCCCGACCAAGTCCACTAGGTTGAATCCAAATAATAAAACTGAGTCACCAACTACGAAGAGTTGGAAGTTCACCATCCAGCTGAATTTCTGCTCATCCTGATGGACTTTCTGAGCAACAGCTGTTCTGGTTCCTTCTTCTGGACCTTAATCACATGCGAATCTTGTGACCTTGCTTACCAATCCAGGCCTGGATTTCTGTAAATTCTCATGTTTGTTGCACTCAAATCTCTGCTTCCTCGCATTCTTTCATCTCCCATGTAGGAAGATTCATGTCCTTCCTTTATTACACGGTTACTTTGAGTGCTTACTGTGTGCGAGGCATTCAGTGAACAGCAGAGAGTAAACCTCAGTCCTGAGTTATACCACCAAGAAAGCCATGCAAACTACTAATCAAGCTTTGTGTTTCTGTGTCCAATGGTTAGCATATCTGGGGACCTATTTCTTCTTGTCCCTCTTCTCTTCATGTTCCAGCCAACAACTGAAGTAAAGAACTCTCTTCATTTTCTTCTCTCCATCTCCCTGACCACCCGCCACCTCAAAATCAGAAGAACAAATAATCAAAGGGAAAAAAATCAAAAGAATTTGTCTAAAGACATGATTAGTCATAAGGTGCATTCATGCTTTTTTCTCTTTGCTATTCACATCAGATGTTATTTTTCAGATTGTTGTGCCAAATCTCAGATGCCAAGAAGAGAAAAAAGGAAATTATCCATGACCTTTCCCTCCTCAAGAGGAAAAGCCTAGAATTGGAAGAAGTTCTTCTCCCACAAAACCCTGGCACTTCACCAGCTGCAAATCAGTTTAGTGATCTAGAGAAGTGACTTGGAGGTAAAGAAGGTCTTACTGCCCAAATTGCCCCTTTGCAACCTTCATTTATTCTGTATAAAGCTCATCACCACCACCAAATATGAATATAAAAAGCAAAAAAAAGAGCTTGAACATTTTTCCATCAATAAAACTATTTATGCAAATTATTTAAAGTATAGCATGCTATGGCATATAACACCCTAAGGTGACCCCCCCCAATAAGTCACACCCGTACAAAATCCCCTCCCCTCAAATTCAGGCAGAATCTGTGATTTGCTTCCAACCATCAGAAAATGGCATGGGAGAGGAGATGTCATTCTTGTGATTTGGGTTACATTATATGGAAAAGATAAAGGAGTTTTGCAGATGTAATTAAAGTTCCAAATCAGGGGCGCCTGGGTGGCGCAGTCGGTTAAGCGTCCAACTTCAGCCAGGTCATGATCTCGCGGTCCGGGAGTTCGAGCCCCGCGTCAGGCTCTGGGCTGATGGCTCAGAGCCTGGAGCCTGTTTCCGATTCTGTGTCTCCCTCTCTCTCTGCCCCTCCCCCGTTCATGCTCTGTCTCTCTCTGTCCCAAAAATAAATAAACGTTGGAAAAAAAAAAAATTAAAAAAAAAAAAAAGTTCCAAATCAGTTGACACTAAGTTAATAAAAAGGAAGATTACCCTAATAAGGTAAGCCCTTTAAAAGAAGGTCTAGGAGCCCCTGGGTGGCTCAGTCAGTTAAGCGTTTGACTTCAGTTCAGGTCATGATCTCAGGGCTTGTGAGCTCAAGCCCTGTGTCAGGCTCTGTGCTGACAGCTCAGAGCCTGGAGCCAGCTTCCAATTCTGTGTCTCCCTCTCTCTCTCTCTGTTCTTCCCCTGCTCACACTCTGTCTCTCTCTCTCAAAAATAAATAAAAGATTTTTAAAAATTAAAAAAAAAAAACAGAAGAAGGCCTAGAGGTCAGAGATCTGAAGCAGTAGAGATGTTTCCATGAATTCTATAGGCATAAGGAAGGAAATCTGCCAGCAGCCTACATGAGCTTGTAGTGGATCATTCCCTAGTCAAGCCTCCAGATGAGAACACAGCCCAGCCAACACTTGATTTCGGTCTTGTGAGACCCTGAACAGAAAACCCAGCTAAGCAATGGCCCAGGCTTCAGATCTATAGAAACTGTGCCATAATAAAAGTGTGTTGTTCTAAGCACCTAAATTTGTGGTAATTTATTGTATAGCACAGAAAACTAGTGTGCATGCTAACATCGCAACCAGGAGCTTTTTACTTTTCTAAGGGGTTTAGGCTTTTTGTAATTTTCTAAGTTAAAGTAAATATCCCTACTTACCTCAGGTCATGATGATGAATCCAGACACACTCTCATTTTATCCCCCATGTGTGTCAAAGTGAAAAGATATACCCTCCCCTCCCCAATTTTATTCCTTGTGTCTGAAAAACTCATCATGCATCATTTGACGATATGGTTTGACTAGGCCCAGTACCTGACCCATATTCCCAATCATCCCTCAAGTTTTAACTGAACCATCCCAAAGCTTAAGTGTCAGTCTGCTGGACAAAAATCTTCATGCTGTTAATTCCATTTTGTTGTGGGCACCCAGGGGATTGATTATAGGTAATAAGTTAAATATTAACAGAGACAGAATGACAAACTGAGGTAGTCTAGCTGAAAATCCCAGAGTCCTCATCAAATTTAAAGAGAAGTCAACCTTTCAATATACCCTGTAGTGTTTCCTTTGAGAAACATTTTTTTTGCCCTATAAAATTTCCTACATGTCTACCTCCTTTATTCCAAATAACACTTTATTCATTTTGCTTCATGTACAGAACACAACAATATGTCCCTATAAGTAGGTTTATGGATCTAAAAAAAATAAATATTTTATTTTTTCTCTCCTACCAAGCACATGTAGAGAGCCTAACAAATATAAAGTACACGTATACTCTTTTGCATCTATCACTATAGTACTATGTAGTCTCTGTCTCCTAAATATTTATTGGTAATGTTAATTATTAGCCAAGGAAACCCTATCTTTTATTTTTAAACTACAGCAGCTCTTTGGATTTCTAAATCAACTGTGATCACCAGTATTTATACTCTATGCTGTTAATTTCTAAGATAGACACAACACAAAAATTGTCTCTTGAATTCATTTTCAGTACATCCCACAGGTCACCAGTAGCATTTAAATCTAACAGAGAACAACTTCTCAATCAGATTAAGCTTCCCCTTTCAAGTCTCTTAGTGTCACCCGAAAACATTCTTACCTTAAACAGTCTTACAATCCAAGAACTAGAAGCACTCACCTCGCATCTATGCCTGGCACATAGTATTTTTAAATGTTTGTTGGGGCACCTATATGGCTCAGTCGGTTGAGCATCCAGCTCTTGATTTCAGCTCAGGGCATGATTTCACGGTTCGTGGATTTGAGCCCCCTGTTGGGCTCTGCATGCACAGTATGGATCCTGCTTAGGATTCTCTCTCCCTCTCCCTTTGCCCCTTCCCCACTCACATGCAAGTGTGTGTGTGTGTGTGTGTGTGTGTGTGTGTGTGTGTGTGTGAGCATTCTCTGTCTCTCAAAATAAATAAACTTAAAAAAATGTTTTTTGTATGGAAATGAATTATAAAGAGGCTGCACCAGGGTCTGGTTCACTCTGGACTGGATATTGACAAAACTAATCAGGAAACCCTTGTTTTCAAGGCCCAATAAAACTCCCACAAGCTTCCCTGTCATATGTATCTTCAAGTCACTGCTCAAACTACCAACTCCCACATGAACACCCCTGCTCCCCAAAGCGGCCTTGTTATCCGTCTGACTCTCACCTTCAACATTTCATGGCTGTATCACTACCTCTAACCAAGATCTGATCCTGTCTCCCCTTGACCCAGCCGTGACTGTGGCCTCCAATATGCAGTTAACTTCTAGCTATGCTCTTTCACATGCCAACTTACACAACTCTACCCCTTCTAGACAAAGACTCCTTTGTAGGACCTGTCTGCTCACAGAAGCTTCTAGTTCTCACCTTCTTGAATATCCTTACAACCACTACCTTGGGTGGTGCCATAGGTCAGGTGGGTCAGACCTTTGTCATCTATTGCCTAAATATCACAGGCTAACGGTTCCCACCACCTCTATTCTTACTGACCTCCACTCTCCTCTCCATGGTGCTGCCAGAGTTATCTTCTTAAAATACAAATCTGATTATTTGGCCACTTAAAATCCATCGATTTGTATAGTCCACAACAGAGTATACAGTCTTTAGCAGTGACAAACAAGCCTTCCTACATTTCCAACCTTCTCTCCTGTCATCTGCCACCAGTTGCAGACTCCAGTGCTTAGACAAACCAACCTGCTTGCCATTTGTCCAATGACCCATGCTCCCTCATGCCTCCATGGCTCCAGGCTATTGCCCTACCTGGTTTGCCCTACTCACTTTTCAAGATAAGTCTTAGACTAAGTTAATTATCTCTCCTAAGCACTCCCCATAGCAGACTGTGCTTCCATACTGAGGCACCTAACTTACCTGTAACTGCTTATTCTTTTTCTGCCTCCTCCCTCATCTGTCAGCTTCATTAGGAGACAGACCACATCTATCTTGCTAATCACTGTATTACCAGTACCTAGCACAATATATGGCACATAGGCACTCAATAAATATTTGAGTGACTCTCTAAATATTATAATAACAATAATAATAATAATAATAATAATAATGGCAGCTAACACACATGTTTACATGTGCTAATTCATTTAATCCTTACAATTACCCTAAATATCATTATTATCTCCACTTTACAAATAAGGAAATTATGACACAGAGATGTTATATAACATGCCTGAGGTTATAGCATCAGAACCTGAGCTCAGTGAGTCCACAGCCTGGGTTCTTAAGCACTCCTCCATACTGCCTCTCCTTTATGTATAATTCAGTTCAATGTCACCTTCAGGGGAAACTGTTTCTTACCATCCAATCTGAGTTAGACGCTTCTCTTCTGTATCCCACAACAGCCTATATACACCTTCATCATAGCATTTATCACACTGCACTTTATGACTTGGGGTCTATTCCCATTATGCCATGAGATCCTGGAGGGCAGGAACTTTGACTCTGTCTTAATTTTCTTTGTGTCCTCAGTGCTTAACACATGATAAATACTCAAACTTAAACGGATGGGTGCGACAACCTGAGTTCCAGCACCAGTGTTCGTTTTTCAGATTATCCAGCAGGTGGCAGAAGAGGACAAAAGCTGAACAGAGGATGAGCAGCCTTACCTTTCACACTCGTCACCTTCTCCATGATGGTTTCTTTATCTTGGCACAAAGTCACTGTCACTGTGGCTCCGAATATGCCATAGCCCCAGATCACTGCCCCTGCGGGCTCCTTCTGCAGCACCATGTAATTATTGATGTATGAGGCAAAGCGAAAACGGACATCTAAAAATGTTAACCAACACTTAGAAAAGCATCATTGGGGGATTTATCACCAATTGAATATGGTTAAACAGCAAGAAACCATAAAGCTTTTATACAGGACAATTTGAATATACCCAGACCCTTTAATCTTCTAAAACTACATCTTATTCGTCCTAATTAGGTAAGCAACATAACAAGAGCAGTTGCCAATAATATGCATCATAGTACAAGATGACCAATAAGGAAAACTCAAAGAGCCTACGGCAACCAATGTGCCACAAGCCTCCTCCGCTTCAGAGCTCTTGATCATCCTTTGCTCTCAAGCTTGGCCCTGACGCTCTGCGCTCTCCCTCCAAATTGTTAAAATGCTCCTTTTATGCACCCCACAGATGGTATTTATGAGAAAAATAAACCACTTCCTTCCCCTACTTTCCATTACCATGCCCACTCCTTGTTGCTGGGAATAAAGAAACCTGCCTCTCTCCAACACAGCCTCCCCTAATCTCTCCCCCATTCTTTATCTCCCCCTTTCCTTCCCACCAGTGTCGACTCCTACAAATAATTCCCCTTATTGTGTTTTTTTTTTGACAACCCACTAAAAATTTTAAATAAGCATTTATGAATATCTGTGACATCTGCTTCCTTCTAAGGTAAATTCAAATAAATTAAGATGATAAAATAAGGTCGGCGAGAAATAGAGGGTCAAAATGTCAGAACAAAGGTCTTTCGTCTCAATTTTACCCATTTCACAAGCTAAGTTATATAAAAAGAACAAGAGGAAGAGCACTTGAAACTGTAGATTCTATTCTAGAGTCACTAACAAGACTGAATAAGAACTTACTTTAACGAGATCATTCCTATTTTTAACATGCAGCCTATATTGAAGTATTTTATTAATAACAAGCATCTATCCAAATTATCTCAGTGAGTTCCTCATCAAAACTTAACAAGGGGGGAAAATCTTCTTAAGTTATGTCCCAATTTGTCTGAACAAAACAGACTAAAATCCCTAGAAGAAAATAATTAACAAAGTTAAGATTTTTTTTTTTAAGCATTTTAAACAAAAATGATAGGCAGGAAAGAGAATGAGAACTAACAAGGTTTCTTCCCTGAAAGCTACAAATGATGATGGCCCCTGAGGCTATACTTAACAGGGCAGCAAAGCTAACAGGGTCTCCCATACAGACTCGGTGGCCTATTTGCTTCAAATAACAGCCCAGTCACTAAACATCCTCAGCGCTCTCTCATGAGTTAGTTCCATCATAAAACCTAAATGACAACCAACAATCATCCAGAAGGCTGGATAATGGGCTGGAGATGCACAGCTACCACAAGCAAAATGCTCTAAGAAGAGACTCTAACATCCCAGAATTGCATAAGCACGTTGGCAGCCTGCTGGAGGGAAGGGGAGAGGCACACGTGTGGGAGGGCCTAGTCTTGGGTAGGTGCTTCATATGGAACAAGAACTGAAAACCAAAGGGCTAAGAGCTAAGCAGAAAGAGGGTGAGGGTAGGGGAACGGAGTGTAGAAAACTGGCTGTCGCTTGTACATGAGCCTACACATATACAAAGGAAGGGCTCTCTAAGAGTGCAGCCATTGTCTCACTGTGCCGGGGACACATTTTTCCAAGTCAGTCTGTTTTCGCCAACACACACTTACTGGTCCTCATTGTGCCTGGCTCTATGCTGAGTTAAAGAATTTTAATTTTAAGAAAGAAAGGATCTTTCACACCCCAAGGTACAATCATGTTATTTATGGATCAACAGTCCGATACCCAGGTAGATTAGGTAATTTTACCTAATAGCTTGCATATTAATGAATTAATTCAAATTTTTTATTAATGCCTACTGTGTGCCAGGCACCATTTTAAGCATTGAGGATAGAACAGTAAGAAAAAGAAAGAAGAAAACAATAAAGGGAAAACAAAACACAGACAAAAAGCCTCACCAGCAGCAGGAAGCTTATGTTCTACCGGGGAGCTTATTTGTGGCAGGCACAGTGCTATCCACACTGCACATATTAAACTCCTTTGACTGACGTTAAATCGCACAGGTAGTTTACAAAAGGACTAGAAACCAAGGCACCTGATTCCAGAGTTATTATTGCAATTTCCAGTCTGCTGCAGATATTGCTGGTAAATTAAAAAAAAAAAAAAAAAGTCATATTCTCTGCCCTTATAAAGCTCACATTCCAAGCTGATAAGAGTAGACAGTGGAACATTACCAGGGAATTGAGCAATGAACAAAATAGGAGAACAAGAAAGGAGGCGGGACTGGTCATTCTTTTTGTCAAGCACAAGACACTTAGCATTTGAATCTTTTTTTCTTAGGTCTTCAATTTTTCCTTCATTTGGATGTTGGAGTAGAAAACAAGAATTAGTGTTCTGTTAGTGAGTGATGAAATTAATCCAGTGGGTAGGTTACCTCTGGCGAGGAACTCCTGGATGCCCTGGGAGGAACATCCTGGGAGTCTCAATAAAACTGGCAATATTCTAGTTCTTAAGTTGGGTGCAGCACCTTTGGGTGTTCATTTTATTGTTTCATTGCTCATATACTTTTGTACATTTCAAATATTAGATAGTAACCATGGGCATATGACCCAAGGTGAAGACAGAATATTGCACCGGCATTAAAGATAACAGCCTTTAACAGAAAAGTTAATAAAATAATGGCCCTACTCGCCTATCATATGCTGGACTCAAAGGTCACTGAGTGAGGGTGAGAGGCAAAAAATGATATGCAGAGAGTGCTGCTGGTTTACACTTTGTTAAAGCCTGAAAAACTACTTAGGGGAGGCAGTTGGTCTGTCTGGGTACTTCTGGGTGCTCAGGTAGAGCACGAGCCATTTTTCTGCACCCTGTCCCTATTCTCGCCTCAACTTTCATTTCTTAGCAGGGAACTTTGGGGTCCACAATTCGAATGGTTTAAAGAAAAAAACAAGGCCAGCATTATCACTTTACTTTGCGTTAGCACGCAGATTCCGTCTTCTGGTTCTCCACGGTTGTGACTCAGGGTCTAGCCTGGGGTATTCAAATGACAGGATCTGACCTGGACAGTAGTCAAAGTGAGTCACCCTCCTCCCCAGTGTCACGCATATTATCCCTGTAAGCTGCGCCAGCAATCAAAGCTAAGCCTTAAATATTCTTAGCTAGTGAGGGGGTTGTATTTCTTAGTCCTAATCACCACTTAAACTAGTAAAATTTAATTCCCCCAAGGAACCAAGCCTGCAGCAAACCCTCCCCAAGGGTACTACTGTGGGGGCAGAAGTGAAATGTTTTGGATGACTCAGTTACCTGTTTCCAAATACTATCGAACTAGCTTCGCCCCCTTCCCTTCGAGTTCCCTTGAAGTTATTCAAAGACCCCGAGGGCCTCCGTCTAGCACATTTGGGCCTCCCCAATCAGATACACCCAACCCTCCCTCTGCCCCACACGCTGCAACGTGACGACGTTGAAAGGACGGGGAAGAAGCTGACCAGCCGGAACTCCCGCCCAGCAGACACCTGCGGCCTAGGCCTGGGTCGGGTCGGAGGACCGGCTCCAGGTTCGCGGTTCGCGGGTCCTGCAGAGGACGAGGGATCTCCGAGCCCGCGCAGGCTGACCGGCACAGGTTGGGCCAAGCCGGGCCGCCTCACCTGCACTTGTGTCGGCCGGCAGGATTAAAGGCAGCAACAGCCCAAATATAAATCCCGGCGCTACCATGTTTGGGAGGATCCGCCAGCCCCGCGCCGGACTCCAGACGCGGACTCCACGCCGGGGCGGGGCCGTGGGCGGGACCTGCGGGGGGCGGGGATGCCTGAGACTCCACCCATCCAGGGCCATTCTGTCGCGGAACCCGTACTGGCAGCCGGGCGAAGCCTTGCCTCTCCCCTTCCCGGCCGCCGTAGTTGGAGTTACAAAAAAAAAAAAAAGAAAAACGGTTACCCAGCAACGAGAAATAACAACTGGAACCAACGGCACCAGCTCTGAGAAAACCAAGAGGTGAGGCGGTTTACCCCACTTCCTCTCCAAAACTAAGACCTCGCCTTTTCCCTTTTCCTCTCGTATTTTCTCAGGATTCCCGACAAATTCCGGGATCGCTAGGAGAGATTGGGCGCCGAGGCAGCCCATCCTGCGAGAGTCTGAAATCCCAGCTCCTCGACGTCTTGCCCCCGACTAGACCAGCGTTCCCCCTCCGACCGCCCTCCAGTCCCCAGTTTGGTTCAGGGTCTCACCAGTACTTTTCACAACCCTACAACGATTCGACACCTCATCTCCTGTTCCGTCAAAAAAAAAAAGAAAAGAAAAGAAAAACATCCTCCACAGATGGGGCCTCATTCAACCGTCGAGTCCCTCACCTAGACCCCTACCACGGCTTGCGGGCTTTTGTGACATTGACACCTTCACCAAAAAGCCAGGTCCCTGAGTGTCGTTTGCTTACTCAGCAGCCCAACCCGCTGCTTGGCTGCTATCCTTAATCTAGTCCTTGTATTCCAAGACAGGAAGATAAGACCTGGTCAAGACAAAACCAGAAAATGGAAGAATCCCAAAATTTTGGACGCTAGGACTGCAAAGTCTTGACCTTGCGGCCGCCACCCACCCTCCCTCCCCACTGCCTCTGCTTCCCCCCTTCAGAGTATATAGGTGCTTCGAGGCCTTGTAGATCATGCTTCAGAAGTGGAAACTAGGACAAGACTAAGTATTAAACTTCTTCATGCAACACATTAGAGTAATTTCTAGAACCAACATTAGTTCTTCATTTTTTTTTAAATTTTAGATCCCAAACAGTGTCTTCTCGGCGATTTATGATAAATTGTTAACAATCATTTTCTTTGAATTCCTGTGGGATAGCAGAAATTACCCTCACCTTTTAAAGACAAAAAAAGGGGTCAGAGAGAAAAAGTATTTAGTGCTGTAGTGAAAAATGTGTGATTTTTTTTAATTAAAAAAAATGATTTGGCCTGTTAAATGGGTCTGTATTTATAATATTCTAAATAATAATGGAAAGTTCAAAATTCTTTGGAAGAAATGATGGATTGGGGTTGTGTGGATGGGGTGGGGGGGGGGGGCGGAAGAATTGAAGTCCAGAAAATTTGGGTCTCAGAAATAATTTGACATAGTTGTGATTATATAAGTAAAATCAGACAATTTTAAAGACTGTGCCCTTTAATGAATCTCTAGGTACGATAGGCATTTCCTTCCAAGGAGATGTCGATTCCATTCTCCAACACCCACTACCGAATTCCACAAGGATTTGGGAATCTTCTTGAAGGGCTGACACGCGAGATTCTGAGGGAGCAACCAGAAAACATACCAGCTTTTGCAGCAGCATATTTTGAAAATCTTCTAGAGAAACGAGAGAGTAAGCTTTTTAAAATAGGCATATTTTTCTTTAAGTAAGAGACTAAGCATTTGGTTATCATGAAACTTGCTTAAGACCATCCCTATGCCATAGAAGGGTTTATGAAGCAGGGGTCTTCAAATAACAGTTCTTGCTGTTGAAAACATGTGCCTTTGTGGCAGGTTCTCTTAAAATCACATTATGTCACTTTATTGAAGATTACCAGTTTATTTCAGACCTTCTTCACTGTGTTTTTCATGGACACACTGGGTGGAAGGGAAACTCAAGAGATCATCCAGTCTAGCTCTGCTTTTTCCAACAGGCTGTTCCTATGCATCCCAGGCAGTTGACTGTTCTTCCTGGGAGGAGAGTTTGTGACTTTCTATACATTTTGACCCTTCTTACTTGAAAGAATCGTGAGTGTTGCAAAATATAATTCTGTGCTCCTTAAATAGTGAATGAAGGCACGGAGAAAAACAGCTTTTAAAAAGTAAAATTCCTGGGGCGCCTGGGTGGCGCAGTCGGTTAAGCGTCCGACTTCAGCCAGGTCACGATCTCGCGGTCCGTGAGTTCGAGCCCGCGTCGGGCTCTGGGCTGATGGCTCAGAGCCTGGAGCCTGTTTCTGATTCTGTGTCTCCCTCTCTCTCTGCCCCTCCCCCGTTCATGCTCTGTCTCTCTCTCTGTCCCAAAAATAAAAATAAACGTTGAAAAAAAAAAAAAAAAAAAGTAAAATTCCAGGGCACCTGAGTGGCTCAGTTGGTTGAGCATCCAGCTCCAGTTCAGGTCATGATCTCGCACTCCATGAGTTCGAGCCCCACCTCGGGCTCTGAGCTGTCAGCACAGCCTGCTTTGCTGCACAGCAGCCTGAAGCCTGCTTTAGATTCTGTGTTTCCCTCTCTCTCTGCTCCTCCCCTTCTTGTGCTATGTCTCTCTCTGTCTCAGACATTTAAAAAAAAATTTTTTTTAATTTAAATAAATAAATAAATGTGAAATTCCAGCTTGGGAAGGTAATTTATATTCTTTCTCTATTCTCCCAAGGTCCTGTCCTGCCCAGAGACTTAAATTCATGCTAATATGACAGGTTGAGAGCCAAAGCAGCTTCTTTACTTCCAGAAACAAAACTTCCAAAGTCCCGGCCTTGAAGGCTCGTTAACTATCAAGCTACAACTTGGTTTATGACTAATCCAGTAGGATTAGTTACAGCTATACATTGTTACAGCTATACATTTCTATTGAAAAACCCTATTCTTGATTAGAACGACCATTTTGTGTAAGTCGTTACCATCATTACTTTTGACTACAGTATTCCAAGAGAGTGGTAAAGGTGACTAGAAATAACTACAGGTAAGTAAGCATTCCATTTCAAATCATCTTCCAGAAGAAGGAAACCTACCACAAGGCTTGAATTAAAACCACTCCCATACACACGGCACAGCTCCACCATCTTGTCTTATCTCAATCCAGGCAGAGCTCAGAATCTCTGCCAATTTCCTGAATGTTGCTGGTCTTTTCCATATCCAGTCAGTATGACTATCTGTTGCACAACTTGAAACTTAAGTGCCACTAAAAACTATCAAGCGAAATCTTTTAGGGTAAGAGGTGAATTACAATGAACGTTCATTTAATTTTGTTATTATAGCATTAATTTTACAAATTCATGAGTAAAATGTCTTTAGTCATTTATTTAATTTTAGATCTCAGAAATGTCCCGTTACAAAAACATTTGAGTCATTGCTACTGGATCATGGTAATTAAAGCAATTGGTGATTCAGACTGATGGTCTCAGAATACTAGCTCTCTAACTGATAAAAACTGTATAAAACTATTTGAAAACATTTGAAGCATGACAACCATTTTCACTCATGTAAACCGAAGGTGAGTTATCCAACTGATACAAGTATCAGAATTTAGTCTCTCCAAAAGGGAAGAAAAATTCCTCTAGCCCAGTCTCTCACACAAGGCAAGAATTCCCTTGCCAGCATTCTTCATAGCTAATTATTGGTCTTAATTTTTATTTTTCTGACAGGAAACATGTTAGCATTTGATATAAGTGATATCACAAATCCCTAAGAAAAAGGTGGGCATTTGGTTATGATAAAACTTGCTCAAGACCATCCCTATGCTATAGAAAGGCTTTATGAAGCAGGTGTCTTGAAGTAACAGTTCTTGCTATTGAAAACGTGTGCCTTTGTGGCAGGTTCTCTTAAAATCACATTATGTCACATTATTGAAGATTACCAGTTTATTACCCAGACCTTCTTCACTGTGTCTTTCATGGACACACTGGGTGGAAGGGAACCTCAAGAGATCATCTACTCTAGAGTTGTTTCCAATAGACTCAGGAGCATCTGAGCACGCAAATAAGCTCCAACTGGCCAATTTTGGACAATTAAAGCATCAGGAAGAATAAAAAATGCAATGGATCGAAGTTTATCCAATTTCTTAAATATTCATTAGTTCATAATGATAAAAACAAAACCTTTTTGAGAGGATCCTAAGAAACCAACTGATTATTCTGAAAACTGGCCGATAAAGGGAATCAAACCTTCAACCTGCCTTTTCTGGATGAACCTTACGTCAGGGTAACCAAATAGTTGATACAGGAAAGTTTTTCTTTACTGATTGCTCCAGAAAACAAGAAGTAATGATCTAATAAGAGCACTGCCATTTTGCAACCCCTAAAGAAATTATCTAAGCAATCATCATCAATGGGCCCTCAAAGAAAAGAAACAATCCCCTTAAAAAGAGAAACAACTACATATTATGTATATCCTGACAGAATTACACTGCACTATCTATAAAGTATTCTTGCTAAATAACATAAATAAATAAATAAATAAATAAATAAAACCTGAATCAGCTACAGAAAATTCGAAAGCAAAGGAACTTATTAAAAGTCATAGGAATGGAATCAGAAATATCTAAACTGTGGAAAACTCCAAAGGAAAAATGACCTAATTTCCTCAATAAAAAAATTACAAGGAAAAAATATGGGCTGGGAGATAGGTGAAAAAATCTTTCAATTAAAAGATATTCAAAAGACACAACAAAAGTCTGTATGTATCCATTGTTTGGGTTCTGATTTGAACAAATCAACAGTAAAAAATAAATAAAAATATATTAGACAATGGAGAAAATTTGGATAGCTGGTACTAAGGAATTAGTGTTTTTAGATGTGATAGTGATATTGTGGTTTCTTTATATCTTAGAGATTCATACTGAAATAAATATTTGTAGATAACACAATAGGAATCCTGGAATTGGCTTGAAAATAATCAGAAGAAAGGATGGGAAGTTGAGTGAAGTTACAGATAAGATAAATCATGAGTTTATAATTGTTGAATCTGAATAATGTGCAAATGGGAATTTGTTATGTTATTCTACTTTCTAAGTTTGAAATTGTTCATAATGAAAAGTTAAAGAAAAATTCTGCTTAAATATAAATACTTCTTCCTGTTTGTATCTACTGACTATATATAATATGCCTCACTTTTTAAAAAACCTCTCCAGGGGCACCTGGGTGGCTCAATCCATTAAGCATCTGACTTCAGCACAGGTTATGATCTCCCGGTGGGTGGTTTTGAGTCCCCACATGAGGCTCTGTGCTGACAGCTCAGAGCCTTGAGCCTTTTCAGATTCTGTGTCTCCCTCTCTCTCCATCCCTCCCCCACTCACTCTCTGTCTCTCTCAAAAATAAACATTAAAAAAATTGTTTTTAATTTAAAAAAGGGGCACCTGGGTGGCTCAGTCTGTTAAGCCTCCAGCTGCGGCACAGGTCATGATCTCCCAGTTCATGAGTTCAAGCCCTGCATCAGGCTCTGTGTTGACAGCTTGGAGCCTCGAGCCTGTTTCAGATTCTGTATTTCCCTCTCTCTCTGCCCCTCCCCTGCTTGCACTCTCTCTCTCTCAAAAATAAATAAACATTAAAAATTTTTTAATAAAAATGTTTAAAAGTAAATTAAAAAATAAATAAAAATTTAAAAATAATAAGATTTTCAGCTGGCAGTAAAGAACCTGTGATTTGAAAAAGAAAACTTGTTTTGTGTTACTATTCTGGATTTACTTTAATGAACTCAAAATAAGTCTGAAATGATTGTATATATATTTTTTAATTTAGAAACCAACTTTGATCCAGCAGAATGGGGGACTAAGGTAGATGACCGCTTCTATAACAACCATGCATTCAAGGTACGGTCCTATGAAACTCGTGGATTGCGTTATTTATTCTCCCTATCTCCAAAGCAGAGATCATCGGGATCTCCCCAGAATCATGAACATCATGAGAGGCATCACAAATATCTGCCTAAACCTTTTTAAGTGTGTTGTTCTTTCTGAGGAGAAATTTTTTTCCCAAGTATCTAAATCGTGGTCGGATACTTAGCTGAAATCGAAAGACGATCAAGAGGAAGAATGTACTTGAAAGTTACAGAATGATTACCCTCATTTATTCTTCAAATTTCATTGAGTATCACAGTGCTTAGCAATAGCAGATCCTCAGTAAATATATGTTGAATTAATGAATGACATTTCATAAAATAAAGCACCATTTATCCAGTTGTTTCATCATCATTGACATCTTACAAATTGCTGATTAGAATTAATGTTTGTAATGGTGTTTTTTCTATAAAGCTAATCTATTCAGACACTGAACCTGTCTTCTCTTTAGCAGCATTCCTACAACCAGCTTTTCTCAACCAAGGTTCCTCAAAATAATTAAGCCCTAAGCCAAAGGCACTCATTGCATGTAGGGAATCATTCTCTCCTTTGTGTCTAGAATGATTCTACTTATCTACTATCCTTGGGAGAATTGAGAGAATAGTTGAACAGAAACACTGTGTTCTGTGGTCCAGAAGAGGAGCACTGGTTGAGAAGGGCTGTGTGTGATCCAACATCACTGGCATCAGCTGGGAACTTTGTGGAACTTCTGTTTCAGGCCCTACTCCAGATCTACAAATCAGAAGCTGAATTTTAACAAGCTCCCAAAATGATTTGTAGGTACCTTGAAGTCTGAGAAGCACTCTGCTAGACAACTGAGATAATACATTAGCCACAAAGCACCATCAGATATTAGAATTAAGAAGAATATGGGGCCCCTAGGTGGCTCAGTCAGTTAAGCATCCAACTCGATTCCAGCTCAGATCAGGCCATAATCTCACTGTTTGTGAGATCCAGCCCCACATCAGGCTCTGCATTGACAGCAGGGAGCCTGCTTGGAATTCTCTCTCTCTCTCTCTCTCTCTCTCTCTCTCTCTTTCTCTCTCTCTCTCTCTCTCTCTCTCTCTCTCATTCTGTCTCTCTCTGCACCCCCCCCCCACACACACGCATGCTCTCCCTCTTTCTCTCTCTCAAAATAAACTTAAAAAAGAAGAATTAAAAGGAATTAGCCAAGTTCAAGTTTTGATGGTGTTCCCAATAGATTTGGGGAATTTCCTGGGGAAATACCTGTCACTTATTCCATAAGTTCAAACGTGAAGTTCCATCCATTTGTGCCTGCCAGATGTGGGGGTGTTGAGTTTGTTTCCATTTAACTAGATTCTCTGTATTCATGTTTTACTGCAATCAAAGGAATAATGTCGAAAAGTTTTAAATCTTTGTGTCACATAGCAATTTCAGGGTGTTTTTTTTTTCATATCTTTTGAATTCTGAAGACTTTACTTGATTAGCTTATATGTCTTCAGATTTCTGTTTTACAGATGAAAGAAACTCTTCCCATAGGTTGTGAATTAGCAATGCCTCTATTTTGGTGGAAATTTTCAATAACCATGTCAAAATAGGCAGAACTGATTCCCCTCCCCTTCCCTTTTTTGTTTAAATGGTTCCCCACAGTAGAACTTAATTATTTGACATCATTTTTAATCTACAAACTTCATTAAAAAGTCAACCTGAGGGGTGCCTGAGTGGCTCAGTCAGTTAAGCTTCCGACTCTTGATTTTGGCTCAGGTTATGATCCCACGGCCTGTGAGTTCGAGCCCCACATCGGGCTCTGTGCTGACAGTGCAGAGCCTGCTTAGGATTCTCTCTCTCTCCCTCTCTCTCCTCTCTTCCCCTCTCCCTCTCGCTCTCTCTGTCTCTCTCTCAAAAAGAAATAAAGTTTAAAAAAAAAAAGTCAACCTGACTTCACATATGAGACACAATGGCATATATTTTGTTCTTATTTTAAAAACTATCAGCACTTCTTTTTTATATTTTGTTCAAGATCATTACAGCATGAGGGCTCCTGGGTGGCTCAGTTTGGGTTAAGCATCCAACTCTTGGTTTCAGCTTAGGTCATGATCCCATAGTTCATGAGTTCTAGCCCTTCGTTTAGCTCTCCTCTGATGGTGCAGAAACTGCTTGAGATTCTCTCTCTCTCTCTTTCTCTCTCTGCCCCTCCCTCAGTCTCTCTCTCTCTCTCTCTTTCTCTCTCTCTCTCCCAAAAATAAACATTAAAAAAAAAAAAGATTAGGGGCGCCTGGGTGGCGCAGTCAGTTAAGCGTCCGACTTCAGCCAGGTCACGATCTCGCGGCCCGTGAGTTCGAGCCCCGCGTCGGGCTCTGGGCTGATGGCTCAGAGCCTGGAGCCTGTTTCCGATTCTGTGTCTCCCTCTCTCTCTGCCCCTCCCCCATTCATGCTCTGTCTCTCTCTGTCCCAAAAATAAATAATCGTTGAAAAAAAAAAAATTAAAAAAAAAAAAAAGATTAATTACAGCATATTATCAACTTTTAGTATAAGACAATGGCTTGTTTTTAATATAAAACCAACCATGTTACATTCCAAAAGCAAAAAATCAAACATTTTCTATGAGTTCCTTGGTCATATTTGTTTATACATATTCCCTTGAGAGTTTTCATTTATTTATTTTTTTCCAACCTACTTGAAAAAAAAAAAAACAGTATGTATTTAATCCCCACTTCTTCTCAATAACATAAAACAATATTTAATTACCTTTAAGCAGTTTGACCCAAGACTTTACTGTTTTAGAATATTGCCTCTGATCCTCTCACCCCTCTTCCAGGAGCACAAATCAACTGAGAATTGTGAGTTGGAAAAAGAAAAGTCTCACACATCTGTGAAAGAAGATGAGACACCAGTCACAGCCTTAGTAAGTTGTTTTCTGTATACTATTAGATTCCTACAAAGAAAGATATCACTCAACTTAAAATTGTACTCCAGGGGCGCCTGGGTAGCTCAGTCGGTTGAGCATCTGACTTTTGATTTTGGCTCAGGTCATGTTCTCATGGTCTAGTTTGGTTTGAGAGTTTGAGCCCCACAGAGGCACTGGGAGTGGCTGAGATTCTCAGTCTCTGTCTCTTTCTGCCCTTCCCCTGCATGCTTGTGTGCTCGCTCTCTCTCTCTCTCAAAATAAATAAATAAACTTTAAAATCATATTTCCAATACGAATCTAGTCTGTTACCCATATTGCTAAAATTAATGATTTTACTTTCTAGATAAGTCGCATCAGTGATAAACTAGCTAGTGGATCATGTTTAGCTGTGCCTATTATAAAGGAAAACTCATTCTTCCCTTTAAAAATAAAACCTTATTTTCCATGATTGTCATCGGGTGGGGAAATCTCCCCAAGAAGAACAGACTGAACTCACTGCCCCAGTCTTGATGCTTCAGATTCATTTTCGCCTTTGGGAGGCTTTCACTAATTGATGCTCTCATTACCACACAGTGGCAAAGGTTCAGAGATAACAAAAGGAAACTCACAGAGAATTACGTGCCACCAAATAAAATGGCCTTACACAGTGTGTCTTATTCACCTTCCATGCACTACTGCCTAAATGGCTTCCTGCCTGACAGCCCACATCTAAGCAACAAAGACCTGAGCAGGGTCCACCTTCAAAGATACCTATTTTCACTAGTGTGCTAGGGCCAGCTCTCAAGAGACAACTGTGCACATGTGTATAAACCCATGTTCAGTAATGTCTATTTAGTAGCTTGAAATCAGCCACAGTAGGAGTATTAAGATTGTGGCCAATACTGCAAATCAGCCTTTTTTTTTTTTTTCTGGAGAGTCCGTATATAAACATTTGCCAGCATATCACTGTCTATATTCTTCATAGTCCAGACTCAAGAGGACCAACCCTAGTGAGAAAGAATTCACTCTCTACAGCATTGAAGACCAAACCTCCGAGTTCCTTTTCATATCTTGATGTCCCAGTTAGTCACCCAGTAATTGACACCCAAAGTAGGCCTCCCCTTCAAGGAAAACCTCACCTCCTACCCAGTGGGGGGCAGAACTTTTCCCCATAACCTTTATAAATTATTCCAGAATTATATCAGTACAACCCAATCAGCTTAACATTGCCATAAGGTGCAATGGGAGGTCAGGGAAGACGAAAAGGAGTTTCATTTCCTTACATCTTTAGTAGTTGCCCTTACACAGAATTTCAGAAGTTTGAGTTGAGATCTCATTGATTTCCAACTTTGCTATAATTATTTGCCCATATTGGGGTATATCTCAGAGGTTTTAATACCATTCTGTTTGCATTTAAAAGTTTAAGAGCGAGGGGTGCTTGGGTGGCTCAGTTGGTTGAGCGTCCAACTTCAGCTCATGTCATGATCTCCCGGCTTATGGGTTTGAGCCCCGTGTTGGGCTCTGTGCTGACAGCTCAGAGCCTGGAGCTGCTTTGATTCTGTGTCTCCCTGTCTCTCTACCCCTCCCTCACTCGCACTCTGTCTCTCCCTCTGTCTCAAATAAACTTTAAAAAAAAAAAAACTTTTTTTTTTTTTTTTATTTTTTTAAAAAAAATTTTTTTTTTCAACGTTTATTTATTTTTGGGACAGAGAGAGACAGAGCATGAACGGGGGAGGGGCAGAGAGAGAGAGGGAGACACAGAATCGGAAACAGGCTCCAGGCTCTGAGCCATCAGCCCAGAGCCCGACGCGGGGCTCGAACTCACGGACCGCAAGATCGTGACCTGGCTGAAGTCGGACGCCCAACCGACTGCGCCACCCAGGCGCCCCTAAAAAAAAAAAAACTTTAAAAAATATTTTTTAATTTTTTTAAAAAAGTTTAAGAGCTAGAATTGCCTCATTGTATTTTTATAATGTTTATTTATTTATTTTGAGGGGGTGAGAGGAGGAGAGAGAGAGAGAAAGAGAGAGAGAGAGAGAGAGAGAGAGAGAGAGAGATTCCCAAGCAGGCTCAGTGCTGTTAGCACGTAGAAATCCAGAGTCAGATGCTTAACCAACTGAGCCACCCTGGCGCCCCTGTGCCTCATTGCTTTTTTAATGGAGTGAGGGATATAAACACCCCAAGGGTCCATCAACAGGAGACTGAGTAAATAAATCAAGTTCCATTAGTACAATGTAATACAATGGTGTTATTAAAAAAAAAAAATGGGCAGAGTTATATACATTGAAAAGAGAACCAAGATAGATAGTTACAAAAAAGTAGTTGTGAACATTGTAATTAGCATGATCTGATTTTTTAAATAAAAAGGCATGTATATACCCATATGAATACTTTGTATACAGAAAGCATTTTGAGGGATATATATACTCAACCCATAATAATGGATACATCTTAGGAGTATGATTTGGAAAGGGGGAGAAATCTTTCACTACCAGTGACATTTAAGTTTTTAAATGTGTATGTATCACTGTTATAATTTAAAATTATATATTAAAAACTATGTAGCTATTGAACTAGACCCTTAAGATCTCTGTGTTCCACTGTCGACAATTTAGGTAAATTATACCTCAATTTAAAAAAAAAGGAGCTATATACAGTTCAGCCCACCACCTTAAAACTGACATTATTGCTTTAAATGTATGATTTTGATTAGCTAACCATTGAGAAATTAAGAAATTAATTTCATGTAATCATGATTATTTAGAAACAGGACACTTACTATTCTTCTTGACATTTTTACCAAGCTTTAAGGATTCTTACTTATTTAAAAAAAAATGTTATTGGGAACTGTTAAATAGGAACTATTTGGTGGGGCCTGGGGGAGTTGGCAATGATCATTTACTGCAGAGACATATTAAAGAATGACAAAACAAAATGTCTGCCATTTTGGCACTCACCATTTGGTACATATACGATGTGACAAGTATGTAAAATTCTGTTAGGAAGCAACAGATCTCAGTTGTTACGACCGTCAATGGATTCAATGTATGCACTATTTTTATGGCATCAAAATATTGGATATTTAAGAAGTCTCTTACTTTTTATCCATTCCATGAAGGAATCTTCTGAAGAAGAAAAAGAAAAAGAGGAGAATGCCGCTGTCAAAATCCAAGCAGCCTTCCGGGGACATTTAGTCAGAGAGGAGGTGAAGAAAATGAAACCAGGTAATGCTCAAGAAAAGGAAACAGAGGAAAAGGAGTGAGGAGACTGGTTTTACTCCCCCGCTCCCCAGAAAAACATGAACAAATAATCCAAATCCATCAACCTTGCTATGATTGTTTTTTTTTCTTAGCAAGGGAGATGTGATGTAGTGAAATAACATTTGTTGCTGTTGTGAAAATCTGTCATGAGCATTTGTTTAATAAACATGCCATTGAACACATGCCTCTTCAAGATTTCCCTGAGATCATGAGTCTTATTTATACTTCTCCCAAGTCTATGTGTAAAGATGAAGAGCCTCGGATTTAAAGTTACAGAACTGGCGTATCTGAGTTTTCAGAGACCTCAGAGGTTACGTGGTCTCACCATCACCTAATGAATAAATCCTGTATCACATCGCTGCAAAACAGTCCTTTGGCTCCTGCTTCACTCCTGGTGATAGAGAATTTCACTGCCTTTCGAGAATAGTCCATTTAGTTTTTTTTTAATAACTCAGATTATGAAAAAGATAAGCTGAGTCAAAAATCTGCCTCCCTGTAAGTTTCACCCATATGTTTTCATTTGTCACGCATGCATGCAGTCATTTAGTGAAAAATGTATTGAGCCCAATACACGTGCTATGATTTAGTAGTGACTATCTGTCCCTCCACCCATGCAGCTGAGTTTTTTATTTTTTTGCTCTCCAGAACCACACAAAATAAGGCTAGTACATATTTAAGAAAAACAAAAGTCATCATAACATCTTAAATACCCTTCCTCAACTAAAACTTCCCAAGTTTTCCCCAAAGCACAAATAGTAATACGTGTATCATAAACTCAGAGGCTTTATGCCTTTTTTTCCCCCAGCGAATCATTCAAGCCCCCCACCCAGTACCTTATTTTTGGAAAGTTCAGTCTCTCCTTTTTGAGACCTCCTCACCCTTGAATACCTAAGAAACTGTGGGGTTCATGTCTTACACCAAAAGATGCAGTACTCTTCTCGAAACAAAATAGAGAAAAAAAATAGAGTCTTGTTTAACTAATGCTGTTACCTTCTACCACAATAATATAGCATTGTGGTAATGTCCTGGCTGGTTCAGATTCCAGTCTGCACACATTGGATGTTCCAAGCTTTGGTTCTAGGATTACACCTCTCTCAGTTCATAGTCACACAACCATTGTTCCCCAAAGCTCAAAAACATGACTGGCTCTATCTCAAGGAGCTTCTAAAGCCAGCCACATGTTGTGCATAACAAGTGTGCTCCTGCAAACACTTAGATCTTTTTCTTAAGCTCAGACATTCTCTTTCTGCAAAGCAGTTTTATTTCGGGTGCCCTGTTGCACCACACCTACCCCTGTCTCTGAGACTTTATCAGGCTCTACAACAGAAGTTCACCCAAGAACAGAAGTTCTCCACTCAGATCAGATGAGTTAGGCCAACGATTTCAAGGTTATGGCATCCATTCTCCAATCTCCATTCACCTCTGGACAGCCATCCCCCCTTCCAAGGTCTTACTGTCACTAGGGAGCTGCAGGCTAGCTAAACACAAGTCTCTAATATGCACTGGACCTCTTCCTCCCATCCTTAACCCCCCTCCCAGGCTTAGGGAGAAAAAAGTAATAATCAACTCTACTCCAGCATTCCAGCTACTCATTCTATTCCATTCAAAGCACCAGCCTCCAATCCTTTTGCTCTTCAAACAAAGCCATCCTGCTTGAGGGATTATGAAGGGGACCCAGAATTAATACAAACACTTAGCTTCTCTGTCCTAGAGAGAAGACCAGAAGAGAAGGAATTTTCCTCCTAGTGAGTATATACTGAGAAAAAAATAAGATACTTGTTACCTTCTTCATAATTCTGTTATATTTATTTCTGTATAAAGTGATTAACACTGTGCTTTCCATATCGTACACACACATATACACACACAAATCTAGTGGTGGTGACATTTTTGATGAAGGAGGAAAAGGAAGAGAAGAAAGTAGGAAGGAATGGATGCCGTATTATAACAATGCATATGAGTAACACTTTACTGTCATTTAACTCATTTTCCTCTTCTCTCTCCTGCCTGCTCCTTCTCAATCTCCTTTGCTGGTAACTTCAACTCCCCAACCATGAAACTTGAAACTGCCCACCAGGCTCAGTCGCTGGACCCCTTTTCAAGTGATCACATTTTTTTGTTGATCTTATTCAGTGTCATGGCTTTAAAATCTGACTAATCTCGGGGCACCTGGGCGGCTCAGCCGACTGAGTGTCCGACTTCAGGCCAGGTCATGATCCCTCGCTTTGTGGATTCAAGCCCAGCATCGGGCTCTGTGCTGACAGCTGGGAGCCTGGAGCCCGCTTCAGATTCTGTGTCTCCCTCTCTCTCTGCCCCTCCCCTGCTTGCACTCTGTCTCTGTCTCCCCAAGATAAGTAAATATTTTAAAAAAAATTAAAAGCTGACTATTCTCAGTTGTCCACCTGTATACATTGGGCCTTCTTTCAACTCCAAACCTGTATATTCGATGACCAACCTAACATCCCTATTTGCCAACTCAAGCCAACTCAAACACATGTAATACCATGTCATTGCTCCTAGTAACAGCTCCTGATGTTACTTCAAGCCTTGAGTTGTCTCAGTTTTTTCCGTCTCAGAAAATGACCACTCCATTCTCCTGTTTGCTCAAGCCAAAAGCCTAAAATTCATCCTCAACTCCTCTCTTTCTTTCACACTTCATTTATAATCCATTGGCTAAACCTGTGGGTTCTAATCTATAAAATATACCCAAAATCTGACCACTTCTACTGTGACCACCCTGGCCCTGATTCCCATCCTCTCTCTTGTGAATTATTGCAATTAACTCTCTATTGCTCAGTCATTACCACACTAATGCTGTGTAACCCATCCCAAAGAGATTTAAGACAATTACTTTTTCTCATGAGTCTGTGGATCAGTAGCACTTTAATGGAGGCAGGCCAGATTCCAGGCTTGAGATTAGGTTCAGATCCACTTTAAGCTGAAGGTTTGTGGGTTGACTGAGGAATGTTTGCCTCAGGCTGTGAGCCCAAGGGTCTACTATGTGTCTCTGCTTCATGTGTCCTATTCAGAGCCCATGCTGAAAATGCTACCCAAGACATGCTCTTCTCATGGGAGTCACAGAAGCACAAGAAGAAAAAAGCCAACATAGAAGAATATTTCAAGGTTTTTCCCATATCACTTCCCCTGACATCCCATTGACCAAAGAAAATCACTTGCACAAACCCAAAGCCAAGAGGTGAGAAAATACACTGCTCACCATGCAACCGTAGCAAAGGCCTGATGTATACATAATAATACTACAGGGTAGTGAAGAATTGTGAAGAACCAGTAATTCAGTCTACCACAGTGTACTCTCTTGGTTATAATTATTCATATCCTTTTCACATACAAAATAATTCTTTCCTGTCCCAAGACCTCTAAAAGGTCCATCAAGTCTTTGAAATACAGGATCTACATCAGGTCCAAATATGGCTGTTCTTGAGCCATATGAATTAAAAGAGCAGGTATCTTCTCATACATCCAACATACAACAAATGATGTACAAGACAATGTAACCACAACAAACAAAAACACTGTCATTAAAAAAAGAAAATAATGAAAGCAAAGGGCAGTCACTGGGCCATGACACATGAAATTCCACTGAGTGAAGCTTGTCAGTTTCCTCTATTTGGAAAAGGGAATAATGTACCATGATCAGGCATAGGTTCTGCTCTCTCAGAATGACTTTCCAGTCTATTCTCCATAATTCTTGGTTCTTCAGTCTAGAAAATAATTCTTTTTCCATCATCTATCTTAGTCACCTGGAAAGGGCACTGGAAAATATATCTTTCTTGGTGGATACGTGGAATTCTCAAACTGATTCCTGCCTATAGACAATTGAGAGACCAAATTTCTGTTCTTCTTGCACACACCCTTAGTCTCGTTTAGTTGTTTTGCCAATATGTTTTTCTTAAAAGCTTTGAGAGTTTTCTGTGTTTGACTCCAGTCAACTCCATGAGCCAAAAGCTGCATCCACAGTTTCTTTCGAGATATGCCTCCCCCCTCTCTCTAGATTTATTATATTAAAAAGAGTGAAATATTGCAATATACTAAAGCCTTATAACTGTCACAACTAGTCTTCCTGCTTCTACTCTTTTCCCTTTGCAGAACAGCAGCCAGAACATCCTATTTTAGTTAAATCATACCTCGTCACTCCTCTGCTTAAAATTCCCAGTGGCTTCTCTTCTCACTCAGAGTAAAAGCGAAAGTCTCCATCTCGGTCTGCAAAGCGCTATGCAGATATTACCTCCTGTCACCTCTCTTATTCCTTTCCCTTATCTTTTAAAATTGTCTCCATGCTTCTGAACACCATCTAATTAATGGATCTTCTATACTGCCCACTTTCTCCTACTGAAATGTACATTCCATAGGGATACAGATTTGCTAGTTTGTTCACTGCCTAGTGCCCCTATTACATAGAGCAGAAAAGAGTGAATTCTTTCTAGTGGCTCATACAAAAGTGGGGAGAGAAGGGGGAACAGACATTTCTGTTCCTCCATCAAATTAACCCTGATCAGGTTATACATCCATCCTCGAATAAATCACTGAGACCAGGGGAAAAGAATATGCTAATTGGCCTGTACTTATCAACATCAGAACCCACCGCTGGAGTAGAGGGTCAGTTCTGCCCCCCAAAAAAACCTGGTTGAAATCCAAGGAAGTTTGATGTCCCTTTTAGGAAATATAGGAATATTGTCAGGAGGAAGGGAGAGTAGACTCTGGGCAGGCAACCAACAAATACCCACCACAATACTTTAATCACCACATGGCTTCACACCACACTATGCTGTTTATTAAATTCTTTGCCAAAACCAAACACCAGGGAAGTATCACAAATGAAAGGAAAAACTTAAAACAACAAATGAGGGGCTAACAAACATGGCAATGTAGGGATCTGAGTCACCTGCCACGTAAATTGCAATGTTAACGCCCCCCCCCCCCCCCCCCACTGCCACTTGGAGTTGTGCAATGCAAACAGGGAAATCTCCCAAGAGAAAGAGCTTTGGAGTCCAGGAGAACATGAAACATCATGTGAGAAAGAACCTAAACTGTTTTTAAAATATATGCAGGGCACCTGGGTGGCTCAGTCAGTTAAGCTTCCGACTTCGGCTCAGGTCATGATCTCACAGTTCATGAGTTCCAGCCCTGAATCAGGCTCTGTGCTGACAGCTCAGAGCCTGGAGCCTGCTTCACATTCTGTGTCTCCCCCTCTCTCTGCCCCTCCCCCACTCACACTTTGTGTGTGTCTCTCTCTCAAAAATAAACATTAAAAAAATTTTTTAACTTACATGCAAAATTTTGTTCTGTGGGAGGCTAAGGGTAAGAATCTGTGACCATGAGGCTTTCATAAAACATTAAGAACACTGTACCTAGAGAAAAAATCTGAATTGTTGCTGCCCTTCTGTCTTTAAACGTGACATCATCCACCATTGTTGTTAGTCTTAAAGCAAACTCAACAGTGACTTCCCTAATTTCTCAATAAAAGTAACCCAGTAGTTTCTCCATACCTCAAGCTACCTTGAGTTTTCGAATATTTGGAAACATTTCAACAGGTATCGGATTTTCTCCAAACTGGCTTTTGTCCTATGGAATTTTTTCCATGTTCTTGTTTTATGGGAGGGAAAGGAGGCTGTATAAGAGCCAGGTACTAATTTCCTACAAGGAGCTCCCTTGCCCTGAGGGTATTTCTTTTTTTTTTTTTTTTTAATTTTTTAATATTTATTTATTTTTTGAGAGAGACAGAGACAGAGCCAGAGCAGGAGCGGGGGAGGGGCACAGAGAGGGGAAGACACAGAATCCGAAGCAGGCTCCAGGCTCCACGCTGTTAGCACAGAGCCCGACGTGGGGCTCGAACTCACAAACCGCAAGATCATGACCTGAGCTGAAGTCGGACGCCCAACGGACTAAGCCACCCAGGCGCCCCTCTTGCCCTGAGGGTATTTCTAAAGAGCAGTTTACAAATATAACACTAGGACTATGGCTCTTTGTTTTTAGTCCTTTTTTTCCTCTCCCTTATATCTGTAATGAACATACAATGACCCATTTTGTATCGATTTATGATGGTGATAAACTTATCCAATCTGAAGTGCTTTTTACAAATATAGCTACTGGGATTGACAATTACTTAGGACTGTGAGGCTCTCAGAAGAGAGTGGACATGCAAAATACAATACTTCAGAACATGAAAACACTTCCATGATGAAATGTGCTTGGGAATACGCAGCCTCCGTTGTATAGAGCCAAAATATAAAAGCCTGCTGGGCAGTGATGTTACCACACCTAAAATCTCAAGAGCCACCACACTCATTGCCAAACACCTTGGCAAAGGACTGTCAGCACTCTAAGACCAAGAGATCCCCACAGGAAGGAATATACTTTCCCAAGGGGCTCAGATAGGTAGGAGAAGGAGAAGGTATGAATGTCTGCTATCATTCTATCCCTGAAGACACCTGTTTCAGGGGCTTCTGACCAAAAACTCAAGCATTTTATTCCATTGAAATTGTATTACTAAGAAGTAAGGCTCGGTTTGATAAACCAGGCATTAAGCCACTTTTGGAAACTGTCAGAGAGACTTATTTTTTAAATCCTTGAGACAATAGAAAGGCAGACTTGAGCAATTAGAAAGGAAACATGATCCCTGCAGTACCAATCCAACAATGCTTGCCTGAAAGACTTGAGCAATTAAAAAGAAACATGATCCCTGCAGTGCTAACCCAACAATGAGTTTAGAGTCACCTGCTTTTAAAATTTTTTTAAGTTTATTTCTTTATTTTGAGGGAGACAGAGACAGTACTAGTGGGGAAGGGCCAGAGACAGAGGGAGAAGGAGAGAGACAATCCCAACCAGGCTCCACGATGCCAGCACAGAGCCTGACGCGGGGCTCACACCCATGAAACCGCGAGATCATGACCTGAGCTGAAACCGAGAGTCGGATGCTTAGCTGACTGAGCCACCCAGGTGCCCTTAGAGTCACCTGCTTTTAGGTAGTGCAGGTAACATAATGAAAGCTGTGGTGTGCTGCTCAGACCTGCCCCCATGCCCACCCCAATTTGTCAGGACCAAAGTCTACTTCCTTTCTAGAAATTGCCTTCAGCATTAGGGAGCTGCTTCACCCTAGGTTGTACCCTCCTTGGAGACAGCTTGCATCTAATGACTACAGTGGTACAGGGCATGGCCCCTTGCCTTAAATTGAGACCACTCTGAAGGGCCATCCAGCTCTCAGACATAGGACTGGCTGAGTTTCTGTTGCAACTTTATCACAATTCAACTTCCTCCTCTATCCAGTCCTGCTTCCCTACCATCCCTACAGGTGTTGTTCAGTGAACCACCTCTACTCAAACTCTCAAAACCATCAGTGTCAAAAAACATTTCCAAGGAACCTGACCCATGATAATTAAGTTGAAAGTCTCTGACATACCTGCACATATATAAACTCTTTGCTTCCTGTGATGTCATAAAAATTCAGGGATGGACACACCTGCTGATCAGAAGCTAATCCATAACAAAAAAATACACATTTCTATTTCTTCTCTAAGTGAATTATAATTGCCAAAATTCCAAATATTAATACTATGTACTGAACTGTGCTTCCTCCCAAATTCATGTGTTGAGGCCCTAACCCTGAATGTGATAGTATTTGGATATGGGGACTTTGGGAGATACTTTGGTTTAGATGAAGTCCTCATGATGAAATTAGTGTCCTAATAAGAGACATCAGAAATCTCTCTTTCTATCCCTTTCCCTCTCTCTCTTCTTTCCATTATAATGGAGGAGCTAATGGTGAGGGCTTAGGATTCATTAATTACCAGGTATTATATTGGGAGAACAATGACAATGGCCACTTAACTGCCACATTGGGCATCATATCAGATTTTTCTGGGGGTGGCCATTTCTTGACCAAGTATCACTTCCACCTTCCCCCTTCCCATTAGCACCTAGCTTTTCCCTTGGATTTCTACACTTCATCAACACAGACCAAAATTTGCACCAGCTCTACAGATAAGTCCAGATTGGCTTAAGCCAAGTAGCACTTTCTGTCATTGTTTCAGGACCAGACATGGGATTTAGGCCTGTCTAATTAGGTGAGAATTTCTCAACGAGGGCTGATTTCACCCCACCCCCACCCCAGGAGATGTTTGGCAATGTCTGGAGCCATTTTTGGCTGCCCCAATTCAGGGTGGAGAGGAATGGTATTGGTATCTAATGGGTGGAAGCCAGAGATGCTTCTTAACATCCTATTATGCTCAAGATAGACACACACTCCCCCAACAAAGAATTATCTAGCCCAAATGTCACTGAATTAGGCATAAAAATGTCATGTGGTGGCAAGGGAGCTTTAGAATAAAGCTGACCTAGTAGGAAGCGGGTCAAAAAGACAGAAATACACTGTATCTGGTCAATGACCTACAGAATGAGGAAAGTCTGAGGACTTTCCACTTGCATGAGACTATTTGTTTTTAATGGTTTTCAGCTGTAACTGATACTCTTCTAAACTCATCACTCTGGCATAAAAGAATAGGCAGGAGTAAAGCAGACACAGAAAAAAAGGAAAACAGAGGAAAGAGCACAGGGTAGTGACTAAAGGGCTCAGCAGCTAAAGCCAGATATGCAAAGAAAGACAACATGCTGCTGTGGACCAGGTGGGGCTTTTTGACCTAGCTGTTGGGAGTCCCTGGAATTAACATTGTAGAGGATGATCCTTTCCTCAAGGGAGTATAGAGGTTTATCAAAAAGATAAGACATACAAAGAATACAGGAAAGATAGAAAAAGGATTTTTAAAATGTAACACAAAAAGCACAAACCATAAAAGAAACATCTGATAAATATGATCACATTAAAATTTAAACTTTCATATATCAAAAAACACCATAAGCAAAGTGAAAAACACAGCACAGAATGAGAGGAGATATTTGCAATTCAAAACGCATAAAATTAACAAAGGGTTAGTATCCAGAATATAACTTCCACTCAGTATAAAAACTTAGCATGGGAATGATACACTAAATTCATGATAGTGATTATTGAGGAGAATGGAAAAAAATGGGATTGAAGAAGGGGGCCAAAAGGATCTCAGGTGTGTACAGGTTTTGTTTCTTTAAAACAAAACCTGAAGTAAGACAACGAATGAATACAAATAAGACAATTTAATAAGTCTGGGTGGTAGGAACATGAATGTTTTTTATATTAGCCTCTATTCTTACCCATACATTTCAAATACATTTTACAAAAAAAAAAAAAAAAATTGAGATCCTGCAAATCATTAAGAAGAAAAATTAGGGAAATCGGCACATATATGAGCAGAAGAGGAAACCCTGGTCCAGTAAACATATGGAAAAAAGATGTTCATTCTCCCCAGTAAGGGACATGTAGATTAAACAATGGTGAGATACAATTTCTCATGCGTAGATTGGCAAAACTTAAAAGTAGATGACGTAGAACAACTGGAATTCATACCGCTCTTGGGGATGCATGTACATTGATTGGTACATTAGCAAGTAAACTTGTTGACAATAAGCATACTTGTTAGTGTTTAAAGAGGTCAATATATAATACTCCTTTCTTCCCCACCCGAATTCTGAACCAAATGAGGGGAATGGAAGAGAAAAACTGGGATCAAAAGATAACATTTAGAAACAGAATATTCAGATGGAACTATGATCAGTAATTAACATAGCTCAGAAATAGTAAGACTATCTCCCACATATGGATACAATTGCTATTTGGACTTTGTGTCTCCTTACTTTGAGGAGAGGGTAAGAATGACTTCATAAAGGGGTGCCTGAGTGGCTCACTTGGTTGAGCATCTGACCTTGGCTCAGGTCATGATCTCATAGTTCGTGAGTTTGAGCCCCGTGTTGGGCTCACTGCCGTCACAGAGCCCACTTCGGATCTTCTGCCCCCCTCTCTCTCTGACCCTCCACTGCTCATATTCTATCTGTCTCTCTGTCTCTCTGTCCCTCTCACTCTCAAAAATAAATAAACATTAAAAAAAAAAAGAATGAGTTTGCAAAAAGGTAGAAACGTAGAGTTGATTTCATTGCTGTATGGAATTTCAAATAGGTTTAGTTGGGTGGATTATAATCCTAGTAGCCGACAGGGTAAACTACACCGGTTACTAAGCTATTGTCCTCAGCTTCAATTCCACCTTCTTGGCTTCATGGCATTGGAACTGGGCTCTGCACACCACACGTTCCCCTTTGCCAGCTGGAGCTCTCTCTCTCTCTCTCTTTAATGTTTATTTATTTGAGAGAGAGAGAGAGAGAGAGAGAGAGAACGTGGGCGAGGGGCAGAGAGAGAGTGGGGCAGAGAAGATCCGAAGCGGGCTCTGTTGTGACAGCAGACAACCCAATGTGGGGCTCCAACTCAGGAACTGCGAGATCATGACCTGAGCCAGAGTCAGATACTCAACCTACCGAGCCACCCAGGTGCCCCAGCCAGATCTCTTTCAAGCTGTGACTACAAGGGCCATCAAGGAGAGACTTAAAGGCTGGAGGAGGGAGGTGGCACATGCTCCTGTTTCATTTCTGGTTGACTTCCTGTTAATGTCACTCAACATTGCTTCTTCCTCACCCCAGAGAATAGTTCAGAAGCAATTGAACCCAGCTTTCCAGTACTCATAGCCCGCCTCACGTCCCCACCAGAGACAACCAGCATCAGGCAGCGTTCTTCCTCAGATGCCGGGAGTTTCAGCTCTCCAAGGCCCTTTCACTAAGTTTGGAACTTTTAGTAATCCCAACTTCCTCTCTTTGTTCTCCAGGTCCAGCAGTAGCTGCTTCCCACAATTTCCATCTCCGTAATAGCTGAGTTTTCTATTTTAGCTTTTTTTAGTCGCCATGTAACAATTCTTTATACCTGATTAACAATTCTTTATGTTAAATTCTATTAAAGTAAGTATAGGGTTTTTGTCCCTTGATTAGGTCGTGACAAATTCAGATGGGAGTTTTGGGTTTTTTTGTTTTTTTGTTTTTGGGTTTTTTTTGTTGTTGTTTTTGTTGTTGTTGTTTTATCAAGAGTTTTGGGTTTTTTGGTTTTTTGGTTTTTGGTTTTTTGTGTTTTTTTTTACTTAGAATAGTGGATTGGAGACTTCTGGATTAAGACGGAAGACTGAAGACATGTATCCAATTCCATATCATCCAGAAACTCCATCAAAGCAACAGCAAATCAGGGCGAATGGGTGGCTCAGTCAGTTAAGATTCTGACTTCAGCTCAGGTCATGATCTCACAGCTCACAGGTTCGAGCCCCGCATTGGGCTGTGTGCTGACAGCTCAGAGCCTGGAACCTGCTTCAGATTCTGTGTCTCCCTCTCTCTCTGCCCCTCCCCTGCTCACACTCTGTCTCTCCTTAAAAATAAACATTAAAAAAATTACAAAAACAAAAAGCAACAGCAAATGAACTTTTTTTTTAATTAAAACATGATTAGTGCAATAGGAAATGAGACAAAATCAACAAGTTTTGGAAACTGGAAACCATATTCAGCAGAACCAAAAGAACCAAATCCCAAACCCAAAGTGAGGAAGACTGAGAATCAAGAAAATTGCATGACAAAACTCACAAAAGTTACAGAAATATACAGTGTCAGTTAACACAGGAACTAGAGGAAAAAGGGGAAAGGCTAAATAAAACTGACTAAAAGCTGTCTGAGCAGCAGTTAGATCCTTAGGTTCATTTTCCCACTCCATGCCACTAGGAACCTGTCCCACCCCCATCTTAGCAGAAATCTGATGGCTTACAGTCCCGAGAGAACAGAAACAGCTTCCAGACCAGGAACTACCAGGCCTATTTGAGGACAGAAACACCATGCCCGAAGAAGGCTATGAAGTGACCATGTGCATATTGAATCATGTATCCAGAGACCTCCAGCCTTCTTTCCTCGCCATCCCCTAGAGTACAGGTAGAAAGATCCACAAGAGATTGGAAGGCTCTTCTCTGAAGAATCTGACCTAAATAAATGGCATTGGGGTTCTCAACAAATAGCTCATCAAATCACTTTGACATTCATAGCCACCAAGACTACCCACATGATAGGCAACGTGATCCAATCAGCTTTCTGGTTCCTCATTGTTGAATAAAATCGTTCTTGATCAGCCTAAGGTTATGAGACATAGACTGTGGGCAAAGCCTTTAACGTAGAAACAGATTTTTTTAAATCAAATTAAATTAACTTTGTGAGACAACTATGCAGGAAGAAGAATTCTCAAAGAATATATATCATTGATATTCTCAGAGGGGAAGATATTACATTCCATTTTTAAAAAGAAGAACATTCAGGAAATGTTAAAAGGAGCTCTTAGAATTATTAAACTTGACAGTAGAACTTCAAAACTCAGTGGAGTTTGGCAGTTCCTGAGAAAGTTTAGAAATGCAATATAACCCAACAATTCCACCTCTGGGTGTATACCCAGAAGAACTGAAAACATATGTTGACACCAAAACTTGTACGTAAACGTCCATAGCAGCATTATTCATAGTATCCCCAAAGTGGAAATAACCCAAATGTCCATCAACAGACTAATGGGTAAACAAGATATGGTATATCCACACAATGGAATGTTATTCTGCCATAAAAAAAGAATCAAGTACTGTTACACTCTACAACATGGGTGAACCTTAAACAGACTATACTAAGTGAAAAAAGTTAGACACAAAAGGCCACATATTAATATGATTCCATTTATATGAAATGTCCAGAGTAGGTAAATCCATAAACACAGAAAATATACTAATGATTTGCAGGGGATGGGAGTAGGAGGGAATTGGGATTAACCGCTAATAGGTACAGAGATGTTAGAAATGTCCTGATCTTCTTGGGATGTTAGAAATGTCCTGGAATTTATAGCGGTAATGGTTGCCCAACATAGTGAATATACTAAAAATCACTGAAGCACACACTTTAAAGTAGCAAATTGTATGTTCTGTGAGGTATATCTCAATTTTGAATGCAATTAAAATAAAATTTGATACAAATATTGAAGGGAAAGTTTGGGGAAATTTCCCAGAAAGAAGGGCAAAAAGGCAAAGATGGGAAATAGGAGAAAATTAGAAATTTAGGGGAAAAGAGAGCAGGAAAACAGAATAAGGTAAATCATCAATGAAATCATTCTAGAAACATTTCCAGAACTGGAGGACACAGTTTCCAGATTAAAAAGAGCCTATGAGTATCTAGAACACAAGATAAAAGTAAATCCACTACAAAGCACATGGAGAAAATCTGTGAATACTTAAGGACAGTAAAAAGACTCTACTAATTTCAAGAGAGAAAAAAGAGAGGTTTCTCAAGAGCTATACCGCACTGGACATTTCTTTGAATTTTGAAAAAAATTATTCTATATCCCACCAAACTATCGTACAAGTATAACAAAGCCAAGACATTTTCAGACATGCAAAGTATGTTGGGTATTTTTCATTTTCCCTTGCAGCCTTTCATCCTGCTTTGTGCACTAGGAGAATTTTTTTAAATGACCTGCACCAATAGTTTTCCCTGCCTTCTAGGTTTGATGCTAAGAGACACTAGCAGGAAGTCAGAGTTTAGGAGGAGAGCAAGGGAGTGATATTTATTCCCTTTGCCTCCCTCTCTGGTTTCTATGAATTGTCTACATCCCCCTACCAAAGGCCACAGCTCCTGTCAAACATCCTGTCCTGTAGCTACTCTTTCCAGGTTCTAGTAACTTCTTCCTCCCCTTCATCCTTTAAGCCTACTATCAACATCTCTGAGGTTCTGCCTCACCTCACTGGTCTTTATTCTAGTGGACCAGCTAGCTATTGCTATACTAATCTACATATCCACCTCTCCAAAGTTCAATGTCCTAAAACAACCGTTTGTTCTCATACATCTGCAAGTCAGCTAGAACTTGGCTGATTTAGGCTGGGTTCAGTTGGGCATCTTTACTTCATGCTCTGATAGCCACAGCAGCTGTGCTGCTTCTCACTGTAGGTCTATGGGACAGTTGGACCAACTCTGTTCCACATGTCTCTCTCATCCTCCTTGGACTAGTATGGATGCTTTGGTCATGGTGATGACAGAGGCTCATAAGAACATACAAGAACATGTGACTCCTCTTGAGACCTAAGCTTGGAACTGACATCCTCTCACTTCCACCCGCATGTCATTGGCCAAAAAGTCACATGACTCAGTCCAAAGCTATGAGGGAAGGAAGTACACTCCACCCATAAGGAGGACGTGAAATGGTATGGATAAAGATAGGGATGAAGAATTGAGCTCTACTCCCTTTACCATCCCTGCACCAACCTTTATAAATCGTTGCCTTATTAAATCCACCTCAATTACATTATTTGAGTGTGCCACGTGTTGCCTTCTTGGCTCTAGACTGATGTAAGAATAAGATACCCGGAAGGAGGGCCCAAGAAACCGTCCCCAAAACAGGATTCTGATATTCCACTGCTCTCCTATTTGAAAAGCACAGAACTAACCTCCTTACCTGGAGAAAATGGGCTACTGCTAATCCATGGCATTCAGTGGCATCACAGTGACTCAGCTTCTCACACATGGTGGCAAGGAATGAAGTGCAGGTGGGGGACAATAGAAATAAAGTTACTGTGGTACTTAGTCTCCATGGTGACAATCGTGATTGTAAAGACTGTGGAGTCGGCTGGCTGCTTCTGATGGCTCCCCAGAGAGTAAACAGTGAAAAGGACATGTTGAAAGCCTCCAATACCCAACTGAGAACCAGGCGGAAGACAGTGTCTACGGTAGCTCTAAAGGACCCCATGTCCCGTAGCCTCTGAATTAATATGGATGAAGACCAAGTCTAGAAAACGATTTTAATGGTTACAGAGTTGCAAACCTAGTTACATACTCAAATTCTTCAGTTTCAGTCTCTTACGGTAAGCTGAGGGTACTGCTGGGAAGGAAGTGGGGCCCCAAGATATAGGATGGACATGTTTATGCAGACAAGATGGGACTGAGAACTTGAACGCTCAAATCCTCCTAAGCCTCCCTTGAATATCCTGCAACCCTTTTGCCACTGAATAAAAACTTTTCAATGACTGAACCAAGGAAGTCAATTTCCCTCAGGACTCACCTCCACTACCATCATTGCTTCCAGATCCTCAAGGAAAGGTAAATGGCCGCATAGTTCAGACTGTAAAGTACCAGCCCTGTACCTAGCGGAGAGAGACTATATGCCAAAAGAGTTGCAGGACTTCATCAACTTTATCAACAGGAATCTGAGGAGCATGTATTTAAGTGGATTCTAACTTTGTTAGATGAAGAAGAACATACCTTAAGACTTGATTAGCTAATTTTTTTTTAATGGATGCTGGGAATTGGGATTTAATGTTACGGTTTGGGAAGTGGCATTACTAGACAAGTAAGTCGGCCAATATCAACCATAAGCTACATCCAGTAAGATCAAAATGTCAGAACTTCTTGGCATATTATAGATGGAAGAAGAAATCTAAATGCTACAGAATATGAGAATGTTAAAACGGATCTGTTATATGCAACCTGCTCAAACACCCCCATCCCTATTCCTTCAGGAGGCCCCAGAGGATAGGTACTCTATTCTTCAGGGTATTAAGAAATTAATTGAATTAAGTTAATCCTAAAATACTACCTCGGATCACTAATCAGAGTGTGTTTATGAAAGGTAAAAAAAATGGAGTTTTCATTTAAGTCCAGTGGGACCATGAATCTATTTCATGGTTCTCAGAAGCTATATTTTGAACAGATGTACCTAGTAACTGGAAGAATCTTCATTTTGGTTCCCTGATCCACAGAGTGAGGTCTGTTATGGCCAGACGGGAGAACCACTGTAGAAGGCCCTAGAACTGCCCTACCCCAACCCATTTCCCCCTGCCAAACTAGTAATCCAAAAGCAAATCCAGCATCCTGGAAGAATGACAAAGTTAATGCCACCATTAAAACTTGAAAGAAGCAGAGGTGTGATTTCAATCACATCTCCATTTAACTTCCTTCCTGGCTCTTGTAAAAGCCAGATGGTCCTGGGGAATAGCTGTAGATTATCACACACTTAATCAGTGGTGCCATTTACAGCCAGTTCTGCTTGTGGCTACTTTGTTGAGCAAAACAACAAAGCCCTTGGTATGCAGATATTAAATTAACAAATTCCCCCCTACTCTCCATCTGTATCAACAAAAATAAGCAGAAGGAATTTGACTTCATGGGGCAGGGAGGAAGGTATACCTTCACTGTTAATAATCCTGCTTTCTGTCATAATATAGTCTGGAGAATCCTTGATTGTCTTGATATCTTCTAGAACATCATACTAGTCCATTCCACTCTTAACATGATAGAAAGCTCAAGGGCTGACCACATCACTAAAGTCCCTAAGGATCTAGTGGTCTAGTTCATGCCAAGATATACTCTCTAAAGGAAAAGACAATTGGTTGCATCCATGCATAAAAAAGAGGCAAATATTTGACAGGACCCTTTGGATTTTAGAGGCGACATATACTACATATGAGTGTGTTGCTCCTACTTATTCATCAAGAAACTCATAATAAGGCTGTCAATTTGAGCTAGCACTAAACAAGAAAAGACGTTGCAAACAGGCTGCTGACCAAGATATACCTCCACTTTTAATTGTATAGAGCAATGCTGTCTAAAGTTAGGTGAATGGAGCACATGCTGTCTAAAGGTAAGTGAATCCTCCATGAGGATTATTTTGCACACTTAGGGCCAAGGAACTTTTCTTTGGGGAAGAAGAGCTATGAGATTATAGAGGAAAGGAAGCAGGAGTCCATCCCAGTCAGGGAAAACAGCTAAAAGCTTGTGCATTTCTGGGGCTCCTGGGTGGCTCAGTTGGTTGAGCATCCTACTTTCGCTCAGGTCATGATCTCACCATCTGTGAGTTCAAACCCTGCATCGGGCTCTGTGCCGACAGCTCAGAGCCTGGAGCCTGTTTTGGATTCCGTGTCTCTCTCTCTCTCTCTCTCTCTCTCTGCCCCTCCCCCGCTCATGCTCTGTCTCTCTTTCTCTCTCTCTGTCAAAAAGAAATAAACATTAAAAAATTAAAATAAATAAATAAATAAAATAAAAGTTTGTGTATTTCCATTTAGCTTTGTTTCCAAAACCCTGGTACCAGGAAGAAGTGTGATTCCTAAACTGGAGAGGTCCCGTGAAGTTCAGAGATTCCTGTACTCTGGTGACACAACCAGGATTAGGGATCATGGGCTTAATTCTCCCCAAGTTCCTCCAGACCCCAATGTAAAGTAAATCTTTGCCACCAACGCTGTCTCTGTTGATATGATACAGGGAGGCCACCCAAAATGGGGAAAATGAATGTGATACCTCTGGGTCAATCTTCACAGCGTAGGGGCTATGGCCACTCTTACCTAATATATTCAAGGATGATTTTTTAAAAATTGTTTTCCATTGTGTAACCACCATAGTCTCTTGAAGGACAGACTCCTTCCTGGGAGCGGACTAGGGCTGTCTTAGAGGTGGTTTCTCTCTGGAAACTTCCCTTAAGGGTTCCCAAATCCACACTGAGGCCAGAGGAAGGGGAAGGGCGGGAAAAGGCGCCCTGTCTGGTTCTGCCTTCCCTCTGGCTTTGGCGAAGTCGGAAATAAGTGGCACCCTGCACCCAGCTGCTCCCTGACAGCAAGGACTCCAGGGGACTCGGGGGAGCGTCGTTGGCGAGACCAGCAGAAAGGAACCTGGAGACCCAAGCTCAAGTCTATCCCCAGCACCGCGACTGCCCTTGCCCCCATCTCTCTCTCAGGGACAGAAACTGTGTCAGAAGCAGGCGTCTGCCACTCAGAGTCCTGTGATGGCTGAGGAGGCGGGCAAGGGCGTAGTAAATATTTGGCAAAGTTAGCAGCTTCCCCAATGGGAACGGAGTAGCGAATGATCCAGAGAGCAACATGGAGGCCCAGGCAGCCCGAGAGGTATTCTGGCTCCCACTCCTGGAGGAAAAGGACCAGGTTTTCAAATACCTGCCATGCTTCGAACGCACCCCTTCCCTGCAGGCTTTGCAGCACCTCGCCGGGGGCCGCCCCGGAGGAGAGAAGCGCCCAGGCGTGGGGACAGCTGGGGGCGGCGGCGGCGGCCAGGCTGCAGGGGAGGCCGGGCGGCCGCGCGCCCACTCGGGCGGCGGTGCCCTGGGCGCGGGGAGGCGCTCCGGGGCCCAGCTGCTGCCGGGGGAGTTCTAGGCGGCATAATGATCTGTTTCTGGTCAACCACACAGTTGTTAGCGGTGGTGTTTTTATTGCCGCGGTTTAGCGCGTGGCGGCGCCTTGCCTCCCTCAGCTGTGCACGCCGGCTCCCCGGCTCCCGGGCCGTCCTCCGCGGACGCCGCGACCCCGGCCCGCAGGCGGGGCTCCCGCTTCCTCCTCCCCCACCCCTGGGTCCCCGTCCCCGGTCCCCGTCCCCGTCCCCGGCAGGCAGCGTGCAGCCCGGGAGGGGGCAGGCGTCAGGCTGAGGTACTAATTGTATTAATGAAAATGGCAAATACGCTTCCTTTCCATCTGGCAGCACAAAAGCAGAGGCTGTTGGGAATGCAGTATTTGTCAGGTTTAGCGATGAAATTAATATCCCCCAATTACTAGAACCTCACTAATGAGATGAGTACACATCGCCCTTCCTAGCTGCAAGAGGAAGAACCTGCCGCTTAAAACCCCAAGTGCCTTTTATTCTTCAGGCATTTTCCATGTCTGAGGATTCAGGGTAGGGGAGCTTGAGAAGATGTTCTGATTATCGGTGACGCACACCCTGACATTACAGGCTGGGGTTGCATGTGTGGGAATGTCCATCTGGTGCCTGTGCTCTGGGGACTCCAGAGGGCGCTGGACAAGTCCCCAGACCTGCGTGAGGACATGGCCAAGGCCCCCACGCGCCCTGGGCCCACCCAATCACTTTGGCCATGCCACCTGCACAGCCTTCCAGGTCTACCGCAACAAATGGTTGTAGCCCACTTACGGCCTGATATTTCTGCAATTTCCGACATTTTTTTTTTTCTTCATGAAATTTGTATATAGCAAAAGCTGGGTTTGCTTTAGGCAGAGCATATGCTTCATATTTATTGGAATAAGTTTTCTAGTTCCTTAGCATTCTGTTCACTGATATTCCGTATGTTAAAAATATCTCCGCTTTTTCCCCTGATACTCAGTAGTAGGCAGCCACAGTTTTCCTCTATAGTTTTTCTGGGTAGAAACCAGAACCCGCTCTCCACAGCCCGGGGGAGTATTCGATACCTTAGGCGAGGATGACCTGATTTCCCACCCATTTCTTACTCTCCCCCGGTTTCCCGGATACCGCTATCAGGCAGCCTGCTTCCAGGGATCGAAGACCCTTATTTTTAGAAAGGAAAAAGCTAAGGCCCCTCACTCAGGGATTCTGAATTCTGCAGGTCTATAGTGTGTCCTGTGTAGGAAGCATAAAGAAGAGGATGTGAACACTTCAATGAGTTGGGGACTCAAGGAGTATGCAAATAAGCAGCAGGTGCACTCCTCCCAGGAGAATAGCCGGTAATCCCCTCGGGACTGTCACATGCTGAGCCCACAAGTATAACAGCCTCTGTGATTTCCCAGAGGTCCAACGGGGAGGCCATCTTCCCTGCTGAGTCCCCAAGAGACACAGGGAACTACTATTTCAGCAATGGGAAATTGTTTTTTATGACAACTCCAGCAATAAGTGAATAAGCCAGAACTATCCACACTTGAGAAACAGTTTTTGGAGTTAAAATGGTAAAATCAATATCCAAACTCATATGTGTGTGTGTATACATAATATACACATACATAATGTGTGTGTGTGTGTGTGTGTGTGAGAGAGAGAGAGAGAGAGAGAGAGAGAGAGAGAGAGAGAGAGAGAGAAAGAAAGAAACACAGAGGGAGACAGAGAGAGAGACAGAGAGAACGAGATGGTTGGGCCGGGCTGGGTGGAAAGAGAACAAATCACACATTGGAGCAGATCTCAGTTGAATATGCCCCTCGTTTGCTGGGAGAATGGATAGACAATGGAGCTGCCAAGGCCAAGGCTATTCATTTACTGGCCCCAACAGCCCCTCAGAGATCTCCTGGGAAGACCCTCCCCAACAAAACCCATTTATGTGAATGACTGCAGCCTGTGGCCTTGTCTGAGCCAGGAACCTTCCAGAGTTGTCCGGAGCTACGTGTCATGGCATCATAGACCCACTGGCAAATCAGGTGCCCAACCTGGACCCTGACCTATCTTCTCTGGGCCTAGCCTCAAAGAGATTCTGTAAGCAGACCAAACTTATAAACTCCTTATGTTTCAAATATTCTTTTGTAAGCTGATTATCTTTCATTTAAAATGCCTCTTCTGACATAAACAACACATTTGTTCATTCACTCAACACTTGTTTATTGAGCGGGTGCTATCCCAGGTACTGGGGACACAATGGTGAAAAACAGACATAGAAGTTACAATCTCAGATCAATCCATAAAAACCTATTTAATCAATAATAAAGACAAACTAATTTTTGTGTGTGGTAGAATTATAGTCTGAGCTCCATCTTGGGCTACCTGGAAAATAGCATTCCTTGCCTTGGCAATCGCAGCTGAAATTCCCACCTGGTCCCTAAGCAACAGCAACCATAAGTAAGAAGTGCAGAAGCCAGTATCTGTTGCGTGTCTCCTGTATGTCTGGCTGTGCTAACACTTTACATACATCTATGGGATATGGCTTTATGAGGTAGACACAATTGCTCTCATTTTACAGATAAAGAATCCAATTCTCAAAAGCTAACTTTAGTTGCTAAAGGCCATAGAGTTAGCGACTAAGCTAGAGTTTGAGCTCAGGCTGCTGGCACCAAAGCCCAAGTTCCTTCTTCGGTTCATCAACGGACTGCCTCAGTTTGGGCTTTGGGCCAGAGAGGTGGGGCAGCTTGGGAAGGTGAGGACAGAGGGCACCTTTCCAGGACTTTGACTGTGGTGGGGGGCAGAGGAGGGGGGCACAGGGCCACAGGGAAGTGAAGCGTGCAGATGTGTAGATTATTCCTATGCCAGTGGTTCTGAAATCAAGCTCTGAGAACACCAGCCACTTTCCCTGACATGGCTTGTGTCTGTGATGCACCCTGCTTACCCGCCCTGGAATCCTTAAGATTGACCATGTATTTAAGTTACCAAGACTCCACTGGAACGAAGAACGTTTTTCTTCCACTGTGTTTTCTGGGGGAGATGCTGCTGGAGACAGGCAGGAGGAAGCCAGAGCGTGAGTAATGAAAAGAGTTGCTTATGTAATAGGAAACCACACAGTCTAGGCCACATGGACCACTCTGGGAGTCAGGGAGCCAGGATTCCAGAGTTCTGTTCCAAGATCTACCACACTTGGATCTGTCCCCTTGAGCAACTCGCCCACACCTCCCATTTTCCCCCATGTAACCTTGACAGAAGGATGATCTTCCTCCCATTTCCCACTGAGAGGCCGCCAGGGGAATGCCTATAGCACTGGAGCTGTGTGGCACTCTGAGTGACATCCTTTTGTCTCTAACCCCCAGCCAATGCCTCTCACCTTTGGGTGCTCACTTTTCCATGGTACTCCACAAGGGTTGTGCTCCCCCCCCCCCCCCCCCCCCCAGCCATTGGTCTCTCCAATGCCTTTAGACTTATTTGATGCACCTCAGACCTTTTTCCCCCAGGGCCCCAGTAAGGTTATCACGGCTTCTAATTATCTAGCTGTGTACAAAGGATTGCCAGCAGCAGCTTTGACTTAAAATGGAAAGAGTCTTGGCCTGGCGAGCTGTTTCCTAGCACCACTTCTGCCACTAATTAGATCTGTCTTGGGAAAGTCACTTACCTCTCTGGAACTCGGTTTCTTCATTTTTAACAGAAGGGGATCAAGCCAGATGTCTCTAAGAGTTCTTTGCAGTTTCCTGATTTTGATCCCCTTACCTAGGAACCGGATCCTCTTTTACAGGTATCCTCCACTTTCCGAAAGTTCGCCTTCCACCACTTTGCTTTTACCAAAGACATATCATAGCACCTGTTTTCGCTAACTGAAAGAAATCCAAAGAGGATTTTCGCTTTTATGACAAAAGGCCAAAAGCGAAAATAGTGTTGTGTGTTTGTTCCAAAGAGGCAGTGCACGCATCCGTGCCCCCAAACAGTGAGCGCGACCCCACCAGAGCTTTGACGTGTGTCTGCGAGCAGCTAGCTTTATCTTGATTTATTTTGTGCACCCGTCAGCAAGATGTGTCCTAAGGTATCAGAAAGTCCTAAGAGAGGTTATTTTTGGGGTCTGCTACTGCTAAAAAATGTTCCGTATAAATTAACATGTAATTGCTTCTTTGCAATTTATACCATTTTGTACCATTTCGATTTAGGAATGGTTTCTTAGGAAAGCTCTACTTTTGGATAGCGGGGGAAACCTTACTTCCTTTTTTTTCATAACCTTAGGAATGACAAGACTCCGTGGCCTGATTGAAACAAACACACAGAAAGAGGCACACAAATCCAGGCCCTTCCTCAGTCACGCACCTAGTTAGTCTTCTAGCGTCAGGCTCTGAGAAGCACCGGTTCCAACCACTGCCATGGTCTATCTCCCCTACCCTTGCACCTGCTCCCCAGCACCTCTGCCCCCATCCAGTTCCTGGAGAGTTTCTTCTGTGCAGCAGGTGCCCACCAGACAGCCACTCCATGACATTAGAGGACGAAGCTGTAAGAGGAGACTTGCCCCTTGCCCAGCCATCCGCATCCCAGCCTAGGGACAGCTCTGCTCTGCTCCACACGCCCTGCGTGGGTTGGCTCCTGTTGCTAGGAGAACCTGACCATTTGCATTTCCTGCTGTTTTTATTTTAGATTAGCAGCCGCACTGCTGCAGGAACACAGGGTATTTTAAGAAAGACAGAAAAGGGAAGGGTGAGGGGAGCACCTCGCATGGGACCTCCTTCCCAAAGGCGTCCAAAACACTCAGACGCCACCCATCCCAGACCCAGGCCCCATCCAGGCCTCTTTCTTGCGCTTCCCGGAACAACACCGTCTCCCAGTGCTGACACCTTTACAAGCATTGTCAAGCTATCCGGGAGCAAAACAACAGTCTTCTTCTTCTATGCCTAAAAGATTAGGCCATGTAACTCAACCTAACACACACAGAGCACCAGTGTCCCCATCTTAGATGAAAACCTCTAGATTCTGGTTCAGTCAGTTAAGCATCTGACTCTTGATTTCGGCTCAGGTCATGATCACACTGGCTCTGTGCCTGTAGTGCGGTGCCTGCTTGAGATTTTCTCTCTCCCTCTCTCTGTGCCCCTCCTCACTTTCACATGCATGTGTTCTCTCTCTTTCAAAATAAATAAACATGAAAAAAAATTTAAGCCACTTCTAGATTCCTATAAGGATTTTCAACTCTGTCAAGACACCTCATCTCCAAGGATGGCTTATGTTTCCTCCTTTCCCTTGCCACTTCTCTCCAGGCCTGCCTTAAAGATGGAGGCTTGGCTTTTCCTTCAAGACCTCACAGAAATCAGTGTTACCTTCTCTTTTAGGGTTCCCAAACCCAATTCCAAAGCGGGGGGGGGGGGGGGGGGGGGGGGGTGGACATCACACACACACACACACAATGCCAAGCAATTCTCAGATAGCCTGCTGGTGTCTGAGAATTCGACTCAATTCTGATGCTAACTACCCAGAGATAACATCAGATTCCACAGGTTAAGGGTTCAGTCCTACAAGACTGTCCCCCATCCCCCACTTAAGATAACAGTCACAAGCCCCAGGCTGTTACTTTTGCTTCTGGCCCACCAGCTACAGATTGGAAGCTCCAATGACCTCATCCCTAGGTTTGATTAATTTGCTAGAGCAGCTTACAGAACCCATGGAAACACTTACTTACATTTACCAGTTTATTACAGGATATGATAAAGGATGCAAATCAACAGCCAAATGAAGGATGCAGAGTGAGATCCTGAACAAAGGAGCTTTGTCCTCAAGGAGCTCAGGGCTCTGCTCGGTTGCATGTGGAAGCATTCTGGTCCCCCAAGCATGGAAGCTCACCTAAAAAGAACCAAAACATTGTCTTCTTGGGTTTTTATGGAGGCTTCATTACATAGTCATGATTGACTAAGTATTGTCTATTGGCCGATTCAACCTCCAGCCCCTCTCTACTCCCAGAGGTTAGAGGAGGGAAATGAAAGTTCCAAGCCTTTAATCACAGGTTGGTCCTCTTGGCAACCAGCCCCCGCCCTTAGGTGGGGTCCAAAAGTCACTTGCATTTATAACGAGACACCGTTTCACCTCATGGCTCTGAAATGTTTTCAGAAACTGTGGATGAAGACCAAATACAGCTGATAAATACATTTTGGTGATGTGAATGACCAAAGATGTATCATATCTTATGTATCATATCTTATATGATATATATATATATATATCATATCTTGAAGATATGATATATATATATCATATAAGATATATAGCTTACAAATCATTGATTTATAAATGTAAATTGATTTATAAATCATATATGTGTGTATATATATATATGTGTGTGTGTGTGTGTGTGTGTGTGTATACACATCTTATAAATCATTATATTGAACCTTCCCAGATCCCCTTTTGTTCAATTAATCTCTCCCTCCCAGTTCTAAAAACACCTGCATCTCATCACCATGATTTGTTTCGGATCATTAATCTATTCTTCTGTCTTGCCCACAAGAGTGTTGAACTCCTAGAAGGCGGGGTCTTTGCAAGTTTTGTTTTTCAATCCCCTTCTTACTTCTAGAATATTTGCTCACCACAAATGTTCATTAACACTTTTAAAATTTGTTCAGCCCCATCAGGCATGTATTGAGCCCTACCAGGACTTACACACCATAAGTAATCACGAAACAGTCTCTATCATTTAGGAGCTCTTGTCCCCGGGGAGGAAGACAAGAAAACAGTTTTAAACAATGTGATGAATGTTGTAATAAAAGTATGTCCAGAATTGCAAGAAGTTTCCTGAGGCAGGGGTGAGGGTGGGGTGGAAAATGAGCAAGAAAAATCAGGAACGGTTTCATGGAGCTTACTCTTGAAGAGGGATTAACATCCACCATGGGATGGCCACTTCAATCAGGAAGAGCTCAGGTAAAGGTTCAAAGACCAAAAAAAAAAAAAAAAAAAAAAAAAAAAGATTGAATTGAATATACAACCCAGGTGCTTGACAAGTGGGATCTCAGGCTGGAATCCACCTCTGACACTCACTCCGCTGATCCATCCCTGATTAGCATCTTTCCTCAAGAAGTAACAATGTCCTCCCTCTCCTCAGCCACCTATTCCAGGCTGTGGGGAGCAAAATGCTGCCAGAAAGAAGATAATTATGAGACACCAAACAAAGCTGTTCCTAAACACATACCACAAAGCCCCCTGTGGAGCCACATTCCTCAGTGGGTGCTTGCTTGAACCAGCGCCCATTTAGTTAGCCTCCTTTCAACTAGCCATCTTTGTCAGAGGCTCACCCTACCAATCTCACTTGGTAGGACCAGCCTCTGAAGACCAATTGTCAACTCACGAGGGGATGAGAGGACTCTGTGTGAACAAAGCAGGCACCCAGACGCTCAGCCTCTTAGGCAGCTCTGTCTGGGCAGTGGGCATGCAACCTTTGGACAGATGGCAAAATCTCCTCCGCCAAATCCGCGATTCTTGACCTTTAGTGAGACAGAGACTGCAGCAGAAATTCCTAGTTGTCTGTCCTCTCCTTTTCCTTATTAAGAGAAACACTGACTTTATGTGAAGTCAGCCGAAAGGCCCTACTTCGCAGCCTCTCCTGCAGGTGGGTATGGACGTAAGATGGAGGTGAATAGCTTCCTAACAGGGGGACAGAAAAAGGGAGTGGATCTTTTTGGCCCCCCTCTGCCCACCCCCTCCTCTCTTCCACTTCCTGCCCAGAAGATAGGTGTTCATCTAAGTCTATCTAGTAGCCATCTTGGGCTATGAGGTGACCTCAAAGGTGGGTACCACATGCTGAGGATGATTCTACAGCTCTGACAGACATTCACTACTGGCCCCCAAAAGCTGTTTGTGTGTGTATACACAGTTTTGCAAACGATTTCCAGGGTTTGGGGAGCCTTGACGCCAACTGGACCCCAGGTTAAAAGAACCTTGCTTTAGACATGTGGGGAGAGCCCGCTCTACCGCGGCTGCTTAGATTATTCCCGTTCCAGTGGGGGGAATCTAGGATTGTGTTGTGACCATGTCCTCTAATAACCTGACAAGCCGTCTACTTCCCTCTCCAATTCCAGCACCAGTACCTCCCCTGCCTCATTCCTCTTAGGGGTTTTAACGCAGGGCCACCCATCTCTCCCTACCTCCCCTTCTTCTGCCTCCCCACCTATTCTCCCTGGGCTGCCAATCCCACTCCAAAGTCACTTTATACCAGGAAGGAAATTAGCATTTGTGTTGGGACAAAAAGTGACACTGCTCAGCTCTCCTTGTCATTCTGCTCTTAATTAATATTTAACCTCAGAGATTGTGTAGCAGACGGAAGTGGCTGACGGGAGAACACAGCCAGAGCCCGTTCTCCTTCTCAACACTGCCTCCCCTACTCCCAGCTTCCCTCCCTGTGCCTCGGGGCCCAGAGGGCCCAAGGGGAAGTGACGAGGATGGTACTGGACACCCCTGAGTCCCTCGATTGTACGTTATGGATGTGCTCTCTCGGATCTCTTGTGTAAACAACCCTTCTGCAACAAAATGGGAGCTGCTGGAACTCAGAACTGACTCCCAGTGCCCAGAGCTAGACCCAAGGCCTAGCCTGCCCAAAACGACTAAGAGACAGGCAAGGGAAAGAAAAGCAATGCAAATGTGCCCCTCAACAGATTCCATTTAATGCACTATTTTTAGTTGCCTTCAATCCCTCGGGGTTGTCAGGGTGGTTGCAGCCCCCCTCCCCCGGGGAGAGGAAATGACAGGCATTATTACCCAGCCCAGAACACTGGTGCAGTGCGTGGTGGGGGGGGGGGGGGGGGGGGGGGGCGGGGAGGTGCTGCCTTGCCAGCTCCAAAATTGGGGAGCTTAACTTCCAAAGGGAAATTGAGGACACCAGGAAAGATCAGGCCACACACAGGAGGCCCACAGGACCCCCTCCTCTGTCCCCAGCCAGCATGCCAGACCATCCCCAAATACACGTCCACTGGGCCCAGACCAGGAGTGTGGGAGTCTCCTCAGTCCCCAAGTGTCTCGAAAACTAGGTTATACAACATCCCTCACTGCCAAGTTCTTTCTTCTCTCTAATCTTAGCCCTGCCTTCGGTCTAAGCCCATTTCCCCTTGCTCTGAATGCAGAGGCAACGAAGGACAGCTGGTCACCATCCCCCAGCAAGGGAGCCCTTCTTTGTCCTGAAGAAAACGATTCCATTTCCTCTGGGCCTTCTGTTCTCCCACCTGAGTCATAACCTTGCCACACACGTCATGTTTTTTAGCTGATCTCCTTGTTACTCTTCTAACCCTGCTCCGATTATATCTCCAGCTTCCTCCCTGGCCCGTGATCAGACACTGGACCCTCGCCAGGGAGCCCCTGAAGATCAATTTACCGCATACTGTCTCAGAGAAGTTTGCTAAATTGACTTTGTTATCTTCCCTCTCCATAAGACTAAACTCTGTTACAGATTTCATCCTCTGCTTCTGGAACCTCCCTCACCCTCCTCTGCACCCAGCTAAGTGCAAAGCTTATAAGAAGCAGCACATACATTTTCATTGCATTTAGGTTTAAATGAGATGCACATATAACATTTTTCGGCAAAGTACTTATCGTTTACTTTGTAAATTATACAGTGGCATCTAAGTGGTAGCTCTTACTATTGCTGTGCATGCCAGACCCCTGGAGAGTGCTTGTTTTTTTAACCAGAGCATTGCAAACCACAGCATTATATTATATTCATTCAACCAATAAACACTGATCGAATTTCTACTGCATTTCAGGCACTATGCTAGATTCTGAGACATCAGAATCAAAGACCAAGTTCTGATTCTACGGGCATTCACAGCCTTTGAGGAAGATAAGATGTAAACAATTACTGAGTAGTGTGGTAACTGCTGATAAAGCACACACACGTCCCAGGGGATATAACAGAAGGAAGGACTGATCACAACTCTTTACTCTCTATGATTCCACCTTGCTGGGCATTGGTGTGACCATGCATATGACTGCCAGCATCCCGTCCAAGGGTTGGCCCGGTCTCTGTTGTCCAGAAGTATTTGTAGCAACGTGAGCACATACCCAAGAAGGGCAGTGCAGAACCGTTCCACAGAATTTGGTATTAGGACGCATAGAGAGAGATGGTCTCTTTCTTTTGTAGTTTGGGATCGTGTCTGCAGCCTTCTCACCAATCCGAGGGTAAATCTAACCCAGAGAGACTGAGGGAAGCACTGCTGAGAAATGGAAAGGAAAACAGAGTTCTGTAACACCATTCTAAGCCCCTGAGTCCAGCCATGCCAACTCAATCAAGTGACCCCCTAAATCCTTGTTTTTGTTTCAGCTAGCAACCCAGAGGAAGTAAAAACCTGGAAAGAGCCTGCAGTACCAAGAGATGGGGGTTCCTTGGGGGTGGTTGAAGGGTAGAAGGTGGCTTCCCTGTGTGCAAACTTAGGGTAACTTGTTTTCTTTCTTTCTTTCTTTCTTTTTTGTATTTTTATTTAATTTATTTCTTTTTAATTTACATCCAAGTTAGTTAGCATATAGTGCAACAATGATTTCAGGAGTAGATTCCTTAATGCCCCTTACCCATTTAGCCCATCCCCCCTCCCACAACCCCTCCAGTAACCCTCTATTTGTTCTCCATGTTTAAGAGTCTCTTATGTTTTGTCCCCCTCCCTGTTTTTATATTATTTTTTGCTTCCCTTCCCTTATGTTCATCTGTTTTGTATCTTAAAGTCCTCATATGCATGAAGTCATATGATATTTGTCTGGGTAATTTGTTTTAATGTCTCCATGACTCTAAGATATATACATTGAGGAGAAACTCAACTAGGGAGGAGAGGTGGTCAGGTGATGGAATCTCTTTGGAGATAAACAGACTCGAGTGGAATCGCAGCTCTGGTGCCTACCTGCCGTGTGACCTTGTTCAAGGTACTTAACCTCTCTGTTTCCCCACATATTCCTTGTCTATAAAACATGGATAATAGTAATTGCTTCACTGGACTATTATGAGCATCTCCTGACTTAATGGACTGAAATAGACCTATGGTATTCAGTCAGCCTGGTCGGGAACAACTCACTTTTGTGGAACGGCTCTTCCCCACTCTGACCGAACTTCTGGAGGGCACCACCAATCATATAATCCAGCTGGCCACATGGCTGTGCCACAGGCTGGGTCAATTATAGCACTTCATTCTCCTAGCCATAGGGATTTGCGTGGGGATGGGCATGACACTAAGGTATGATCGAATCAGAGGCCTCTCCTGGGAACCTTTTAATTATTATTAACAACGTTGGGATTGAGGAATGATATTTCCTCTTTGGTTTCAAGGTTATAATGGTTTAAGTTCAAAGCTGCCTGCAGCCATAGTTCCAGCCATGTGAGGACGGCAGCATTATGCAGAAAGAAACAAAGACAAGAAATTGAAAGGGAAGAGGGTGCTATTAATATTTTATATTCCTGGATTTGGTTGTTCCTGATGCTCCACCTGTGTCCTTGCAGTGAACTGATGCTTTTGTTAATGTAAATTGGGTTTCTATCCCTTACAACCAAGAGGATCTTGATTAATACAGCATGTGATGTACTTCGTATGAAGCAGATGGCACATAATAAACACTCAAAATAAATATTTGGCACAGAAAGTGCTCCAAGGAAAATGGTTTGAGACCTTCCAGACATATGAAATCTTTAATTTAAGGTCAATTCAAGAGTCCTGGCATGGATACACTGGTATACAATAATAATAAGTGCCCTTCCAGTATCCCAGAGGCTTCTGCTGATAGGTACAAAGCATTCCATTGTAGTGGTTAAAAGTCATGCCCATTTTAAAGGAGGCAACCTTCGTTAGCCAAAGGACTGATAGAGAATCTTCATCCTAGGGATAGCTAATTAACCCTTCAGAATATCAGCCCGATGAGACAGGCAACTTCATGTGGACTACCAGCACCGTCTGCAGGAATGATGGAGGAGAGGAGCATGTCCTGAAAAGAGCTCTGAAGTCTGTACAAACAGAGATTCTGGACGAATATCTACTCTTCTTTGAATCTATCTCTTTCCAGAGATAACCTTGGAGCGTTTTATTTTTACTGAAAGAAGTGGGAACTTGCTTCATTGGGAGGGTCTGATATGGTGGATCCCAATTCCCTTGAATAAATTTTTTAAGTTTATTTATTTATTTTGAGAGAGAGGGTGATAGCATGAGCAGGGGAGGGGCAGGGAGAGAGGAGAGAGTGAGAATCCCAAGCAGGCTCCGCAATGCCAGCATGAAGCCCAATGTGGGGCTCAAACCCACGAACTATGAGATCATGACCTGAGCCAAAGTCAGACGCTTTGAGCCACCCAGGCGCCCCTATCTTGAATAAGTTTATATGTTAATGACTCGTCCTTACAAAACTAAACCAGTGGTCTTTTGGGTGGATGAAAATCAGCCTGTCTCCGCCATTTATAAGGAATTAAGGATCTATCACCTATAACTTTTTAAAAACCAATATAGATCAGACATCCGGCTAGAGATAAAATGCCCAAACCCGTCCAGTCCTCATCTATCTCTGGATTCTTGTCTCTGTCCTAAAGGAATTTTCCTTAATTGTCAGTAATTCTAATTATAGCCAACTCACGCACCATTCATGGGACCACTGAGAGAGGGCGATGTGATAGCAATGTCAACAAGCCAAGGACAAAAGCTTCGAGCGTAACTACAGGAACTATAAATGGTCACTTAGAATCCTACAATGGTTCCTTTAATTAAGCAGAGGCGATCTAGGGCAACCAATTAGGAAGTCAAGCTGTACAGGATCCCATACACTTGTGTCTGAATTACTAGCTATTTTAACTTAGAATTTTCAGGTCTGTCATCAAAGAATCCCTGGAAATAACTTGCACATGCAGTCCCTGTCTTGTCAGTGATAAGCGTCTTGATCTGCACTTGAACCTTTCTTGTATTATTATGTCATCTTAGGGATTCATTTGTGTAAACCTTATAGAAAGTTTGAATGATGACGGCTTAAATATAAAGGAGGGTCTTTTTTTACTTCGTGATTTCAGTATTTGACTTGCTGCATGGTGGAAAGATAGTGAATGTAGCTCCAGACTTCAGGTCTGTATTTAAGGCAGAAAGAAGGGGGCTGGTGGTGCCAGCTGCCTCTGCCTCCTCCTCTCGGGAAAGCAAAAGCTCTCCCAGAGGATTTCTCAGCAGAAATTTGCTTATATCTTATTGGCCATATCTGGGTCTTGTGACCAGCCCTAGCTGTCATAAAAGCTGAAGTGGGAACAGACTTAGACTGATTATGGCACCATGTCAGGTCCGGACCCATGACTGCTCGCAACAAAATCGCAGTTCTGTTAGCAAGAAAGAAGCGGAAATGCGTAGATATTGGCTAGGAAGCCAATAGTATCTGCCATGATGGTTTTCGTAAGATCTATACACATCCTCACATAGTTTCCCAAATGTGGAACTTTCCTGCTGTTATGATCTGACATATGTTTAGCAAATCATAACATAGCATAACTCCATGACGCTGTTCCCAGTAGAACAACAAACGTTCTTTTTTAAGGACCAGGCTTTATACTCTTTTGCTTCTGAGGAATATCTACGACACAGGATTGTGTCTACAGTATAGACCTTTGACTCTGTCTTCTGCATATATGTGAACACTGAATACAGACAGAAAGACTACTTAAATACCTTAAGGCTTCAAGGTCAAAAGGAATGGGTAGTTTTACCTGGCATGCCTTCTATCTAAACAGCAGGAACATTTCCACTAACAAACAGCCCAGTCCCAAAACAGCTCATGTTCCAGCACTCTCCACTCACCCCACTCCAACACACAATCCCACGGCAGGCAAAGCAAAAATAACAGAAGTATATCAACCCCAAATAACTACCAGTGCTTACCTCGTTAAACTCAAATGCTCCATCCAAATTACAGAATAACAAAAGCTTGTAGTTAATAATCCCTTACTTTCAGTGCTTCCATCTGACCAAAAAAGAAAAAAATTCAAACAAAACAAACATCACTTTCCAAGGTTAGAGGCAGCGTTAAGCTGGGTAGAACTACTCCCCCCCCCACCCCCATTTTTACATAGGGAAAGATATTTGAATTAATTACCATATTCCTGTGTCATCCAGTTCCAGGGGTGTGTGATGTGTCTTTCATTTTGGGTGGTACCTTTAAGGAAGCTTTCTCTTGTAGATAGATGGCCTGCCACCCCGGCTTTACAATGGCTGAATTCCAGTATCTGTTCCCCAATACCTTGGCTATATTGGATGACAGTCTGCTAGGGCAATTCTGTCAATTCTCCTTCCTTTTGAAGTTTAGAGTAAGACACCTTTCCATACCACCATATACTGCTCTCACAGAAGTTCATACGGAAATGCAGTAGAAGATGATTGTTGGTAACACCATCTCAAGCCATATGCCTCATCTGTATTGGCTTAAGGAAAGTGATAGGTGGTAAGCCCTTAATTCCTTATAAATGACAGTGGCAGACTGGCTTCATCTACTGACCAGGCCACTGGTTTGGCCTGGTAGGCAGAAAATATTAATACATAAACTTGTTCAAGGCAATTGGAATCAATCATGGTCAGACCACCCAATTAAACTTCTTCCTCTAAAAAATACAAAACAAAACAAAACTCTCCAAGGTTAGCAATGGGAAAAGAATCTCAAAATGGAACAGGGCAGCAAGACCACAAAGCTGGACTCTGATCCCCTGAGAGCCACCTTCCTTGTAACATGCCTCACTAATGGCTCTTGCCACCAAGTTGGCTGTTCCACCATGGGCTCTCTGGTCTGAGACTGAGTATATAACTCCTCCTTAAATGCCCCCCTTTCATAACTAAGACAAAGTTGAAATGCTTAACCCAGATGAAAGAAATAATAAGACAGAAATAGAAACATTAAACTCAATAAACTGCTTTATAGGCATGGCTCCTTCCCAAGATCTTAGGTCCCTGTCATGCTTCATCTGCCATGCTGCTCCCAGAAACGGTCCACTTCTGCATGGACTTCCAAGGAACACATGGGTCTGTGTCTCAGCTCCTCAGAATGGCAGGCCTAAGACTGAATCTCAGAGAGATGAAGAGTTGACTCTGTATATAAGGCCCACCTACTAAGTTCTTGCTGAAGACATACCTGGCCTCTAACAGAATCTCACTGCAAATTAGATCATACATGATCACAGATACATGCACTTTTTTTTTACCTCTTGTTTCCTTTTGAAGTATTATTCATTCACCCCCTTATTCATTCAATCATTCAAAAAATATTTACTGAGTCCACTATGTCCCAGACATTGTGCTAAGACTACAGGGATAAAGAAAACAGCTCTAATCTCTTTCCTTGTGGAGCTTCCAGGCTAAGGAACATATGCTTTAAAAATAGGCATTAAAGTGTTAGTATGTTTCAAGGACACACACTTAAATATTTATGAATGAAATGATGATGGGGGAATCATAAAGAAAATAGGTTAAATGAGTTTGGTGATGAGATGAGAATTGTTGAACATAGGTAACGGGTACAGTGGGGTTCAATATATATTACTTAACTTTTGCAAGAGTTTAAATTTTCTAAAATAAGACAAAAGGTTAAAAAAAAAAAAAAAAAGAAGACTGCGTTGGTAGATGCTGAATGAATGAGAGCCATGGCCAGTGGATCCAGATCAAATGCACTACTCCCAGCTCTCAGATTAGACAATGTCAACACGAAGAAGTGTGAGGCTGGGATACTGACCACATACACAGACTCCAAGAGATGCTCATTCTCGACGACAGGAAGAGGGTCTCCATCTCCTGGATAAGAGTTTCTTTCTGCCCTGAGGTAGAAAATGACAGGGAGAATGACCTGAACCTCACTTGACTCATTCCTGGTAGAACCAAGAATTTCTTTTATCTGAATGTCTGGCTGAACCACACCAGAAAGGGTCTATAAGTGGACTAAAGAAGAAGTAAGAATTATGCCTCATGTGAGTCTTTTTTTTTTTTAATGTTTGTTTGTTTGTTTGTTTGTTTGTTTGTTTGTTTTGAGAGAGAGAGAAAGAGACAGAAAAACAGAGCATGAGCAGGGGAGGGGCAGAGAGAGAGGGAGACACAGAATCTGAAGCAGGCGCCAGGCTCTGAGCTGTCAGCACAGAGCCTGGTGCAGGGGCTGGAACCCGCGAACCCTGAGATCATGACCTGAGCCGAAGTTGGACGCTTAACTGCCTCAGCCACCCAGGTGCCCCACATGTAAGCCTTTTTATAAAAATTAATTAAAACAGGCATTTGTCTGGACCAAAATTGAGATGGTTATTAGGCTTGTGCTAGAGTTTGGCATCAAAATATCATCAAGAAGGTTGTTCCCTTGTTATAAGAATGATTGTGTAGGTCCCATGTTTACAGATGGGGTGTCGCAGCCCAGAAGGTACAACACATTGCTCAGCCATCACTAGCTGTTATTCATAAGGAAAGGTGGGGAAGCAAACTGAGGAAAGGGAAGCGAAGGGGAACAAAACCAGGAGATGTTTAGGGCAATGCAGGAACAGGGAGTAAACTACATCCAGGACTTTGAACTACATAGGCCCAGAGAACAAGGGGGGCAGGGGTGGGGTAGGCAGGAGACAGATTCGTACCACACCAGTAGAAGCAAAGGGCAAGCGTGTGTGCAAGCGCCAGGAACAGCAGGGCTGCAGAGGGGGCACAAGCACACATTTGGTGTGCACCTGCCGGTCCTGGAGTGCTTCGATATGTTGCCATAGATAAAACCAGGACACCAAACTTCAGACATAAAACCTTGTGTGGGGGGAAAGTTATTGCGATTGCTGTCCTCAGGGCCTTTGTGGACTGGGGTAGCAGAAGCACAGTGACACTAAATGCAGTGCAAGTCTCACAACATCTTCTCCTGCCTAAGATGTCCTTCTGCCCATTTCCATCCTCCTCTTCCAGGAAGCCTTCCTGGATCATCCAAATTCTCAATCATTTCTCCCATAACACTTACCGTCTGCATCATTCATTTGACATCCATCATTTATTACTTTAGGAGATATAAATATATCTCATACACACACATATACACACATCTATAGCTATACGTCTATACACGTATACCTGCACACCTATATATAATGTGCTTTTATCATCAGGCTATAAAATCCAAGAGAGAAGAGACTATATCTGATCTGCTAACCACTATAATCCAGTCCATGTAGCCCAGTACAAGGGCCGGATATTAGACCAGTTCAGAGGTGAAAACACAGAATTTAAAGTTAGAACTCCTACCTTTTAGTCCTGGTTCTGCAGTTCACCAGAGGTCTCATTCTGGACAAGTCATTTAACCTTTCTAGGCCTTACTTTGTCCTCAGAAAAAAGAGGTTAAAAAATACTAATACCTCTTCACACAGTTCTCAGGAGCAGCAAATTAAATCGTGAATTTGGAAGCACTTTGTAAAGCACTATCCAGATTTAGGATAATGTTATTATTCTGCTCTGAGTTTTGATCTAGATTCTTCCATTTAATGGCGATATAACCTTGGGTAAGTTCTTCAATCCCTTTGCTTCTTCGTCTATAAACTGGAAATACAATGACTAAGTTGTAGGATTGTTATAAGAATTAAATGAAACCACATATATAACGCGGCTAGCACAGCACATGACATCTAGGACTCACTCACAGGTGTTGGGTCCTTCCCCATCTTTCCAAGTATATTAGACCTTCTGTGTTGTGCCCCTAATAGTGCCCTGCACACAACAGAAGTGCAAGAAGTATTTCCTCTTCTTGATAAAGCTACTAATAATGATGGTGCCGCTGATGGTTGATAACGACTATTGGTGAAGACCACTTAATGATCAGCTAATGACCAGCAAAGCTGATTTGAATGCACCTTGAGCCATGTACTCCCCCCCGCCCCCGACCTCTCCTCTAGGACATGTGGGGTGAGGGTGGGAGGAGGCCTCCAGTCTGGCAGAGGCCCCTTTAAAAATGTACCCGGGCTCCTCCTCTGCCAACCAAGTTGCTAAAAATACTACTACAGCAAAAGCTGAAATATTTGCAGAGAAAACTGAATTTCCTGCTACCCCCACCCCCTCCATTCAAATGGGAGAAATCCTGACCTAAGAAGCCCCCAGATCATCTCCACTGAAGGCACAGGCCTCCTACTTTCCACCCCCATCTTACCACGGAGTCCCTCTGTGGGCTTAAGCTGGGATATGATGTTCAGAAAGTGCCCACTCCAAGGAAGGGAAGCCACAAGTATTGGCAAATAGCTTGCCATGTGTCTTGGCTTTTCTCTCTGCTTATGAGGACCAAGTCTCTCCAAATCCCCCACCATCTGTCCCCAGATGGATCTGTATTGGACCCCGGAAGCTTCCCACTAATCCATCTCTTTTCTTTTGTCTAAAATCTCTTCCTTTGCTGGCCTCGGCTTCTATTTCGTACCCCCCCCCCCACCTCCGTGCTCCCTGTTAGAAACAGCCCACCTCACCCCCATGCCCCAGGTCCCTCTCTAACCTGGCCCTCCGGAGCTCATCTCATTTCCAGGCCTGCAGTCCCTCTCCTTCAAGAGCTGTGGGGGCCGCCGAAAATAGAGAAGAGTTTATGAAATTCGAAGAGTCAAGGAGGACAGACAGGGCCCATATCCAGCTGGTAAATAGGTGGCACCCCAAAAGATGACCTTGGCACCCAGGTCCTAAGCCCAGGCAGGCACTAGGGTCTTCCGGCACTGCTCCGCCAAGCTCTCAAGCTTTTCAGAGTGAGGCAGCCTGCTCCTCAAAGCAGCCAGACCCAGGCCTTCCACACAGCTCCTGTCCCTTCTCTGAGCTCATCTATTCGAAAGAAAAGCAGAGGCTCAGAGTTCCAGCCAGCCCGTCTTGCTGACAAACTCTGGCCACCTGGTCCAAAAGAGGAACCCCTTACCAAAAAGAATCATGTGCCCTCGATGCATGATAGTGAAGGGGTCCACTTCTGTGCATATCTTTGGATGGCAGTGGGTGGCAATGTGCCCACAGCATGTATCTCTGTGGATGTGTGAACAGTGTGTGTTTCTGTGCCTCTGGGTCGGGGTGTGTGTCATTTAAATGAGGCTGTACGCGGTGCTGCTCCTGCCTCTGGATTATTTGAGTCTGTCTTTGATTTCCGTCCTTGCCTTTCTCTGTCTACCTTTTCCTTACCTCAGAGACTGCCCATCCCCCAGGGCAAGCACAGTGGCCAGTTCCGCGTAGGCGCCTCAAGTGGGCTGTTGATGAAATGCTTGTTTTGCGGATGGAACTGACAGTTGCCATTTCTGCTCTTCCACCGCCGCCAGTGTTCAGAGACGCCCTCACCCCACACAAGGGCGTCTTAGGAAGAGGGAAGGGCTGGGCTGCCTGTGTGGGAGTTTAGGGGGGGGCATGTTGTAAAGATACTCCCCCCCCCCTCCAGCTCTGACCAGCAGGAAGAAGGGCCCAGAGGCAGCGCAGCCTGCAGAGGGATGTTGCCTAGCAACTTGGGAGACTTTACTGCAAACTCGCTAAATCCCGAATTCCTCGGCTCTAATTTGGGAAGAGAAAAGCACAGAGTCCAGGCCTGATACCCATTCTATCCCCAATTTCCTCCTTCCCTTTCCCCTCTGGATTCTGAATTTGAAGTTCAACAAGAGCTGGCACAAACCAAGGCCCCAGATGTGCCCGTGATTTAGGCAAGGGACTGAGTTCCAGAACATCCTGCCATTTGGTGGAGGTGGGGGGGGGGGGGGATCAAGGATGTGCCAGAGACAGATTGGGGAACAGATTTTCAGTTACAAGGGTGGGTGGGTCCCAAACATGCTGGGGGAGACACCCCTATGCCCCAAACCCTGGAATCCCGGCCAGCTTCCAGCTCGGTTTGGGAGCCTAAGCTGACTAACCCCATTCCTATCATGAGTGGCCACCAGAATTTCCCTCCCACTCATTTTCCCTTTGGCAAACAGAGCCTGTAGCCCAAACATTCAGGTAGGAAGGAAAGCGTGCAACAGCTATGCTATGAGTGGCCAGTGGCTGTGGATTCACTGCAGTGCTGTTTTAAGATCCCCTCTCCCAACCAGAACCACAGGGCATTTTCCCCTCCTTGCCCACTTCAGTTATTGAGCCTGAGCAACAGCCATCCTTTCTTTCCTTCCTTCCTCTGGGAGCTTAGCTGAGAAAGACTTTCTTTCTACTTTCCTCCGAGATGGCCCACTCTATCCATTTAACAAGCCACACTGCCAGCTCCAGTACCCTGACTGGCTAGGGGACACTGGCCACCACAATCCAGTCAGGCTGCTCCTCCACAATTCTCCTCCCCTATCTCCTTTTCCCAGCCTCTCACAAAAGCCCACATCCTTCCTCCACCACAGACCCCAAAAGACAACGATTTTTTTTATATTTCCCAATACTAGGGTTTAGGGTATTTTTCTTCCTCCCAGGCAAGGTGAGAGTGGCATTTTTGTTTTATTCTGAAGCAAGATACCAAGAGGTTAGGGAGATTCTAGTATGGGAAGGGAAGGATGTTTCTCTGAAGCCAGTATCTATGCATAAATATATACATTAGATAGATGATGGATGATTGATAGGTGATAGATAGATAGATAGATAGATAGATAGATAGATAAGGATGTAATGCAACATCTCGGATAGGGTGACTACCCCTGTGTCATACGTCTGCATGCACACGTCTGCATTTATCTGCACAGCGTGTGTGTACAAGTTCTGTGCAATTATTTTTGTACGTTGTGTCTGTAGAATCTGTTGAAGAAGTGAGCCCGGGCAGTATCATATATGCACATGTGGGGCTTGTGAGCTTTTGTGTTTATGTGTGCTCATCCCCAGGTTATGTATCAACAGCTTTCTTGATTCCCTAGCAGAGTGATGATGAGACTTTTTAAACGCACGTCTTAGGGGGCTTTTTTATGAGGACTGGCGGGGGTGAGGGGAGGAGGAGTTAGAGCGAGCCATATTTGGGACTCTAGCTAAGTTGTGCAAGTGTGGGGAGGTGGGTGAGAGGTGCGTGGTTTTCTACATATGGGTGGGAGAGGTGTTGTGCCCAGATGTGAGTGTATTTGTGCCCGGGTAGTCGGGGGCCTCCTTCTGCCCGCGGCGGCATACATCTGCCTGGCAGTCTGCCGCCTCAGCAAACAAGGGGGTTGAGCTTGAGAAGCTGGGGTGTGTAGGAGGAATGGATGGAAGTGTGTAGGCGGAGGGGTTGGGGCTGGAGGGGGAGGGAGGCGGAGGGAGCAGAGAGGGGGCGTGGTCCTCCCTGCAATATCCCCGCCCGCCCTGCCCAAGGCTTATCCTGATTGGCTTCTCGACCGAAGGGCTCAGGTTACATTCGCGAGCAGAGCTGAGCGCGGGAGAGAGGACCCGAGAGCAGAGCGGCTGTTTCGACGCTGGTCAGCGGGCGCCCCAAGGCCCCAGAGTCCCCACCCAGACCCCACCCCTGCCCTGCGCCAGCCTGTGCCCCAGCCAAGGACCCCCAACACCAGCATGGACTGCTGCACCGTAAGTTAGAGGGCCGGGGGGACCGGCACTCTGCCTGATCTGGGGCAAGGGGTCCCCAAGAACCGCCCCCCCCAGAGGGAGAGTAAGGGATGGAAGTTCATTTGAGGGTGCAGAAGACCCAAGAGCCATAGGGGTGCCTGCTGAGACGTGGGTGGTGGGTGGTGGAAGGCACTCGCCTGACTTGGAGCCCTAGGAAAAATGCTCCCCAACTCGCGGGGGCGTCTGGGCGCCCAGCTGCCAGGCAGCCTAGGTTGGACTGGGAACCCGGCAGGTCTCTGCAGCAAGGAAGCTGCAGGTTAGACGAGAAGAGGAACTTCCTCCAGAGAGGCGCTGTAAACTGTAGCGAAGCTGCGGCGACTCCTTTCGGTATCCTTTCCCCCTGGCTTTTGCCCTCGCCCGGTTCCCCATCCCACTGCCACCGCCGTGGGTGGGCAGACGGGATGATCTCCATGACCCTCGTGCACTGTACAGAGCAGGATGGGACAGTCGTTCATATCGGTTAGCTCAGTAATGATGATGGGCAGCAGAGAGCCTAGTCAGTTGGTTCTGGGGAGGGGTTGGCCCGTCCCCCAACGCCTTCTAGCCCTGGAAGGGGGCTGGGTGAAATGACCGCGAGAGAGCCCTGCTGGCGAGGGAAGGAAGTGTCTGCAATTTGTCAGCGCCCACGGAGACCTGGATGCGGCAAGTGCCTAATGCCAAAGTAGGTTGCTGTTAAGGTGACTTGGGTATGAAGGCGCCCGGCACAGGACCTGGCTCCCTGCACACTAGAGGAATACAGTGATCATGCGTATATAAAATGTGTTTATTTATTTTTATTTTTAATTATTATTTATTTTTAGCCCCTATCTATGGAGAAAGACCACTCCAAAGCCCTTGCGTTCTCTGTCATTCAGTCAACCCGGCTAATGATAAGGTTATGACTTTGCCTGCCCCCCACCCTCCACACTACAGCTTACAAAAGAAAAAAAAAAAGTGAGGTTTGGAAGGAAAGAATAGCCCAGTTTATAAGAGGTGAGACTTCGTACCAAGAGGCAGAAAGAACTTAGGGACAAATTGTTGTGATAGTTATTATGATTTAATAATATCAGTAATATTTGTCACTTTGTGAATGTTTGCCATGTGCCTGACTTTATATTTAATCATCCCAACAACCCTGTGAGGCCCTGTCCTAGATCGGCAGAGCTAAAGGACTGAGCAGGAGGCAGCCCGATTGTCAAACTGTGCAGAGGGCAAGAAAAGGGAGAAGAGGTGACAGGGGCAGAGGGCTGGGACAGGGCTGGAACTGGGCACCTTCCTACCCCATCTCCATTATGTGGAGGTGGACTCCTAGCTGGAAGGGAGCTGGGACATGGAGAGAACAGAGTGCATCTGGGGTCTAGAGGCAGGGCCCTCTTTTTTTTTTTTTTTTTTTAAGTAAGCTCTACGCCCAAGTGAGGCTTGAATTCACAACCCCCTCAAGATCAAGAATCGCATGTTCTACCCACTGAGCCAGCCAGGCACCCCAAGGCAGGAAGGACTCTCTTCATCTTTCATTCTGGGGCTCTCCTTGCTGACCATCTGACCTGGTGTTTGGGAAACAATCCTGCCTTATTTCCTTCTTACCCCTTGGTAAGGAGGCTCAGATAGAAATGAGAAGAAAACCTGCCTCTTTTTTTAAGAGGCAGTGCTGTCGATTCAAATGTACCAGTTGCTAATTTACATAGTCACATATATGTGCCTTTCTTACATTCACTTAATATGAAAAGGCAAAGACATTTTTTTGGATCCCACTCCTTTCTTTTGCTTGGTCTAGTTGAACTTAGAGGTCTAGCTGAACTCATAGAAATAATTACCTGTCCTGAGGCAGTCATTAACAGCCAGGCTTCTGAATCCCATCACAATTTGTTAGCTCTGCTGGCCTCTGCTAAGTTACAAAATGTCTCTGAGGCTGTTTTTTGACCTCTGAAATGGGGATTCAGTGAGGTAATGTGTGCGAAGCACTTAGCACAGGGCCTGGCATACAATAAGCATTAGGAAGGGATAATTCTTAAAGCTTTTAGGATTTGGGACCTAAAGAAGAATTTATTCATCTAGGCTAAATTCCACTTGTGGCTGAAGAAACTGAGACCCTCAGGGGTGAAGGGATATGCCCACTTGGGACCAGAAGCCTTGGCTCCTGTTTTAGCCACTAGTGCACTTTCCACCTCCAGTTCCTACAGAGCTCTCAGGCACACATCATCAGATCTTGGCTTTAGAAGGCACCAGCCCAGGAACCATGACGCTTCCCAGATTCCTTTTACTCTCTCTAGCAGTTCTGCCCTGAGAATTCAGCTGGAGTGAGAGGAGGCTGATTGGGGGAGGAACAGTGTGTTGGGTGGCTTTTCCTCTTGTTCCAGGTTTCCATTCTGTATCCAGCTGGGGTGGGTAGAGACAGCAGGTTGGCCTTAACATGACTGGGGGAAGGTACTCCTTCCTCCACAGCTACTGCCAAAGAGAGGTGGGTCAGGAATGGGTTTATGTTGTTGTTGTTGTTGTTGTTGTTGTTGTGATCATTGTCCTCTGTTGAGGAGACACTTCACTGTTCCCTAAGGATATCCCAGGAGAGGCCTGAGCTCTAAGATCAAGGAACCCAAAAGAGTTGTTTCTGATGACAGGTGGAGACTAAGATGTCAGAGAGAGAGCGCTAGACCTGCAGAAGACAAAAAGAGTGTCAGTCCCCTCCACAACCACACTGGCTTCTGGATAACTCCTTTTAACTGCATTTAAATCAATCGTGGGCATCTTGAGCACAAATTGCAAAACTCTGAAACCCAGGAAATGACAACAGCATTGTGAAGCATGATGAGCGGAAGCCATTTTTAAAATAGTAGAAGTCCTTAGGGGAGAGAAAAAAAAAAGGACAATTCTTAGAAGCCAGAGGGCCAAAGCAAAAGCAAAATGCCTTTTTAACTCCATAGTAACTATCTGCATCCCAACTCACATTAATGCTGTAATGTTAACCAACAAAGGGGCACAGGGACGGAGGCCCTCTCCATTCCAGAGCCTTACCTCTAAAATCAACTCCATCTATTCCCTAACCCTTTCCACTGTCAGATAGGGCAGGTTATGGGAGACAGAAACCTGAGGAGTAGGGGTGGATGTGATTATTATAGGCGGAACCATATGAAATTGTTTTTATATGACCACTTTCGGCCTACAGAAACAACTATTTCACATAAACTTATTAATTAAAAGAATCATAGTAATAGATACTATACACTGAGTGACTAGATTGTGCCAGAAACTTTATGTGTATCATGGGGTTTATTGTTCCTCACAACCCACAGAGGTAGATGTTATATCCTGATTTCAGATGAAGGAGCTGATATAAGACATTAGATAACTTGTCCCAAACCACACAGGTAGCAAGTGGTAGAGCTCGGGTCATTTTCTTGATGGCCTCTGCTGATTTTTACGGAATAGGGGTTAAAAATATACTCTGGACTCTGACATACAAGGGTCTAAATCATAGATACCATCTAAATCATAGTAACCATCCGTATCACCTCATGTAAGGTTTATAAACACTTAAGTCATCTGTTTTAGTAGGGGTAAACTAGGATAACAATAAAAGGTGCGTCATAGCTTTGCCAGGACTAAATAAAATAATGTCTGTAAAACACTGTGTTACTGTGCCTGGAACAAGGGAAGTGCTTAATGGGTAGCTATTGTCATAATTCCTCTCTTCTGGAGCACACAAGGCTAAGGGCTACTTGCTCCTACTCATCTTTCCTTTGCCTTTTTTTTGGAGTGAAGCCTTCTCAGCTTCTTCCAGACCATCTCCTCTCTTCTGTGTTTGAGTGCCTCCTGGGGAACATTAGAAAAGGAAGAGTCCGTGGCAAAGCAGTCTCTGGGCCTCTAGCCCTAGGGAGAAGGAGGCTGACTCCAGGGGCTAGCCCCACTCTCACCCTAATTCCAGCACTGAGTCCTGGTGTGATTTTACTCAGGGAAGGGACTGGCCTGATTCTTCTACACCCTGTCCAAGGGAATCCTGGACTCCTGCAAGGAGCCTTTCTGAGCCGGAGGCACCCTCTGAGGACAAGGGGAGGGGCCGTCACGTCCACCAGTCCCTCTCATGGTTTATTTTGCTCCTCCCAGCCCACCAGCCATCAGTTCTGCAGCTCCTCAGCTCTGCTGATGGTGAAGGACCCTTCCCTCAGAGCTATCTGGCTGTCTTGTACCCCGTCCCACCGTGCACGTCTCTTTCCCGAGTTGGGAATAGGGCCGTGGCCACCTGACCCCCTGACCCTTCCTTTTTGCTTGCCGTTCCCTAGGAGGGACACACACACACACGCACGCACACACACACGCACAGCCCTTCCTCAGCCCTTCTCGACGCGCCCGCAGCTCCCCTCTCTGCGCTTCCCACTCGTGCGTCTCCCTCGTCTCAGCTCCGCAAGGCTCTACTCCTACCCTATCCTCGCGCGGGGTCTCGGCCCAGTCACCCCACAAGTACCCCCTGCCCCGCCCCGCCCCCAGGAGAGCGCGTGCTCCAAGCCGGACGACGACATTCTAGACATCCCGCTGGACGATCCTGGCGCCAACGCGGCCGCTGCCAAAATCCAGGCGAGTTTCCGGGGCCACATGGCAAGGAAGAAGATAAAGAGCGGAGAGCGCGGCCGGAAGGGCCCGGGCCACGGGGGAACGGGCGGAGCTGGGGGCGCCCGGGGAGGCGCGGGCGGCGGCCCCAGCGGAGACTAGGCCAGGTGAGGCGGGCGGGGCGCGGCGGGCCGCAGGGTTCCCCTTTCCCAAGCCCGGGACCTGCTGCGAGCGGCCCCGCTCCCCACCCCCCACCCCGGGAAAGAGTGCGGACTCAGGGCATGCAGCGGGTGGAGAGGTGGAGAGGGAGCTAAGGGTGGGGGACTTACCCCCGGGACGTGAGGTGGGTGGCTGGGAGGAGGCTGAAGGTGCTGCGGGCTCCGAGAGCTCACCTGTTCCTCTCTCTCCTCCCTCCCTCCTGCCCCGCCCTGGACCGAAGAACTGAGCATTTTCAAAGGTAATGAATACGACTCGGAAACGGGTGGGAGGCCTGAGTGGGAGAAAAGGACCCAATCGTCCACCCTTCCCTCTGCCCGCCCTCACCCCCTCCCAGCCTGAGGGTTTCCTGATCCATCTGGACGCCTGAGGCTGCGACAGGGACACACCTGGACCTATACAGAACCGCAGCCACCCCCATTTGGCTGCACAAACCCGGCCTGAGGCTATAAACACACTGAGGCGCACGCACGCACTGGCCGCGGGCTTATTTCAGCTCAGTGACTCGGATTGGGGGTTCTGGGTGACTGGGGTCCCCTGGCCCTTCCCGCCCTTTTGTCCTGGTTCGGGAAGGGAGAAGGAAGAAGGAGAGGAAGCACCGGGGAGGGCAGGTGCTCAGACCTTCTCTGTCCTCAGTTGCCAGGAGAGACGGATGGCGCGTCCCCTTCGCAGTGATGAGACTTCCCTGCCGTGTTTGTGATCCTCTCCTTTCCACCAACCTGCCAGCTTCAGGAGCCCTCCCTGCGTCCCCAGAGACTCCCACTCCCAGGCAGGCTCCATCGAGGAGTCGCTAAGTCTGTGCCCTTTTAGTTAGTCCTCCAGTCTAGAATGGTCCCCATTCGCCCTTTCTTCCCACCCTAGCCCCAAACCCTGCGCTCCCACATCCTCCTTCTTTTGCTTCTCGCCCACCTCCGCCAGCACCCCGCATGCAGCTCTGCCTCCGCAGTCTCCGCGCACTTCCCTGCGCGCACTGCGGGGGGCGCCCTAAGCGTCGCCCAAGTATACTCACTTAAAAAAAAAAAACAACAAAAAACAGTCCTTTCGTTCTGTGCGCAGCTGAAGGGGGCGCTCTGCGTCTCTGTGCTGTTCGCGCCCCAGCCTAGCCCCAGAATTTTGGCTCTGGGGCGAGGAGAGAGGGGAAGAGGGTTTTCATGGTGCCGGATGCCTCTTGCTCTGATCGTAAGGGAAGTACCTATTTCGCACCTATAACTCCACGCCTGCCTGTAATCTGCTTCCCCTCCCCACCCCCCCAGCGCACCCCGAGAGCCGCCTCTCCAGCTCTCACCTTGTTTATGCAAACGCCGAGCGCCTGGGAGGCTCGGTAGGAGGAGTCTGCCGCGGCCCCGCCCCCGCCCCTGCTAGCCCTGCCCCCGCCGGGCTCCTGGGGTTGTGGCCCGAAGGATTTTTATCTCCGTGTGTGCATGTGACCGTGCTGGGTTGGAATGTGAACAATAAAGAGGAATGTCCAAGTATTCAGAGGGTGCCAGAGGGGAGGGAGTTTGGGTGCACAAGGCCACCACCTGAAGCTTGGGCAAATTTCACTTGATCAAACCAAAAAGTGGAGGTGAGCAAAGGGGAAGAGGACCTCTGTTAAAACCTACTCCCTTGGAGCCAAACTTCCCACCTACAGCATCACCTCTAGGACTCCCAGCCCATTCCGTCTCCTACTGGTGAAAAGGAATTTGCTATGCCGGCAGAAAGAAGAGGGAGACCATATGATACCCAAAGGCTTTAATTCTTGATATTCCCCTTCAAGGACAGGGGGAGAAATCAGACAACCATAGGGAGCTTGGACTTGGTGGTCGTCACACTGCTGGAAGAGGGGGGTCTCTGCAGGAGCCCTTTGCTAGAATCTGGTCTCACAGAAGTTTGCTCAGAAATCCCAGGAGCAATGGCATCCTCCCTGGTAGATATAAGCAAATTTTTAGTGAAGGCTGGCGGCATCCCTCAGAGGTCTCCGCCCCCCATCCCATCCTCTAACCTGAGGACTTCACATGTTTACTGTGCATGAGAATCATCTGTGGAATTTTGGCTGAAATGAAGATTCCAGGTCCATCACCCTCGCCCCCACAGATTCTGCTTCAGGAGGGATAGGAAGCAGCCTGAATCTGAATGTTTAACAAGCTCCTGGTATGTTCTGTCCAGGTAATCTGAGGACCACACTCTGAGAACTAGCGCTCTGATCCCTATTCAGGACCCAAAGGTTGACAAGCTAAAGCGGATGACACAGGCAGCTTTTGCCTCTCCTTTCCTTACTACCCCCACACAGAAAAACTGAACTCAGCTGAGGGCTCAGGGCAAATCCAACTCCTGGCATCCACATCCTGTAGATATGTATGAAAAGGCCTCAAAAACTGAAAATTCTATGAAGTATGAGGAGGGTGAGGGAAGCCATGAACCAAGTCCCCCACCCTGCACACTGCTCACACACAAATGCACTTGCTGTACTGCCCCCCCCCCACACCAAATCCCAGAGCTGAACAGCACTCCTTATCCCCAAACACCCCTAAAGATGTCAGAGTTTGAGGGCTGGAGTCACCCACTCATCACCTAAGCCCTTTTCTCCCTTTCTGTACCCTCCCCCAGCCCTCCAGCTCACCGAATGTCACTGCCCCCATATGTCTCCTTGGGCCTCTTCCTCCTGTCTTTCTGGAACCTTATCAGGCAGAATGCAGCAACTGACAACAACAGCACGCCCAGGAGCACCCCAATCAGAGCCCCAGCCACTCGGCCTTTGGATGGGTCTAAGGAGACACAGGAAGCTCAGAGCAGCAGACCTTCCTTGGCCCCTCCCCAGATAGTTCCATGCAGCCTCTCCAACCCAGGCCTGCCAGCTGGGCCTCTGCCCAGTGTCCCCTACCAGTCACAGAGAGGGTCAGCTCACAGGATGCACTGCCCATCTGGTTGGTGGCCACACAGCGGTAGGTGCCCGAATAGGTCAGGGAGAGATTGGTGAGAATGAGTTGGCCAGACACCTCATCTAGAGGGTAAGGAGGAAGCCTTCCATCATTCATTTGAATCACAGTGAGCACCTACTAAGATGAAAGCAAATTTCACTACCTCCTTACAACAATCCTGTCAAGAAGGGGCTAACCTCATTTATTAAAAGTGGGGAAGCCGGCTCAGAGAAGGAAAGTAACTGTCTAAGGTGACCCAGAAAGTGCCAAAGCCACTGCCACTTCTGTATTCTTTCCACTCTACACAGCTGCCTTTTCAGAGGATGGGGAGAAGGCAAGGAATTGGGGAGGGATGCTTACTAGCTGATGTCAGGTTCCTGGTTGGAGGCGGGGGGGGGGGGGGGGGGGGGGGGAGGGGGGGGGAGTCTTGATTGTTAGAAACTGTAGCCTCTGGGGTGACTCAGCTCACCCAAATGTCTTCCTAAGCATTTTACTTTCCCTTTAGAAGCCAGAGCAGACACCAGATGATCTGGAAGGTTCTCTGGATCCATAAAGGAGTTGGCTGGGGCTGGGGCTGGAGCAAGCATGAGGAGGCTGAGAAGCCAAGGCTCTTACCCAATTATATGTTTCCTCCAAAGAAACTGACTGTGATTCAAGCCAGTCCATGCTACTCTGCCTCAGTTTCCTCTCTAGGAAGTTTGGCAATGATTCATGACCCTTAAGAAATCCCCAAAAGTGGGAATCTTATGCCCCCTGCCTTCCACTCTCTTCTAAGATATCAGGAATACGTTTAAGTTAAAAAATGCTCCCAGGACCATAGAGCCACAGATTGCAGGAAGATAGACAGGAGGGAGCAATACAGGACACCAAGAAAGATGCAGGGAAAGGTATAGCAATTTGTCTCATACCCACAGGCATGGAATTGATAGTGTGAGTATATGGAGTCTAGAGACAGATTTGCCCCAGTCTTGAGTCCTCTCTTCCCAGATGTTCTGGGCCCTTACCTTGCACCATGCTGCCAAGAGAAGGTGTAGGGGAAGATCCAAGGCGTACCCAGTTGTACACTGGCCTGGGGGCTCCCTGGGAAGAACTGCATTTCAGTGCAGCAGAGCCCCCCACAGAGGTCTGACCACTCTTACTGCACAAGGGACTACTGGGAGGCACTGCAAAAATCACAGAAAGTACCTTAGCAATCTTTTAGCCACACTCCCATTAAATGCTAGAATTCCTGCTCCAATACTCCTACCAAAGAGTAGTCCACTTCTGTTCACATTCCACTGCATCCCCAGGAAATGATTCCCACTATTGGAAGTTCTGATTGTTAGAAAATTCTTCCTCATACTGAGCCAAAATCTGTGTTAATATAACATCCACCCATTTGGTCCTAATTTCTGCCTTCCAGGCCCGCAAAGAGAAATGAAAAATCTCTCCTCCACAAAACAACCCTTCAGATATTTGAATGCTGTTGTTATACACCTCCTAAACCTTCACTTTTCCATCTAGACATCCCCAGCCTCTTTAATAGTTTCTGTTTGCTCATCCATGAGCAGGCTCTAGGTTGGAGTAAGATGGAAACTCTGAGCACAAAGTTGCTGCTTTGTGAGAGGGGCCCTTGTTCCTTTAGTGGCCACTCTCCTTCTCTGCCACTCACCTAAGGAGAGAAAGAATCTGGGCTACAAATGAGACATTCTCTCAAAGATAGAGTTGTTGGGGCCATGACTCAGATCCCCATGTATGGGAAGGGCTTTCTCTCTCATGAATCTTTTTTTTCTAGGGGCCGAGGGAGGAGTCATTCTTCAAGGAGGGTGGGGCAGGAGTAGGACCATCTAGATTAGAAGACTTTGGGAAGGAGGCATTTTCCCTTGGGGTCCCCAGTGCAGTTGTATGCTTGGGCTGGAAATCGAGATATGGGGTGGGGAAGGGGGGCGGTAGAGAGAAGATTTAACAGATTTAGCAGGGCCACTGCAATCTTTCGTGGTACATGGGTGTCTGGTAGGTCCCCAGCCGGCCTTACCCAGCACAGTAAGGTTGATTAGCCCCAACCCATTTGTGTAGAAATCTGGTGGGTTATTAACTTGGCAGAGGTAGGTTCCAGTATCCGAGGGGTGGACATCAGTCAGTTTCAGGGTGGCTACCCCTCCTGTGGGGGGGTTCTGAAGCAGGCTGGCCCTCTTTGCCTGAGAACCAGTTGGATACAGATGGCCATTGGTGAAGTACAGGATCTGGGGAGAAGCAAAAGACACACATGTGTGCCTTTTTCTGCCTGGTGTCAACTCTACAGTCCTTTCTCCAAAACAAAGAGGCCCCTCCTTTAGGGGCACCTGGGTGGCTCAGTCAGTTGAGCTTCTGACTCTCCATCTCGGCTCAGGTCATGATCTTGAGGTTGGTGGGATTGAGTCCCGCATCCAGCTCTGTGCTGACAGCCTGAAACCTGCTTGGGATTCTTTCTCTCCCTCTCTCTCCCCACCTCTCAAAATAAATAAATAAACTTTAAAAAAAAAAAAAAAAGAGGCCCTTCCTTTATATCAGACAGGGAAACTGATGCTCTGGAGTCAGAACCAGCAAGGTCTATCTGTCCCCAAATACCATGCCTTCCTAGGTGCTACTTGAGCTATATTTATTGCTTTCAGCTAAGCATGGCTCTTGATGGGGAGAGGGTTGGGGAATTAATGCAAATATTCCTGGAAGGGGCATCATTTGATTCTACTAACAGTCTCCAGAGCTTAGCCTCAATGGGTTTATTAAGGGAAACTGGGACTGCGCTAGAATAGGGGAGTTGCGCGTCGGGGCTAGGAGAGAGGAGGCTGGATACACAGAGCCATATACGGGATACAAGGTCGTGCAGGCTGTGGTCCTAAGAAGATCTAAAAAGAGTCCACTCATGTTTTCCTCGGAGCTCACTGATCCCCAAACGCACCCTCTCTGACCCCGCTCCCTCATCCTGGGTGGGCCCTCTGTACCAGCCCCTCCCAGCCAACCCCACCAAGAGGCAGGAGGGCCGCCCCGCTGGAGCGCAATTGCTCTCAACTCACGGGATGGGACGCAGAGAGGGGCTTCCCCGGCGGCACAAAGCTCCACTCCAGGGCGAAGCTGTCTCCCACCGACGTGCTGTAGCTGCAGGTCAGCTCGGCGGTCTTGCCCACGGGGGTGCTCAGGGGCTCGGCGGGCACCTTCACCTCCACGGCTACCCCGGGGTCTGGGGGACGCAGAGGGAGGCCGGCGGGAGGAGCGCTCGACGGCGCCAGGCCCGGGGTTGGGGTGGGGCGGAGGCCCGGCGCCAAATCCCGGCGGTCTGAGGGTCCGGCCCCACCTTCGGCTCCCGAGGCCGAGGCTGGGGGCTCCCTCCCTCCTGCGGAGCTCACCTACCTCCCCGCAACCCATCCCTTCTCGAAACCTGAGGTTTCCGGGAGGGAGGAGCACACACCCCAGCCGGTTTTTTTGTGGGTAAAAGGACTGAGACTGGGTCAGGTACGCGGGTGTGTTTGCCAGAGAAAGGAAAACAATGGTCGGGTGGTGGTTAGACCCTCCCGGGGAGACCCAACTTGCCTGCCCGCCTGCGCTTGCGCGCCTGTGGCCCTCGCCCACCCGGCCTCCGACGCCCTCTCCCGGCCTCGCCCCCGCCGTCCCGAGCCCCCTCCTCCCAGCCTGACCCGCAGAACTGAGCAGGCCCCAGGAGCCTGGAGGTCAGGCCTCGCCCCCCCCCCCCCCCCGCCCCGCCCCAGCTCTGACCGCGGTCCCTCCCAGCCGCCTCCTCACCCAGGCAAGCGAAGCCCAGCAGGGCCCCACAGAGCAACAGCCCAGAAAGCTGGGCCATGGCCGAGTCCTGCCGTCCAGCCGTCTATGGGTTGGTCTGGGCGTCTGGGTCTGGTGGGGAGGGAAGGCAGCACCCACAGGGCAGCCTCCTCGAGCTGGGCAGGAGCGAGACTGGCTATCTCAGAGCAAACAAGGGGAGAGGCCTGTGCCCTCAGGTAAAGAAATGCTCCTCCCTCCTCTAGGCCCAATACTGGAATCATTCTAGCCCTGCTCCCTTTTTCTGTCCTCTTTCCCCCCAACTAATGAAGCTGTCAGGCTCTGGGACAAGGGCTGGGCTTGGGTGGGCACCCAAGGGGAAGGGGTCGGAACTGGAGCTCTCTGTAGGCAAATGGTCACCCTGGAAGAAGAGGGGGGCATTCTGATAACAAACGACATCACCACTTTGGGGCCTCACCCCAAGCATGAGACCTGGGCAGAACAGAAGACCCTTTCTGATCCCTTCAGAGATGCCTGTTCCTTCCAAGCCCTTCTTCTTTTCTCTGAGATCCCTTCTTTGGCACCTGTATCACCACTTGCTGTGAGGTAGAAGTCTCCGTGGAAACTAGAGCCACATCCCCACTCCCAGAGCCACTCCATTTCAGGGGCAAAGAAGTCTTGGAGGAGAGACCCCACTCTTGATAGGAAAGGGTGTGGCAGAATTGGGGCACCTGCCCGTACCATGTCCAGCTTTCCCCCACTACCAGGGGGTCACTGTTGGCTGGGCAAGGAGATGTGTTTGTTAAGGACTCAGTGGTCTGGGAGAAAGAGGCATAAGTCAGGTGACTCTTCCCACCCTTAAGAAGAAGCTGGAGATTAAGAGCACCACACCCCAAGCCTTGGGAACTCAAGCCCTAGCAGACAGGGCACCAAATTTCATCCCCTTACCCCCCAGAGTGGATTAGGATCTTCCCAGCCTCAGGCTTCTGGGGCCTTCCGGCCACCTGATAGCAAATGACCCTTTTAAAGATTCTGGGAAGCTGTGTGGAGAGGCGCTCTTGGGTTTGAAAAGGCAATTTGACTCTCACTTTCCATACAAACACAATGCATCTTTATTAAAATTTGCAAAATAAAAACAAAAACAGACATTTCAAGTTAGTTTAAAAAATACCTTCTCTATCCCCTGCCCCAGCAAAACCCAGCCAAGCCAGCAGGACAGGTTATCTGAATGCAGGGAGCTGGCTCAGGAGTGAAGGGTGATGTTAGATGGGGTGGAGTACAGATCAAGGGGGCCTGGAGGACTCCCTGACTGGCAGTCCCCACCAGGGCCCCAGTGGGCAGGTAGCCAACCTCAGCAGCATTCACTAGAGCCACTGAGAGAACTAGGCAAGGGGGCGGACGCTCTTCATAATCTGAGGTCCACTTCCCCTTCTACCTCCTGAAAATTTGAGTCTTAACTGAGACTCAGTTTTCCCATAGGAAAGAAAGGTGGGGGCAGAGGACTGGAGGTCTAGAAGGTGGTCTCCCAAGACTCAGGCCTCTTTGCTAGGGGTGACCGCTAGAAGAAGGGGATAAACCAGATAGCTTAGCTAACAAGTGGCTGGACCATCACACCAGAGACCCAGCCTGACTCTGGGCGGGCACCATTACGGGAACAGCACCCATGCGGCTCAGAGTGGAGGAAGACACCCCACCAGGGCTGGGGGATGTTGGCTGAGGGTGGGCCCCATCTGTCCTGAGCAGCCTGGGTGAGGGCCGGACCTGACTGGAAAGGCTGGGTGTGGGGGTCAGTGCACCAGGCCTGGGAGGACCTTGGGGTTGCCGGAGGGCTCGTGCTGAGGTGACAGATGAAAGGGTCCCGTTCTTGGAGATTGTGTCTGAGCCCTTGGGCCAGGGCAGGGTCGGGGGAGCAATGGCGTCCTCCCTAGTCATCAAAGAAGTAATAAGATGTCAGAAGCTGGATGGGGGAAGAGGGGGGATTTCTACCTGCTTTGTCTTACTCCCCCTCACACACCAGTTCACTCTCCTCTCCCTTAAAATCCCCCAATGGAATGATGTTTCAGTCACCGCCCACCTTTCCTTTAGATGACAACTGCCTAAACTCCCAGCTGAGGGAAGCTAGGAGAACCCCATTGGGACAGAGACTGGGGACACTTACTTAATGTCATTGGCCGGCTCCTCTAGGGCCTTGCTCCGGCGATGGTACAAGAGGACCAGCCCAGCGAGCAGTCCTAGTCCAACCAGAGTGCCTACAACAGCTCCGGCAACAACAGCAGGCCCTGGCCCTGGGGAAACCTTGGTGTCAGAGGGAGATCCCCAGCCGTTCTCCACTCCCTCCAATCCCACTACCCCACTGCCACCATTAACAGTTTTTCTCTTTTTCCATGTTAAGAAGAGGGGTTGACTGTCAGCAGGAAATGGTCAGCCAGCCAGTGACCAAACATTTGGACAAACATTTGACCAGGACAAGCAGACAGGCCTCCTCTCCTCTTGCAGCCCCACCCCCACCAGTGACCAATCTTCTCCTTAACCACACTTACCCCTCACTGACCTGTGCTCACTTCCAAGGTCACATTGCACTGGGCACTGCCCACCTCATTGTGGGCCTTGCAGATATAGACTCCGGACATGGAACTGGAAAGGTTCGTGAGGCTTAAAGACCCCCGGATGGCATCTGTGGACACAATTTGACCATCAGTCCAGGGACCTTCTTTCCCACTGAAAAATTCTGCCCCTTCCAGGATGTCCTCTTTGATTCTCTGGGAGACTCATGGTGGGAAAAGTTGTGACCGCCATGGTGAGTTCTCCCCTCAGGTACAAAGCTGCTAGCTCCATGCCCCTCTCCATTTCTTCTGCCCAGTGTCCCCAACTGAAATCTAAAAAGATTTAAGGAGGAATTGATGCCCAGAGAAACCCAAATATCAGTTTTACTTCTGTTCCAGATTGGAGGTGTGGTGAAAAAGAAAATATTAGGCTAAGAATCAGAAAACCTGAGCTCCCGAATAGGCCATGTGACTTTAAACAAGTTACTTCCTCTTCCTGGGGCCCAATTTCTTCATCTATAAAATGGGGTAATATGACCTCCATGATGGCATTAAAAGCATTATATGAAATAGTCATTATAACAGTTAAAGTTTATTGGTTGCTTACTCTATGCCAGAGACTAAGTCCCTTATGTGTACAAACTTGTGAAAATTTCACAACCAACCTATGAGATAAGCACTGTTAAAAAAAAAAAAACAAAAAAACACAACTTTTGGGAAGCCTGGGGGGCTCGGTCAGTGTGTATCTGACCTCTTGATTTTAGCTCAGGTCTTGATCCCAGGGTCATGGGATTGAGCCCACTCAGTGTGGAGCCTGCTCAAGATTCCCTCTCTCCCTCTGCCCCTCCTCCCCCTCTGTAAAAAAAAAAAAAAAAAAAAAAAAAAAGTAGCTTAAAAAATAAATATATTTTTATATATTTATAAACCCATTATAAAATTGGTCAAATGAAAAGTAGAAAAAGGGACAAATTGAAAACTCATATACCCACTACTTAGATTCAACAATTGCTAACATTTTGCTATATTTATTTCATTTCTCTTTTCGTGAGATGTTTTTTTTTAAATTTTTTAATGTTTATTTTTGAGAGAAAGAGAGACAGAGCATGAGCGGGGAAGGGGCAGAGAGAGAAGGAGACAGAGAATCAATCCTAAGCAGGCTCTAGGCTCTGAGCTGGGAACCCACAAACTGAGATCATGACCTGAGCCCAAGTTGGACACTTAACCAACTGAGCCACCCAGGTGCCCCAAAGAATTTTTGTGAGACATTTAAAAATAAGTACTTCAGCATGAATCTCCAAAAAATAAGGACTCTGACCACATAACTACAATACCATTGCCACACCCAATAAATTAATAGTTCTCTAAAAGAATGATCTAATACCTAATAATAACTATCTAATTATCTATATTGAAAACGTTCCAATTGTCCCCAAATATCTTTTGTAGCTAGTGTGTTCAAATCAGGGCTGTGATATCCCCGTTTTACAAATGAGGAAGTGGAGGGGCGTCTGGATGGCTCAGTTGGTTAAGCGTCTGACTTCGGCTCAGGTCATGATCTCATGGTTTGTGAGTTCATGGTTTGTGAGTTCGAGCCCTGTGTTGGGCTCTGTGCTGACAGCTGGGAGCCCGGATGGAGCCTGCTTCAGATTCTGTGTCTCCCTCTTTCTCTGCCCCTCCCCCTTCCTCTGCCCCTCCCTCTCTCTCTCTGCCCCTCCTTCTCTCTCTCTGACCCTCCTCCACTCGTACTCTCTCTCTCCCTCAAAAACAAACAGTAAAAATTTTAAAAATAAAAATAAATAAAAATAAATAAATGAGGAAATGGAAGCACAGAGTCACACAGCTAGTCAATGGCCGGGCTGGAATTCGAATGCAGATCATCTGCTCTAGACCCTCTTCAGTAACAAAAGTACATACAAAAGTACATAGCATGCAGAAGCCCTCAACACAGTGCCTGCACCTGGTGGGTCATCTTTTTCCACACTTCTCCCCACGTCCTCCTCCACCTCAGTACCTGGCAGCATTGCCTCCCCTTTTCACACACACCCCCCCCCCCCGCACCACCCCCCCCATGCCTCTCATCCTTCCCTGCCCCAGACACACACTCATTTGTCTCTAGAAGTTCCCTCACCTAAAACTGGTGCAAAGAAAACCTGGGCGGATGGGGGTGCCCGCTCCCACTGGTATTGGGCAGCTGGCTTACTCCTGGGGGACTGGCAGCTCAGGGTCACGTTGGTCCCCACACGGGCCACACCCAGGAGACGGCAGGACGGAGGAGCTGGAGGAACTGGAGCAGGGAGACAGGTTAAAAATTCAATCCCCAGGAACCAACAGACCCCCACCTCCACCACCTCCTACACTCCCCGCCTCCCTCTTCTGTCACTCCATCTGCCCTCCTCCAACCTTTACAGGCAGCCTTTTGGGAGAGACCCGCCTGACCTCCCTGGGGGCTGGGGCGGTATTGCAAAGTGTGTGCTTCACACTTACCCAGCACACTGAGTTCTAAAGTTTTGCTGCTGTGGCTCCTATTTATGCCTTGATGGTCTTGCACATTCACAGAGCAGCGGTAGGACCCAGAGTCTTTCTCCCGGAGGCCCTGCAGCCGCAGCGACACGTTGTGGGAGGGCATGGAGTAGACCAGGGATACCCTAGGTTTGCTTGTCGTGGTCCTGCTGATGTACGCCAACACCTGGTGTGGGGCACGACGCCTCCCGGTTATCACATGTATACACTGTGCCCGCGGGCTCAGCCCATCCCCTCCCCCACACTGGCAGTCTTCAAGTGCTCCTCCCCTGCACCCATCCCCTCCAACCTGTACCAGCTCCCCATTCACCCTGTTCTCCCTAGCCACCCTCACTGACCCTGGGTTCTCTTTACCATGACGCTTCTTGATCCCCTGTGCCTTGTCTCTTTATCTCCCACTTCGGATGTTTAGAAAGGTGGTATAATGGGTGAGGGATAATGTAAACAAGGGGTATTTATGACAGAAACTTAGAATTCAGGGATAGATCCAGGATTTTTAAAATATCTTTTTTTAATCTTCTTTTTCTTGAAGACGTCCCCCCTTCCCTATGTATAAGTTCAGGCCCTGCAAAACTTACATCTACCCCTGTAATCTCAATTTCTGTCACACATACCCCCTATTTATCAAATGACTTCTAGAACATATTTTTCAGAGCCTAGGGAGGAGCTCATGCAAATAAGGGGCTCTGAAAATGACATTTCATTGGCTTCTGGGTAAATCTGCCTCTGAAAATAGGTCTGATGTTAGGAGGTGGAGGGGGGGGGGGTGGGGCAGGAGCCTACCACTTGCCTCTCAAAGGAGTGTATGAAGGGGCAGCAGGACAGATAATCACGTGGGAAGAGAAGTGGCCTGTGACAGTGTCCAAAGCACAGAGAAGATGAAAATAGGGTGATGCTCAGCTTTTTAAAATTATGGAATACTTGCCCTAACCCTTCCTTCCTCTTCAAACCCCAATCCTCACTGCCCCTCCTCAAAGCAAAGCAAAGCAAAATGCCTTTCCACTTTCCAGTGTTTCGTGTGCTGGATTCCTAGGGAAAATTGGGGACAAGAAAATTCTTTGGGGCAGCCTCCAAGCTCAGAACAAAAACTGAGCCCGTGAGGGACCTTGCATTTTCCTGAAACTCCTTCCCTGTCCCCCATTCCCTGGCCACCCCTCCTGTTCTCCTCAGCTCTTCCCTGCCCTCAGTCACAGGGTGTAGCCAGCCTCCGGCTGAGATGCTTTCCTCCCTCACCTGGTTCAGATCCTTCCCTTCTTGTTCCAAGAACCACATCACGGTGAGCAACTCCCACGTCTGGCTGGAGGACACCTGCCCTTGCAGGGTGTACCACATCGGGAGCACTACTTCTGCTCCTTCCACCGCCTTCAGCTTGGTGAGGCCAGCGGGCACGTGGAGCTCCAGCTGGGCCTGCGAGGGGGACGCTGGGGACAAGAGCCACAGGTGTGAGCGTGGAGGGCTGGCTTCCCACTCTGCTTGAGAGCCCTGCCCAGGGCAGCAGAGGAAAGGACGAACCTTGCAAGATCCCACACTGCCCAGGGACGGCAGACCTAGTGTCCTGCTTTGGGATTTTATCAGACCTTATTCTCCACAACCTCAGCTCCTGGGTTCATAACAGGGTTAGGGACACATTTCTGTGCATTTATTGGTATCCAGATTTCAGAGCACCAGGAAGAGGGGGCAGATTTCCAGTGGGGAGGGGAAGACATCTGAGAGGAAGGGTAGGTTTAACACTTTTCATCTACACTCTGCATAGCTCACTTGCTCCCCCAATTTCCCTGGGCCAGAGTGGGTCTCGATGCTGCTGAGGGTCGCCAGCGATGGGCAGAGGGGGTTGGAAGGCCTGCCGGTTACCGATTAACCCGCGCGGCTCCTTCTGATCTAGCGCTCCACCTGGCCCACTGACGGTAGTGCTCCCCAGGCCCCCAGGCTCAGTCCCGACCCAGGGACTTCCCCAGGAAAGCGGAGAGTTGAGAACCCAGAAAGGGGCCCTTTTTGGGTCCAGGCGATCCGGACGGGTCCTGTGAGGTTACAGGAACTCTTGGCAGAGCGGGAACACGCATGATGGTCCCCTGATAATCAAGTACAAATCTTATGTCTGCGTGCGTATGGAGTTCAGGCGGTGGACTGGGGTGTCAGTTTCAAGGAGAGGACAATGGAATCTATGCTTGCATGATGGCGTCCAGAAAACATTCACATTCTGCCCTTCAGAGAGGCAATGGAGCAGCCCAATCCTAAACCCTTCCGGGGGCGGGCGGATAACCTCGGGCTTGTACCCGGCCAGGCCTGAGGATGCTGGCCACCGTAGTCCTTGGCCTCAGCACTCTGCATAGGAATCTGAGATGCCATCTCTACATGGTGACCAGGCGGCCAAGGCGCGGACAGAGGCCGCACGCAGGCCCGGCTTTCCGCCCTCCAGGAGCAGGCCCTAAAGGCCTCTAAGGGCCAGGCGCAGATCCGGCCAGGATGCGCGCCACCCCCACGGCTTTCCGGCTGTGCGTCTTTACAGAACCCCCGGCCCTATTCCTTGGCCTTCGCCGCACCCCCCTTATCCATTTCCTGGCGGGTCCCCGCGGGCCGGGCGGGAAACTTGTGCCCGGTGATAAGGCAGAAGACAATGACGGAGGCGCAGCTAGACCGGAGGCTCTAGAGGCGAAAACAACCTCTGCCTCAAGGAGCCCGACCCCCCTGGGGACCTGGCCCGCTCGCCGAGCCGGGACGCCGGGAGGCCTTCGGGCAGTGCCGGATCTTCCCTGGCCTTTCTGGAGCACACTCCGGAGAGACCACAAACGTTTCCCCTTGGGAACCCTGCCTGGGTCCCGGGAGAGGCAAGAGCTTCTTCGCCACAGGCGACCCTGACGACCTCCCTCAGGTCCTGCATTTATCCTACCACTTTGCAAAAGGAAGACTAGGGGTGGTAAAAGATAGTGATGGACACACTGGGGTCTGGGCACACGCCCCGGTCAGAAACCAATGGCTGAAGGGGGCCCGAGGCTTCCCTGTCCTCGGGTCTGGGTGCCCGCTGCAGCAGAAGCCCCTTTCGCTTACAAGGTCCGTGGTGCTGTGGGGAGAGGACATCAGAGTAGTGGGTCTGAGTGCAGGACACAGGGGCACCCCAAGAAAGGGACCCTTCTGGCCCACTCTGAGACCAGAGTGAGAGAGCAGGCAAGGGCCTAAAGAGCACAAAAATGGGCCCGCTCCCCGGGGCTACTATTTTTAGTCTCCCTTTCTCTGAGAAACTCCCCCCGCCGGCTTCTCACGCCCCAGGGGCAGCAGCGCAGAACCGCGGAGGAGCGCGGAACAGACTGGCCTCCGGGAGAGCCCGGTGCAGCCTAGCCCAGCAGAGCGGATGCCTGCCCCAAGCGCCCGGTGGCGGCCAGAGTGCCATTTAACTCTAGAGCGGCCACGGAGAGGTCAGCAGCCCCCTGCAGTGGCCTGCTGGGGACGTTGAGCCTGGGCTGTCGTGTAAAAACTGGGGTTCAAAGTTAGGATAGAAAAAGAAGAGGTTACAGGAGAGATGTAGACCAGGCCCAAGCAATGAACTTGGACTTTTCTCTTCCCTTGCTTCCCAAATGGCCAGCAGGGAGATGGGGGAAAGGCAGAAGGGAAGGGGGCATTGAGGTTGACCTTGGGAGGAGGGACCTGGGAAGTTAAGGGATCCTGGAGTAGGCCCACGAAGCCTAAAGGGGCAGAAAGATGTTCCATCTTCAGTGTGGCCAGTGGGCTGCTCTAGAGCCCTCTTTGTCTGGGGACCCACTTCATGTCCCCACACCTTGCAGCACAAAGCTAAAGGGGGCACGGGTGAGCATTAGGTGTCCCCCATCTCGGACCCCATCACTGTGACTGAATCGCACTGCATAGCTCTCTGCATCTGGTGACTTCCAAAGTGAGAGAAATAAGGGGTTAAAGTTGACCTTGACAAACTCACCCTTCACCCTATTCAGGATCCTTGAAAAAAGATGGCAAGAAAGCCTTGGAGTAAGTGAAACGAGCTTAGAATGGGCTTAGTTCATGATGGGTCCTTTTCCCTCCAGATGTAGGAATGGAAGCCCTCAACACTCCTTAGGCACTTGCTCTAAGGAGGCACCCTTCCTCTCTGACTCTTTGAGGAACTTCCTCTCTATTTCCTTTGTCCCTTTGGCTCTGGGAACCAATGGGGATGGTGGACCTCGTTGTGGGGGGGGGGGTCACAATTCTGCTCCTCTAGGCATTCAAACCCCTCCCCCATTTCCTGTGTCCCAAGTGACCTCACGGTCATGCTTTTGGGGCACCTCCCTTTATTCCCAGGGCAGGAAGCAGGAGGGGGCTAGAGAGAGGATCTGGGCTGGGGAATGACACGAAGTGCGTTTGTTAAGCCTGGGATCCAGGGAATTCCTGGGGGTTCTTGCACATCAGCTTGTGTGGAGGGTGGGGGATATGAGGGGGGCTGGAGTTAAGTCCTTAAGCTCTTTAGCCAGTGTCTCATCTAGTAGCTCAGTTCATCCGGCTCTGCTGGGTGGAGGTGGGGAGTACGCATGAGGAATGTTCCCACATCTCGTGGTAGAGGTCTACCCAGCTAGATGCCCTGCCCCTCTCCCCTACTACACACACACTGCACCCAAAGTGGTAGCTGTCGAGGACGACACGGAGACAGAAGTCAATACCAGCCAGCGAGGCCCTCCCTGGATGCGGAGAGGGGGGAGAAGTGTGGGGGGAGGAGGACGAGAGTCAGAGGCGGGAGTCCCCTTCCATCCAGTTCCTCACCAGTGCCCCAAACCACCTCCCTCGGGGGCTGTATTCATCCCATTTCCCATCTCAAGTTACCCCCCCCCCCCCCCCCCCGCCTCCGGTCCCGGGTGGCACTCACCGAGGGTACTCAGCCCCAGGAACAAAAACCGCAGCAAGTTGGTCGCTGGGGACCTGGGCAGGGAAACCATGGCCCCCCTTCCTGGCCCCGACGGAGTCAGGGGCGCCGGCTCCGGGACTCAGCGACCGACAGGTGCTAAGACGGCTCCGCAGCTGGGGCGGACGCGGGAGCCCGGCCACTGACACCAAGGGCGGCTCTAGCCGGAGTCTGTGCGCGCGTGTCCCGCCGGCGGGGTGGGGACCGACGGGGACAGGGGGGCGGGGCGTCCGGAGGGGGCGGAGAGGTCGCGGTCTCCCCGGGCGGGGCGTGCGGGTGACCCTCCGCGGGCGGGGGTTGGGGAGGGCTCCCGCGCTCCGACGGCCGGACCTCGCGGCCTCCGCCCAGGCAGAACGCAGGGTGGGGTCGGGTAAGTGGCGGTGTCCCCACAGCCCCCACAGCCGGCCGGGGGCCAGGGGAAACGGGAAGGTCCCGAACTGCCACACTGGGGCCATGCCCTCCCCCCTCCGCTCGCTTGGGGTGGGAACGCAAGACGGGGAAGGGAGGGAGGTCTGGGGATCCTCCGACGTCCAGGAGCCACCCGCACGCCTGACACCGTAGCCGGCCTGGGCTCTGGCTCCGGGCTTGGGGGGACCGCGTCCTCGGCCTAAGCGGGACAGCCTTCCTGGAGGAAGAGGGGAGCCGCGTTGTCCCGGAGCCACTGCGCTTCCGAAGTGTGTGGGGCGGAGCGGCGGGAAGGGGCGCGGTTCTCCCGCCCGCAACAGCTGCTTTCCTCGGAGCCGGGCGGGGAAGAGATGCGGCCGCCCCGCCTCCACCCTGCCTCGCAGGGGCCCCCCGCAGCTGCCACCCGGCAGGCCTAGGGCCGCGCCCGCAGGTGCGCGCGGGGACCGTCTGCACCTGCGGGCGGCGAAGAGAGGCGCTCTCCGCAGGTCCTCGGAGACCCCCTAAAACCCAGCCCTCAAGGTGACCGGGTCTTGTGCCTCACACCCCTAGCAGGGAAAGGACTGGAGCAATGCTGAGCAGGAAACTGAGGAAACAGGAGCCCGGCTCCCAGCTCCTCACCTCCAGCCAGAATGGTTTATAGGCCTTACGCTGACTGGGGAGGAAGGAGCAGCTGTGGGAAGGTAAACTGGACAAAGTCCCCCCATTTCTTTATCCTTGTATCTTCACTGCCCCTTATCCGTCATCGTGCCTGCTCTGATCCTTTAATTCCCGGGACTAGATCGCGTTCGCTGCGAATTTAATTTAACCGTTCCGCCCCCCACACTCTCGCCCCTCTGCCGTGTCTGTCCAGAGGCACCTCTGCGCCCTCTGGCGGCCGCAGCTCCCTTACAGAAGGGGACGCACCTGTTCTCGCTTCTCTGTCCAACAGCCAAAATACGGATGCTTCAAACATCCGGGCACAGCTTAACCGCCGAGCAAAGGTCACCGGGGGCATAAAGCATAACAAAGAATCTTTGGCGCTGCCTGCTCCGAGTGGCAGTGGACTGGGAAGAAAAGCAGTCAGGGCTCCGATTCCATTTACTCCACATACAGTTCTGCACTGTTTTAACACCGAGTGTGGTCCTTGTGCTTGCACGGCACAAGATCTTTTTGTACACAGTGCCCCACAGACCCTTTCAGATGCCTCTTCCTAGCGTGACTTTGCTGGCTGCTCTTCAAATACCTGCCATGCAGTGGCTTTGAGCAATGCCTATGCAAACACCAGACCGCTCATGTAACCCCTGGAATCTAATACTTGGCAGCTCAGCGGCAGCAAAGGCAACAGAAATAGATTACTGCCAGTCTCATACCTTTATTCGAGGACCTACAAGCTTAGACTGTCAAGGTGTTTTGTGTGTGTGTGTGTGTGTGTGTGTGTGTGTGTGTGTGTGTGTACTAGGGAGGGGGCTGTTGGTTTGGTTTTTCTATTCTATCACACTCAAATTTCCCTTTAGTTTACACTGCAAACCAGCTCCTGTAAACATTCCTCCTTCATTTCCACACCAGGGTTAATGTACCCCAAATAAGTAACTCCCTCCAAGAAAGTACAAAGTCTTTTGGCTGCATTTCAGGAACGCCAAAGCAACTAATTTCGCAGGCTGTGCTCATACCTATCAAGTGCTATATTAGAGCCTCAATATACACACTCTCTGTAGCCAACTTTTCCTTTGGAATTTAGATCCCAAATAACTTGCAACATCAGAAGTAAAGCTGCAACCAAAGATGTGTAGGCAGTGAAAATCTCCATGTGACACAGGGGCAGTCCTGTGAGGACTCTTTCACCGCCCTTGACCCCAACCAAAACATTTCCCACTGGAACGCCTATTCCAACCACTTCTTTCTGCTGACCCTGAGCCAGTCAAAGTGACAGCAGTTAGCAGAGCAGCTCTATTCCTTTCTGAAAGTGCCAAGATGCATTTTGGGACGAACCCTATTCTCTACCCTTGTGTAAAATGAGAATGTTGGCAGATAACCCGTGAGTGACCTGGAGCCTGCTTCCACAAACATGTTGCATGCAAGAGCTAAGTTCATAGTTTCGTATTTAAGAGACGTGCAGGTCACTAGTATTTCTTCCAATTATACCTCATCTCATATCTCAAAGTATCTTCTCATGCTGATTCTAATGTCTGAACATAGGGTCTCCGTCCCCCTTGACTCATTATAAGGCTTCATTAAAGCCCCCTCACCACCCCCCCCCCATTTTATTTCGCAAAGCTCATATAGTTATCTGATTCCCTGCTATCCTCTCTTCTAGATTGTTCTGGCCAAAGAAACTAGATATTCAGTTAGCAGCAGCTACTTTCTTTCCAAGCGTCCATTTCCCAGTGTTCAGTTTTGTCCTCTTGCCACTACGGCTCATCCGTCCGAAGCCAAATGGTGAAAACATACTGGATCCTGGACCCAGTCTTGGCCATCTTCTTCGTGCTGCTCACAGTGGTCTAGTAGTGCCCCATCCTCAGCAATGTTAGGTCAGTCTGAAACATCTTCACTAAATGTTCCCCAAATGATCTGCCCCAGCTAAGTAACTAAACAGCAGCAGGAAGTGGGATAGAGTGGAAAAAATGCATGAAGCACATTGGTTTGGGGGTTTGTCAGTGGCAAAGTTTCGGGGATACTGTGTGGTACTCTGGTAATGCATTTTCCTGCAGCACTTAGCGCTGAAATATTAAGAAATTACTGCTATAAGATGGTCAGTGCAGCCTCAGCCTTTAGGTCTGTAGTTCCAAGTTCCAAAGAAAAGCAAGCTCATGAGAATTTCATAAGGCCCATACCTACAGACTGTACCTAGGGAGAAGAGGTGCTACACTCAAATTCCAAGAATATTTATGCTCTTACTGAACTAGCATCCATTAAAAAAAATCATTTTCAGTAATCTCTACGCCCAGTGTGGGGGTTGAACTCATGACCCCAAGATCAAGAACTGCATGCTCTACCAACTGAGCCAGCCAGGCACCCCGACTAGCAAACCCTGTTTAGCAGCTTCTATCAGAAAACAGCCAACTCCTTAAACCCAGACTGAAATAACATTCATAAAAGTCATCCCACTGATTAGAAGCCCTCTAGCCATTTGAAAAATAAGCTTCAACAAGCCAAGAGGTATCAGGATGAGAAAATCACTGATTTGAGACCAGGGTGCAGGAAGGAAAAGAATATTTTTTATCAATGTGCAATTTTATCTTCAATAGTATTAAAAATGGGGAAAATTAGAGCTCTTACCTGGATTTGCAGTCAGTGTAAAGCAGAGCACCTGAGAGATGTTGGGGGACTCATTAAAGATAAATCATCAATCTAACAAGTCTTGGCCATAAGACCAAAGTGATCCTTGACTGCCCTTCTAGTAATCTAGTCGTTAGTGAAGAGCACTAACCTCTAAGTAAAGTGCTAGCTGATGCAAAGAAATCCCTGAGAGATCGAAATGTGATAACCACTTTCCTAATGGACTTCTTTCTTACAACCTCCTACCCTGTGGATCACTTTCAAAAACGTTTTGGGTGTTTCTATTGGATCGTCTCTCCTTTTTTGTAAACAGCATGATGACAGTTCTCCACTTGTACTCTTTGAGAGAGTCGCCCCTGACTACTGAGTGTAAAGATGAGGAATGAAAATCTCTTACAAATTCACATGCTTAGGGTCAGCAGGAATATCCTAGTCATTTAAAAAAAAAAAAAAAAAAGGAAATATGAAATGAAATGCCCCATTTGTTCCATACATTCTCAGCTCTGCTACAAAAAGCTCAACTAGTACTCCAAGAGGTCAAGAATTACTTTAATAATTTCTTTGTTAAAAAGTTTAAATGGTAACACAACCATAAAGTTGGTACATCACAGAAACAAAGGTCTTTGCAGGCAACACTGATCGGGAATAGCAAAACACTTGGTTGGTGAAAAAAATGAAACTCTAAATTATATACAATATAGCTAAGGGTGATATTGAAAAACAGTCTTATTTACGGTGACTCAAGATTTAACTTGCCATTATCTATTGCTTATTTATTCAGGGTTGTAAATAACACTTATATAGAGACATAGAGATGTGTAAAAATGAAACATTGTGAAAAAAATACAATTTTTCAATTTCATATGAAACTCAAAGTATAAGTTTTGTCCAATATGGAATGTACCTACATTTGTTTATATTAGGGCTCTAAAATCCATTTAAAAATTGTTTTTTGTTTTTAAAAAAGAAACAGTTGACCCACCATGCAAGTTTGCTGTATATCTTGCTTGCTCAAAATGAGCATTTTCAGGTGAGGTCTGTTTTTTCTGCCCAAAGTCTAGTATGATTCCGTAGAAGTTGTACTGGCCCAATTGTGGAAAGAATTCCCATGAAGAGTCTGATGGCAGCATCTGGATGAGGGGCAGTCTGAGTAATGGAAAGTGAGTAGAGAAGAGGGAGGTAAGAGCCCAAATCCTTATGAAGGATGACATTCAGTTGTTAAATTTTAAGGGGTATCCAATGGCTTTTTCCAGGCACTCAACTAAAGAGCCAGCGGAAAGAAAATCCCTCTCTACTTCGACAAATTTGATATAGATGGATTTGGGGGAAACTCCAGGATCCACAATACAGTTCTGAGACAAAAACCCATTAATACCAACCCAATCTTTGCTGAAGGTTTTGGTGTTTGCTTGGAAATGTAAAAATAAGCATTGCTGGAGAGTCCTGACCTCAGCAATCCCGAGGTAGCAATAGATTATTCGGGTGGGTTCGATTTCCACCTGTAATGAGGCTTGTGCTGACAGGGTCTCCAAGTCAACCCGGCCCTCCTTTCCTGGGTCTAGGGAACGTCGCTCCATGTGGGGTGAGGGGGGCCTCTCAATACATTCTTCATAACCAATGGCATAAAGGCCTGGACTTTTGGGAATGCCTCCTGGTAATAAATATTGAACAACGTTCCCACCAGTTGGTTTGGAATGGGCGATGGGTATCCAGTCAATTTCCATGTGCAGCTCCAGGCACCGAGCTTCACTAATGGTGATCTCTAAAAATTTGTAGTAAACATTTTTCCAGTTCATTTTCTGCACGCGGGTCATAATGATCCGTCCCTCAGGCTTCTCGGAGTTGAAGTACTCCCGGAGTCGCTTGCCCAGGGGCACCTGGGAGCTGATCTCAGCATAATGGTAACGGATATCCTCTTTCCAACGGGTGTTATAACCAATTCCAAAAATGGCCAGTTTATTAGAAAGATGAAGCCTTGAAAAGTCTGTCCAGCTCTGAAACAGTTCCCATTTCAATTGTACTGATTCCAAAATCTGTACAATATTTTGCATGATGTCTCTCTTCCTGGAAAGAGAAACACAAGTCAAGTTCTTCAGGTGTCTAGATCAGCACTGTCCAACACAACTTTCTGCAATGATGCAAATGTTGTACATCTGTGCTGTCCAATATGGTAGCCATTAGCACTGAGAATGTGGCTAGTGTGAGTGAACTATTACATTTTTAATCATAATTTGAAATTAAGTTTAAATAGCCACATGTGACTAATGGCTACCTTATCAGACAGAGCAGGTCTAGATAATCATAGTATTAAAATCTGAGAAACACTCTTTCTAGGAAATTTCTAGGAATTAATGACAAACTGCTTTCCGTTACTTCTATAGTCTGGCTGTATTAAACCTAGTAACTATTGATACGTTAAGACCCTAGGGTTTCAGAAATCCAAGGATCAAGAGTTTTTAAAAATTATTATTATTAACTCCACTAGTGTTAACATAGTGTCATATAGTTTCAGGTGTACAATATAGTGATTCAACAATTCCATACATCACCCAGTGCTCATCACAAGTGCACTCCTTAATCCCCCTCAGCTATTTCACCTATCCCCCACCTACCTCCCCTCTGGTAACCCCTTCCTTTGCTTGTATGTTTCTTAAATTCCGCATATGAGTAAAATCATATGGTATTTGCCTTTCTCTGAGTGACTTATAAAGTGGCTGTTATAATGCACATGGTGGCCTTCAGACCTAAGTACCAAAAGCAGACAAAGGATGTTGTATTCAAAAAGGTATTCAGTATCAATTAAAATAATGAACAGCTTAATTTCTAACCTGGAAATTCTTAAAGTTCAATAATTTTGGCCCATATGTGTTTGCTGTAGGAAAATATACAGTTGATTAGGACTAATGATCTCATGCAAAAACAAAATGACATTTTCTATTTGTCTAAAATTCATTACTACTGGGGCGCCTGGGTGGCTCAGTCGGTTAAGCGTCCGACTTGGACTCAGGTCATGATCTCACGGTCCGTGAGCTCGAGCCCCGCGTTGGGCTCTCTGTGCTGACAGCTCAGAGCCTGGAGCCTGCTTCAGATTCTGTGTCTCCCTCTCTCTCTGACCCTCCCCTGTTCTTGCTCTGTCTCTGTCTCAAAAATAAATAAACATTAAAAAATAAAATAAAATAAAATAAAATAAAATAAAATAAAATAAAATAAAATAAAATTCATTACTACTCCCAAATTTAGAAGAACTGTCAGTTAAGCACAAAATTAAGACCTGAGAATTCAGATGGAAAAGGTCTACATCAAGCTCAGGTTTTAAGAGGGGAAAATGAATGAATCATGCCTATTCTAGAAAATATTTTTGGGGCGCCTGGGTGCTCAGTCAGTTAAGTGTCCCGACTTCGGCTCAGGTTATGATCTTGTGGTTCATGGGTTGGAGCCCCACGTCGGGCTCTGTGCTGACAGCTCAGACCCTGGAGCCTGCTTCGAATTCTGTGTCTCCCTCTCTCTCTCTCTCTGCCCCTCCCCCACTCACATGCTCTGTGTCTGTCTCTCAAAAGTAAATAAAAATGTTAAAAAAATTTTTTTTTAACAAAATACTTTCTAACAGGGAACAAAAGCATAGAAACAATTTCAATTTTGATTTGGATAGTTAAGGAGTAAGGCAGAAAATGCTGGGAAGTTCTTGTTTCACATGCTGCTTAACTCCTATAATTGTAACTGCTGCTTCAATAATTCACGTACTATAATGAGGATACGTAATTACAAGTTTGTTTCTCAGGTATGGCAAAACTTGGATATTGGAAGATTGAAGTCTGTTATGTATTAACTTCGCAACCAACTATCACAGTCTACATCGGTTATAGGTTTAAACTACAAAAATACTCAACTACCATCCTTATGTACAATCCAACAGGCAAGAGAAGAGGATGTACATTGGTTGCTAATGGCTTCGCGGAAGGAGACAGATACTTGAAAGCTTCCTATTCAATTCTTGTATCTTTGAGGGGAAGAGCTTTTGGAACAAAATGGGGAATCTCCCACACAGCCATTCTCAGTCTGTCCTCGTACTCTCTTTGGCTTTCTTTGCAAGATGACAAAATGCCAATATTTGGTTATTTATCAGCTGCTTCTTGGAGCCAAAGACTGCCCTGGACTTATCGGCTGCTCTTGAGTATGTCATGGAAATTTCAAGTATCAGCGTGGCCACCTTGATGAAACTACTGGATTAGTGGGGACTGTTTTTCTCAGAGAACACAAAGGCACTCAGTGATCACTTCTCTCACATTTAGCTTGGTGCTTGTGAGGTGAAGATATAGAACCATGTTTCTGCATGGGTCAACGCTTTCAAAAAAAGCTATCTTTCACAGCCACATCCTTCCATGTCCTCTTTTGAAATGTGACACTGACCTCAAGGACAGGCTAAGGAGTTGGGAGGGAGGGCAGAGATTTTCATCTATTCTGCTCACTGACGTGTCCCAATGCCTGACATAAAGGAGGCACTTGACAAATAAATGTGGACTGAATGAGCAGATTAGGTGACTCTTCTTTATGGATGAAGCATGGAATATTTTAATTATAGGCTATGTCAGCGGGCTCAGGCTAATCCCACCTATACTTAGAGGAAAAAAATAATCCAATGCCCAAATGAAGTTATTTTATTCAGCACTGTCATTGCCCTAAATCATCAATAAGAAACAGTTCTGGGGAAACTTGCACTGGAAAATAAATGGCCTACTAGGAATCAATCTAATATTTTTTCCCCTGTGAGCCAAAACCTCGAGAAGAGGCAGCAAAGCTGTCTATTTCTACATAGCCTGTCAGTTTCTTGCCCTGCTTAGTTTCTTGCCTCAGCCTGAAGGTCCCTGGGCTTAAGACTCATCACATTTGCAAAACTACAGAGCACAGTGAAAACGAGACCCAGATACTTAAGTGGTTCCAGAGAACTGTCTATTATACTTCCTGATTTCTGAAGTTCCAACCACAAGAAAAGTGCAGATGGTTTGAACATAGTGACACCAATTCTGTAAAGTTGCACTTCATCTCCAGTTATATCAACTGGGTCTCCACTGGATGAAAGGTAGAGATGGGACATTTTAATGAAGGGGAGAGAATGGCCTTTTTGGAGAACAGGGGTCTGAAGATATGGACTTGTAATAATGCATTTTTAAAAATACTCATCAAAGTTAACCTTTCTTTGGGACATTCCGATGTCACAATTTGAAAACAGACTTACTTCCCAATGAGAGACGGCTTCAAACTTACTGACTTGAGCCATAAACTTCTTTTTTAAGGAGTGGGGAGTGGTTACAATTTTAAGGAACAATTCTTGATCCCTAAACTTTCACCGTCTCCCCAGTCATGGAAGCAGCTGATATTGGGAATTCTTTGGTCCCACAGATGCTCTGAAAAAGGCAGGAGCGTTTGCAAAGGGTGGTGGTGGTGATGGTTTGGTAAATGAAAACATCAGTTTCCTTTTTATATTGCTTGTTGCCTATCACACCTCTTTCTGTCTTGCCTGTTCCCCCTTTCTCCACCATCCCTCAACCCTCAAGATCGAATGTATGGAATGAAGTACAGAAGAAAAAATGGGTGATGACCAGGCTTAAAAAAAAAAAATGGTGTCCCTCCACTTTTCCACTAAATTTATCTTTTAATATATTTCATAGATATAATCAGGGATTTACTTAAAGCTATTCAAAATAACCACAAACAGGGGCGCCTGGGTGGCTCAGGTGGTTAAGCATCATCATCTCCTGGTTCATGAGTTCAAACCCCACATTGGGCTCGCTGCTGTCAGTACAGAGCCTGCTTTGGATCCTCTGTCCCCCACTCTTCTCTCTGCCCCTACCCCACTCACAGTCTCTCTCTTAAAAACAAACAAACAAACAAATAAAAGAACCACAAATATAGTATCACTGAAATTCAGAGAGCTGTGATATCCTTACAGAAGAGATAGTGCTGAACTTCACCAGGTGAAGGGCCCTGGCCAGGTTAATCTTTCCTCCAGCAACTGCTTTCTTTTCCAGATGTATAAAAAGGCTGTCTAAGAGCTTGCTTTTTGATTCTTACAGTGTGATATCATAAGGAATGTAAGTGTCCCTCTGGCCCTCCTGTCCTCTCACCTAAGCCCAGATAAACTCAGGGCCCCATGGATCATCTCAGTACCATAACTGGACATCCATACATCCACATTCATGTACAGGCAAACACCATAAACACACTTATTTTTGTGTAATACATTTATTTCTTTGTGTCGCACACAAAATTCTCAATGTTTTTGGTTAACCACTGGCAAACTTAAGCTAAGAAGATGTGAGACAATGATTACACGCAGTGGCATGCCTACAATTTCCACCACAAGTCTAACGACAGCCATGACTTTCTGGATCTTCCCAATGGTCATTACATTTAGGTAAGTACACTTTATAGAAAGAAGCATCTACTTACTGTGCTTCTTCAGAAGACTCTTGTTTTATTTTTAATGTTCTCTTTGTGACAGGTATTTCATCTGAAAAGCAAGGTTTTTGGAAGAGATTATATTTTTCTAAGTAGCAGACATTTATGTACATAAGTCATTGTGTTTACTGTCTGTTCCATACTTTCCAACGCAAGACTGTAATTCTAGTGTCAAACACTGTCCAATGCCAGATTTATAAATATAACTCTTATATAATGAGATGCATACATTTATATGCAAGATCAGAAACCAGCTCTACAAGTATAAAATTCTTCAAGGTCACCAGTGGGATTTCTAGCTAGGAGCTTAAAGCTTAATTTCACTGCAAACATGATTTTTGAAGGAACAAGAATGAAAAATAATTCTCTTCTATTTAGGTTTTCTATGTAGGTTTTACACAGCAACTATTCCCCCAATATCAGAATCAATATACTCTGCATGTTATTTTATTTTATTTTTTCCCAAAGGTTTGGGTGACTTAATTCTCCATGGCAAAACCAGAGTTACAGGATGCCAAAGTAATTTAGACCTTACTACTGTTTGGAAATTAAAAGGTAGTGATCACTTGGTATCTGCCCTTTTTATTCTTCCAGTCCTTAAGTCTCTCTTTTACATGGCATTAGTTTTACAGTTTAAGAGTTTCTTCTCTCCCTGTCTTCCAATATTTGAGAGATTTAAAAAGAAATCGCATTTGAAAGAAATATTAGCATTTAATCCTTTTTCTTTTGCATTAGCATTTCTCTATCATCAGGAATTCTGTAAAACAATGCCTGTGGACTTTTATCTTAAGCCAGGGAAGCACGTTCATAGTGCCAATCCTACTTATACTTCTTTGGAGCTTGCCCGAGTAGCTCACTGGGGAGAAAACATTTACTTGTAAGGGAACACGCATCACGCAACTTGCTACTGAAGCCCAGTGACTGCAGCAGAAACTGATTAGCACTTCCAAATTCTAAAAATCCAAACTGGAGGGTCTGTTGCAAAAAGAAACAAAAACTAACTACGTATCCCCTCTTAATTAGGCCACCTGCGTTTAGATTTGATGGCCAGGAGTTTTATTTTCCATTGTTAATGCTAAGTCTGAATCATTCCAGCCACTTCTCAGATGGGATCCTTAATGAATTCTGAAGGAGTATGATCACTGATAAAATTCAAATATCATCTCTTTTCAAGATAAACAGAGGCTTCTCTTCTTCTTTTTCTTCTTCTTTTTTTTTTTTTTTTGTTCAGACTAAAGTGTGGGTGGGGACCTTTTCCAAATCACAAACAGAAAATAAAAAGTATTTGGAATAAAGCAAGGAAAAGAAAGTCATGTCTACAGCACTTTTGAGCCAAGAGTTATCCTTCTTGGCAGCTATCTTAGAACAAGGAGGTGTAGGATATTTGAAACGGCATATAGGATTCTTCTACCTGTCACTAATTAGGAATTGTGGGTCTTTAGGACTTTTGCTGGTCCGCAAATCCAAATGACTAACACCAGGCACTAGCTGGCAATTGAGGGCTAAACCAACAATGTCCAGATTGCCCCAAACGGGCTGGCTGTGTGCCTTGTGCTGACAGCAGGAACTGAACTACTAAGTACAAATACACATACAAAGGGGCGTGCGTGCACACACACACACACACACACACACACACACATACACACACACACACGTTAAGTATCATATATATTGGCTTTCTTACCCAATTCCTGATCTGTTGGATAGCCATGGAGATCCTGACTGTGGTTTCCCCAGTCCTCCTGTGAATACTCCTCCATAGTGCTGCCATCTGACTCCAGCTCCTGGTACAAGCCACTACTGTTAATAAGTACAGGCTGGCAGGGCTGAGCATCCCATCCTCCCTGACCAAACACCTGTTCCAACTGTTCAAATGTGTAACTGCTCTTTCTTTTCCCAACACCATGTTCTTTCACCCGACTGTAACACCTGCGAAGGGTCTAAGACACAAAGTCTTTTGTTATTCCTTTAAAGCTGTACTTCCTCTTCCAGGTACGGACCACAGATATTAATTACTATTAGACAGACACAGACAGACAAACACAGACACATTGTTACAGGAATGCTAGATTTCAAATTCATTATTATATTAGAAAAAAAACTAATTTAGCATTTACTCAAACATGTTATAATTCAAACAATTATTTTGCAATTAATCATCCATTAAACAACAAGAAACATTACAACATTATTGCATGTACCCCATAACACATATTTTTATACCCCCACCCCCATTTAAAAAGAAGAAGTAGGAAAAAAAAAAAAAGAAAACAAGAAATACCAGCCAGCCAATAGGATGCACACCTGCCACAGAAGAGAAAGAGCTGCTATTGTGCCCAGAATTTGGAAAAAGTGAGGGAAGGGGGGACAGAAAGAAGAATTTCCCAAGCGAAGAATATAACCTTCCCTACTCTTCAGAAGGAAATCAGGGTAAAAACAATCGCCTAAGTGAATCAGCTAGTAAAACATACTACCCTCAAAGTCCACAGTCCTTACTAAATTACTCGGTCTTTAGGGAAATTGCTAAATTTAAAAGAGGTCAAATAATTATGCTACAGAGCCCCAGTCTCAAACATCAACTATCAAGAAACAATGTGCTAATTCCTACATCGAAAGATTAGCCAGTTCTAATCTATTCTACCAACTCAAACTGCCAGGAAACAAACCAATAATCTCCTTTCCTGGGGGGGAAAGTGAGGTGGAGGGATACCATTGCACTCTTTTTTCTGCCTTATGCTACGCAGCAAATAAAAATCACTCTGCAAGTCCACAGGGAAAACCTGGATCATTTTAATGTCTTGCACAAACCATTTTCTTCATGGTCTTCTAACGCATACTTGTTTCTGATCATTAGCCCAGTTTCCTTAATTATTGGCATCTTTTACTCTGTCTTACATGGTATTTCAAAAGATAAACCAAGGACTTAGTCCCAGCATCCAAATTTAGTTTACTGACATCCAGTCTCTATCCCATCTCTGCTCTTTCTGCTCCTTCTAATCTCCCTTCTACTTTACTGAATTTCACTCAGAATTTTCTTGAAAGACAAGACCCCTTTTCCCTGGTGGCTCTCATATACCTTCTGACTCAACTGTGCAAAACCGGCTCACTTCAGACTTAATTTATATGCATTAGTCAGACTGTACGTTTCTCCTAAATGTGAGATTACTTTCCATACCAATATATCACATATTCCCACCAAACTAAAACAACTCTTCATAATCTTTACAGAGCCTCCACGAAAGTTCAGTATCTTTAAATCACAGGTGACAAATGACAAGACACTCTGTCAAATACTTTGCAGATCTGTCCCTTGAGGCCAGGAATCCAGATGGGCAAAAGCAGTAATAAAAGCATGGCACATAGGATGATCTTCCTCAGACATACACAGAGTGGTGATTAGTCACCCTGTCCCAAAACCGGCCAGTCTACCCCCTGCATAAGCATCTGCCTTTCTCCCTTTCTTGAGATCTCTGGTGCCTCAAATGATGCCTTAAAGAGCCAAGGTTTCTGATTAAAAGTGTTCCCTCTTTCTCTTTGTAAAAGATTGTCACAACTACATAACACAAAACTTTCTAGAAAAAAGTCAGAAATGAACTTGGGGAATGCGTCACAGGGTAACTTTTCCAATGGAAGGAGACAAATGCCAGCAGCAGATCTCATTTAATTTTCTATATACTCCCCTTTCCCAGTGCCCTCTGCCCTCCTTGCAGGGATTGGAATTTGAATTGCAAACATCTCCTGCCAACTTATTTTTTATCTCACAATGTCTAGTTTCTGCCTCCAAGAACACCCCAACTGCTCTTTTCGACTCCTCCAAGGACCGTACATGGAGAGTCCCGGCCGTGTCCCTTTCACCCTGCCAAGGCCATAAATGGAGATGTCACTGCTCACTACTTTCTGGCTGCCTCGAGAAGTGCACGCAGCACACAAGAGTCCAGTCGCCTCTGTCACTGGGGGTCATTTCAGAAGTCAAGGAATAAACTCACGTTCCTTTGAAGGAATGTCGTGACACGGGCATCTTAAGCAAAGCCACCAATCTTTTGACAATGTACATGGTGGGAAACGACAGGTTTCTTTGAAACCACCAAATTGAGCTTAAAATTTCACTTGGCTTATGTAATTGTGAATAGCAATATCTAATGGTTTTAGATACAGAAGAACAGTCAGATGATGTATTTTATATTTCATCAAAAAAGGCTATGAGATCTTGCTACCTCTTTCCTTGTAGTGTACTTTTGTGATACACTTTAATAGTGTCATGTGTTGATATGAAAAATATCTCTTAGGGGTCTGGAGGAATAATGCTTGGTAATTCCTAAATCCATACGATAGGAACTTGATATATTGGAATAATGTTAAAAAGACTTGCAAATTGATTTTAACACTCTCAAGACATAAAATACACATAAGAGGTACCTTCTGGGTTCAGCAAAGGATCCATGGATCCAAGGAGAGGCTGTTTGAATAGGACACATCAACTAAGATAGAAAACGAAAGGGAGAACTCAAACCTGAGCAAGACCACCGCTGTGGGAGACACTGAACTCAGTGAAGCTGCAGGGACTTTAGAAACAGATAAAAGGAACCTATGGAGGCCTTCCAATCAAGAAAGGTCACACTTCCTACACCCTGAACGATGAACCAAAGCACGCAATTAAAAGACTGCGTGTCTGTGTCAACAGTCCTAAATAAGCCAACTTAAAAATCTACTCTAAATCTGAGGTTACGATAATGCTCCAAACTCTAGGAAAAGCAAAGCCTCACCTCCCACTTCAGACAGCCACACCAAACCCAACAAGAACCTCAAGTTTAGCTTTCTTGGAGGGCCGTTTCCTACCCAACACAAATACCTTACTCCCCTTCCTTCTTTCTTTACCTCACTCATCTTAGAAATGTATGGTAATTTAACCTCCAGCATTTTCTTTTAAAAGTTAAGATTTTGGGGGAAGTTGGGGGGGGGGGAAGAATTTGCTCAAAATTATGAAAAGACCAGCCTATTCACAATTAGGAAGAATAACACTTTCCTTATTGCTAGAAGTTTCCATGGTAAATCAATATTACAGTCTCCTCCCTGGGGAAGAGCAGTGAGGTAATACTGTATTCTTGAAGGAAGTCAGAGGGATAGAGGTCAGGAGGAGTCAAGAGAATCTAGAAAGAACTAAAGGGTAGGTAACAACTTGATCAGGTGGTCAAATCAGAAGAGTTCGTAGGTCTTTGATTTGGAAGAAATGCCAAGTGTTTAATCACCACAACAGGAAAAGAACCAGAGACAAGGCTTAAAAGATGTCCCATTACCAAAGCAGGGAGGAAAACAAGATGGCTGACAACTGATAATTTATAGACGGAGGGAAAGTTCTGCCAAAGTTTAAGATTGGAGGGAAAGGAAATGAGAGAATAAAGATGACATTCATTGCGGATGAATGTGGGGGGGAGGTCTGCGGGGGAGGGGGCAGGTAAACAAAGGTAGGAGTTTTAGATTGGCAGGATTGGGGGTTTAACGGCAGCAATGCAGAGAAAGACCCAGGGTTACAGTACATGTAACATTAAATACAGTGCACAATGCAGCTATCTTGCCAAAGTAAGTAAATCCAGTATTGGGTTGTATAAGCAGAGGAATCACATGTAAGCTATGAAGGTGGCTCTTCCTCTCTATTCAGCACCGGTGAGGCCACAGCTGGAGCACAGCATTCAGTTCTGGGCATCGAACCAGCTACAAGAGAGGGAAATTGTAGAGTTCAGAAAAGGGCAAATAAAATAATGAAAGGCTTGGAAAATAAGATCTATAAGTAGGGCCAGTGGTTTCGTCAAAGCCCTTCCTGACATTATATAAGCTACTTTGGGGGTAAAAATAAGGTTTCTTTCGCTTCAGTGTCCTTCAATCCCTCCTTTGACTTTCAGGAAGTGGGAGGAATTGAATTTTTCCCTGGTATGGCAAAGCAGGAAGCCAACTAAATAAATCATATGGGCATATGCCAACCAATTCTGCTACTGGCTCGTTTTCTCAAAATTTGCCCCATTTCATCCAATTGAAACATAATCACCGTGACAAAAACCACTGTTCTAACAGAACTGACTACAGGTGGAACAGGGTCTATAATAAGGAGGAATGGAAATGTGTAGCATAATAGCTACATAAATGTGTTGTCCAGAAAACACTGGCATGATCAGCCTAAGATGTCAGATGAAAAAGTCAAACCGCAGGGCAGGATAGCTTAGTTATAACAGCAGGAAACAATGTTATCAGAAAAAACAAGCAGTGAAACAGATTTTCAAATGTAGTTGTCAAACTGGCCACACTAGAAATGGATTACATAGATGATCTTAACCCTCTGCAAACTAAATATGATAAATTTTAGCTTTTTTTTTAAACCCAAATGATTCCATAAAGAATATACTTATTTGCAGTCAGAGTCTTAAGAATCACATATCATATTTCACAAGAGATAGAGGAAATTACACTGGGGGCAAATCTCCAATGACTAGCTGTTTATAAAAGAATTAAAAACAATACCTCAGCCTTAGCAGATGTGGATTTTTAAAGCAAAAGTCTTTGTGAAATACATTAATCTTCTTCCTTTAAAGTTACCGCTTTATTGTAACTGTTACAACTAGTTGCTCTTAATGAGGCAACAACAACAACAACAACAAAACCCATTGAATTTATTTCAATATCTTTTGGAGAGACTCAATGTCTTTAATTAGTTTTAGTTTCTTACTGTGAGCACAAAAGGTAGAAAATAAAATAAAATAAAACTCCAAGTAGGAGAATAAATAAATAAACACATTTCTGCACACAGTAAGAGGGGTATTATGAATACAGCATAAATTCCTACATAGAGATGTATATTACACCGAGCTAGAACTAATGATTAGGAAATCACGTAAGGCAAAATCTATCTGGGGCCAGCAGAAGTTTTACTACCTATTTACTACCTGTTTTCTATACATCAAAATCTGGCAAACTGATTTGCCAATCACTTAATCCTTTAAAACCAGCCAACCCTAAACCCTAACAAAACAAAACTCAAACCAAAAATATAGCCCTTGCATCACACTCCCCCAGTTCTTAGCGCTACAGGGGAGGTTTGGCAAGTGAGAAAGCTTTTTATTCTTAAATATTCCTTTTCCTTTTCCTCTCCAGAATAGAAGTTCTTTTCTTTTTTGGGTCATGGATCCATCCCCAGAAAAAAACACACATACAAAACTGTTCCATACAATTTCAAGAACACGGACTCTGAAGAGCCCATACCAGAACCTCGGGTTAAAAACTGCTCTATATCATGTGGTTGTTTCTTCTATAAAAGAACAGGTATTAGTCAGAAGCCCTAAAATAAGGTAGACTTAATTTGTGTATTAAGTTTGACAAGAGATTATAAAGATTGGGACAACCAGTTTAAGTAAAATTTATCCAGTTTGCTCCATATTCTGCTCATTTAGATAAAGCAGCATTAATATCTTCTTTAAGAGGCCAATTAGTCAAATTCCCATGCTTTTTGAAAGAAACAATTCCTAGCAGTAAGAACACACAGGGATATCAATTTACTCTTCACAAAAATATAGGAGTTTTTTTTTCCCCCCCCCCCCCCCACCTGTTAGGGAAGAAATCTTTTTCTGAAGTGGAAACTAAGCAATATTAAATGATTCATAAATTATGCTGATTATCTGTCCCAATTGAATCACATAATACTTGACCATTCATTATCTGATACACGTATCAATACAGATGCTACATAAATTACCTAAAGGAAATTCACGTATCTTGGAACAAGCATAGGAAAGGAAGTCTTGACTACTTTCCTTAGTAGTCACGATGGCTAAGCTTTTGCATCTTCCCATTTTAATACTGCCTAAAGACCAAAGGGTCTGAAAGGAATAGGCAATGTCTACACTAATTCAATCCTTAATCCAATGGGACTCAGTCTGATCTATCATTCTGCCGAAACCATTCATATCATGGTCAGCAATTTCTTAATTACTGAGAAGAATGACCCTCAAACTTTGTCCTTAACTCATTTGACTTTCCTGCAGCACCTGATATAATGCCTATCTGTCTATGACACTATCCTTGCCAAATATCTCTTTTATATAATCTACTGATTGACAGGGGGTGGGTGGAGCTGCCCAAGGCTCTAATAGCAAACCAAGTTCCAAACTTCCAGAATATTATGGATGTTTTGAATGGAAAAGAACCTCAGAGATCACAGAGTCCTCACTTAACAAATGAGGAGCCAAGGCCCCAAGACAAGTATTTCTTCAAAGGGGATTTGGAAAACAAACAAACAAACAAACAAACAAACAAAAATTACCAAATGCCACTCCTATAATGTGAATGCTTCCTAAGAGAACTATTCTACTAGATCATCAACTCTATGAGGTAGGAACTAGGTATGTCTGCCTAGTTCTCGGTTTCTCTGAGCCCAGAAGAGTGCCTATCACGTAAGGGTTCAATATACATTTATTAAGTAAATGAATTAAGGTAATTTTAATATTGCAAATCATTAGCAAGAAGATAAATTTTTTTTCTTACCAAAGAAAATCAGGAAACTCACTGTTTAACCACATGGTAGATTATATTTATAGAATCAATAAATCTAAGGTACGTAAGGCTCCTACTTGAAAAAAGCAGGAGCAGAAAATGGTATGAAGCATAGATACAGCTTAAATTAGCAAAGCAAATTCCCTTTGTGACAAAGGGAATAACTGCAGAGGGCCAGGTTATTTTAAAAAGATCTACCATTCTTGTTTTTAAAATTTTTCTCGGTGGTGGGAGAGGGGTCTCCTGCCATACAGACCTCTGTTGCTCTGTCCAAATTTTATTATTTCTTATGCCTTACACATTGAATAAGTAATATATTCAAGGATACAGAGTTCTGTCAAAGATAGAAAAGGAAAAAGACTCAATTGTTTCCTGGATTCTGATAGGGTCAAACAGAACGACCACCAGAAACCAAAAGATCTTACCTCTCTGGAGCCCCAGTCTCTGTGGGGAACTGTCCAGGATTGAATTCTATCGACTTGCACTGCATTCCGAATCTGGCTATGAACGACTCACTTTTTTGTCTACAACTGGTCAGTACTGTCTTCATCGGGGAGAGATTCTTGTGTGGAACAAATAATTCAGGAAATTTTGATTCTCAGTGAGGATCAACTCCTCCAAGTTTTCTAGGTCCCTCCATGCTAGCTGGTGAGGGTCTTGTCCATTCAGATTATGAACGGAAAAAAAACCCTCCAGGAGGACAATACTAATTGTCAAAAACAAACACCTTCCATTGCTCAAGGAACTATATTCATATGACCATAAAGCTTTTAACCCTATGCTGTAGGTAAATCATATCTCCTATTGGCAGTAATATCATAAAAGCCATACCTAGTAAGCGTAGTCCTGTTTAAGGACTTCTGTGGGATACAAGAATCCTTCCAGGCATGAAGACAGGTAAAAACATTAGGGCTTTAGTGAACTACTTAACTATTTCAGACATAAGCAGCAACAGATACATTACAGTCATCAAAGACAGTCAGATACCACTATTTGCCTACAACCTCCTTCCCATCTAGATGGGGTGGGGGGGGGGCGGGGGTGGGAACCAGTTGTCTGGTAAAGAATTATCCTGGATTAGGTAGGTTGTTTTCATCTGACCTCCTACATCACCTCTGAAGTTGCTATATTAGCATTTCTGTTAGATTTTCTGTTTACTTCACACCCCGGGCACCATCTCAAAGTGGTATTCAGATGATATTTATTTAAAATGTTAACTTTTACTAATATGTGAGGAAAAAAAAAACATATTTGAGTATTATCTACAGTATTTCTAGGACAGCAGGGGAGAATCATTCACCTTTAAAGGCCTCCCACACAAACACCCTGAATTGCACACTAACTGGTCCATAATCAACCATGTCTAAAATTTAAGAACTACACATGCATGCATACACATTACAATAACATCTCACACAGCTTTACCATTACATCACATTGCTTCCCAAACACAAAGGTACTTTCTACTGGTGATAAGACCTGTGTTTAAAAGGGAAATGGTGCAGAGCAGTTACCCCACCCCCTCCAAAACAGGTCACTTTATTCCTTTCATGAAAGTTTTGTAGTCTTTTTTTTTTTTTTTTTTTTTACTAAAAACTACCATCTATAATGAAAAGATAATCTATAATACAAATTCCTTCCATTAGTAATTTTTACATATTTGGCTGTGACATCTAGATAAAATCATCTAAAAAGTAAGGTTATTAGAAATCCTCCATCAAGATATCTGGGTACAAATATTAGTCTCACCTGAATCTGGGTCAAGACTCAGTCAGGTGTTTTTTAAAAAGGTAACTGTTGACTTAAAGTTGACCCTTGAACAGCATGGATTTGAACTACAAGGTTTTTTTCAATAAGTATATTACTGCAAATGTATTTTCTCCTCTTTATGATCATCTTAATAACAATTTCTTTCCTCTGGTGTATTCTGTTTAAGAATACAGTATAGAATAGATGTAACACACAAAATACGTTAATCCACTGCTCATGTTATCAGTAAGTCTTCTAATCAACAGCAGGCTATTAGTAGTTAAGTTTCTGGGGAGTCAGAAGTTATATCCAGATTTTTGACTGAACAGGGCATCCGTGCCCCTAACACCTATGTTGTTCAGAGTCAACTCTACTTCAAAAAGTGGTTTTGTTTTTTTGTTTTTTTGTTTTTGCATTTACATGCTATAAACTACAGATCATAAATGCATGAAAAGAACAAATACTCATATGCTGACAAATACTCTATGAAAAACCAGAAAATAAGCATGTTTTAAGTGTATACATCTGTCTGTAGGCAACCTGAACATATTTAGAAAGTTGTTAGAAATTCAGGCAATCATAATACTTTTTATAGCTCATTTGGTAACATTTTTATATCTTACTCTTACCTTTACGAGGACTGCTAAAAGCAATAGCCATATGAAAAATGTACTGTCTACAAAAATCAAACATTTTCCATATGTGGCTCAATGTCCTGTGCAATGAAGGTAAAAACCATAACTACCATTTTCTCAGTGCCTACTTACTATGTGCTGAGACTTAAGCAGTTTATATTTATTATTCCTAATTTTTACTTTAATGCTAAAAGAGAGAGTCCCAGGAAACAGACTGAGGAGTCTGTGCAGCAGGCTTACTGGGGAGGGCTCTTGAGAACGAATACCTGTGAGACTGACCGGAACAGGGTTGGGCGGACGAAGACGTTGACGAAGACACAGTTGCAGCAAAGGCCTCAGCTAACCCAAAGTGAGGTGTGGAAACTGGATGAACCTTCAGATTTGTCCTGAACTGGGGCAAGGAAACTGTTCCTTTGGATTTCAGCACGGACCAGTCACTGGATTCAGGCTTCCCTGGAGAGGGAGCCTTACCTTGGGGGAGACAGCTCCCTTGGGCGAAGGAATTCAACTGGCAGCTGTCACCAATCGTTGCTCCAGGCAGCTGGGGGAGGGGCTGGGTGTCTCATTCCTGGAGGAGGGGTCTGGGGACTATATCACATGTATGTGGAAGATATGTGATGCATTTCTATTTAACTGAATAGAGAGCTAAGGGAAAGGTAAGAGCTTATTATCCAAAGTCACTAACAGAACTTCTTTAATGTAAATTTAGGTTTCAAAACTAGGACCTGGTGTTCCTCTCTTCAGTAGACATTGAAAAGTCTAGAAAGTCACTGTGTTTACCTTTTTGCCATAGTTGCCAGGAAGTTCACAGCTCATTTTAATATTTAGCGGATGTAACTATATTTACCTGGGTTACTCACTGCACCCTCTGATCTCTCATTTTCTATTTTTAGCTTTCTTCATATGCATATGCTTTTTTCATACGTTTACATTATATATTCTAAACAACCCATCTCCTCTTTGTCATCTCTAAGAACACTTAGGCATAGGTAATGGACGCTCTATGGCCTCCTTTTGGTAAGCCACATCCTTAACCTTTTACTGCAGAAAAAAGTACTTCTACTTTGTAAATTCCTTCTGTAATTCAAACTTACTTCAAGAGGAGTCGGTAGTTCAATAAATGCCATCATTTATATAAAGATTTGAGTGAACTGAGTCTTTGACAATAAAAGCCTATTCTAAATGTTTTGACGCCTGTTGTCAACTCTTCCTTGGGACTTCCAAATCAAACGTTTTTCACGTGTTTATAACCTTAGGACACCATGAATTATCTGCAAGAATTTGTAAAACCTGTGTTTTCCTACTGTGAGAAGTAACATGCATGAGCGTAACATCCATCTGTACTGCTCTGTTTTGGCTATTGCATTGGACCGTTTATAATCACACTGTTGCCAAAATCTTACTTCAATTGTCAACATTTTTCAAAGGTGGGTTGACGGTTCATAAAGGGGCAATATACCACCTGCTGGCTTTGTGACATTATACAAATTAATCTCATTGTGCCTCAATTTCTCCATCTGTTAGGTGGGGTTAATAACAGTACCTCCATCACAGATTTGCTGTGAGCGTTCAATGAAAAAATACAAACAGAGCACTTAAAACAGTGCCTAAGAGATTGTACTCAATAAATGTTAGTCATTTTGATTGTTACAAAAATAATAGTCACACCACATGGAGACCACTTATAAATAAAGGTTAGTTCAAGTAGGGAAAGGTAACCCCAAAGTTTTATCACAAAGCACATGGTAGGAATAACAAACTGTAGCAGTCAGTATCAGAATCTCGTTTGGAAAGCAAGTTTCAGTTACACCACATCATCTAGTGTTAAAGGAATGCTAGCTTGATTTTCTGAATTTTAGTTTTATTAGTACATAAAAGTATTTTACAGTTATTTTTGTTTGATAACACATGAGATCTACAAATAACAAGTTTACACCTAGATTTAGGTTTGTTACACCTCAAGTAACATTGTTGTATAAACATGCTTTAGATTATTCAAGTTTCAGAAACACCTGTCTATACTAGCATAGCTTCTTCAACCTTTTGCTCTTATTTCCTCTTTCTTTATAAAAGCTAATTATCTAACCATTTTCAAAGGTTTGTAGTCCTGGCAAGAATATGGTGACTAACACTGACATATAAACCAAAGGGGAAACAAGGAATCTTAACTAACCATAGGAACATGCCTCACTCACTGGGCAGCCTGCTTACAAGAAGCTGTAGGCAGACAAACAGTGAAGTATGAATGGCTCATATATTTTCCTGGACTTCAATGGAAGAAAAAAAATGTAGACCTCTCATTCCTTTTTTGGTGCATGAAAATTTACTGGAAGTAAAATCAGATTGACCACCACTTCTTGAAAATTAGGGTTTCATAGATATGTTAGTTCTGCTATAAAGTTAAAATTTCTCCCTTGATTTTTCCTCTTAATTTTATAATGTGGTTTACATTACTTATATAAAGGAAAAAAATATTTTATACTGTTCTAAAACAGGTACAATCTGATCCCTCAAAATCCAACTATTAACCATGTCTTCTAATTTGCAAAAGAGAAGGGACATTACCTGGTTATACAGAAGACTGAATAGGGGTGCTCATAATCTAATGACTGAATGACTATTAACAAGGTTGCACTTTGCTGCTTGATGGGGCAAACCCCAGTGACAACTGGACATACCACCATAAAAAGATATAAAGTCATGTAAATCATTAAGAAAGTAAAGGCAAATGGTAACATTTGGTAAAGGCAAAACTAACATATAATGAATAAGAGCTCTAATGTTCTAAGGTCAACAAGGCTGATATCTAGTAATACCGTATTTGAGGCAATTTCTTTCTATTGTGCTAATTGTTTTGAATTGTATATTTTAAATATCGTATTGGTTTCTACCAGAATGTAAGCTCTTTGAAGGCAGGAGTTTATTTCAATTTTGTTCACTGATGTATTTCCAGTACCTACATCAATGGCCAGCACGCAGAAGCAGCTCAGTGGGTTTTTGCTAAATGAATGAATGAATGAATGAATGAAAGAAAATTCCTTAAGATTTTATATGGCAGCTGAGAGATTAAACGTAAGGTTGAGGTACTTTTTGACCTATCACACTCTTCTTTCTAAATCATAAACCAGCTCTTCCCATTTAGAGAAAGTATCTGCAAATTTAAAATAATAATAATAAAAGCAGTTTTTGATAGATACGAACTTTATTCTGGTTTTATTAATACCAATTACAAACATAATTGACTTATTTAAATAAATGAAATCTGAAGGTAGATAGTAGAGCAACAATAATACTGTGAGTTTCAAAAATTCAGGCTATTACAACAAAATAGTCTTACATAGGCTGAGAAAAGGCAACTAGAAGACGTATCTAAGTAAATAACTTCCATTCTATTGTATCAATTTATATTGACTGAAATATTATTTGGTAGCTCAAAATATGTAATTTATGAATACAGCCAAGAGCACATATATAAAAATAAAATGATGGCTGTTATTCCTAAAATGTCTGAGAATAAACACAGGTTTGTATTTTATACTAAGGAATAACAACACATCCCACTAAGTGACAAGAGAACACTCACTTGATTAGTGCCAAGAAAAAAAAAGTAAGTATTTCCACTGGCTCTCAAGGACTCTCTCAACTACAACAGGTAAGAATTAAAACAGATTTAAATACATGCCTTTTTCCATTCGCAGACATTTTCCAATGATTTGGAACAGTAGGGGGAAGACTCCGCATAGTTTACAAACTCCAGATATTTGCAACATATGCATACTAGGCCCAGATTTGTTAAGCATTCATCCTGAGTACTGAATGCTGTTTCTGCAATGGTCAACAGCAGGCAGAGAAGAACACACTGCATGAACCGCTCCCCCGCCCCAAACCAGGATTAAAGAGTACCCAATAATCAAAGCAGTCCCAACAATCAACTGTTTAAAAGTTAAAGCTCTTTGTGATCCTGGTCTGTTTTTGAAACTCAAGACATTCTTTCTCCCATTTTTAAGCCTTTTTTAAACATTACATAGACACAACCTTCCAAAAGGGGGGAAAACTGCTCTTCTACCTCAGCCTAGCAGTATGAGCAACTTCAGAGTGCCTGTATGACAATCAATATATGAAATTGGAGATGTGAATTTTAGTTCTTGCCCTCTGGTAATGTTAGAAAAAAAGAGGGGAAAAAAGAAGGCAGGATCATCACTTCTGAAGTTTAGGGAGATTAGAATCCAAGAGTCTAGAGTACATCTTAGAGGTAACAGAGCTGTGCCAAAATGATATTTTAGTTGGATTTCACTGGGTTCTAGGACCAACTCTAAAAATTCAGGCAATGAAGCACTGTGATGATCTTTGAGGACTACAACAAAGAATCCTGTGTAAGCTGGTAGAAGATTTAACAAACCCCATAAAATTTTCAGATTCCCAAACAGCCGCGCTGATTTTAGCATATCTGAAATCTATTGTCTTCTGTTTTCATGGCCACTGTTTTATTGTACCTCTTGTCTAGCTTACTGCAAGAAGCCTCTGAGTGATCTTTGTCCTTCCAGTCTTACCCTTGCCAATTCATTTTCCACATTACAGCCAGTCCTAGGACCTAAGACTATGTCCACTTCCCAGCTTACAGCTCTTTGATGACTAAGTCTAGGGTCAAGTCTAAACCCCCTAGTACCTCATCTCACCTCTTATGTATGTCTCCAGTCTCATTTCTGATCACTTCCCACCTCCTTTCACCCTCTTCCCTCTAACCTCAGGCTCCAGCTAGCTAGAACTACATCATATAAAACATTTCACCAGAATATTGGGGACATGACCTGTTCCAAATTAATGCTTCTGAAGTTTTGATGCCTTAAATCTAAAAGAGCACAATGACTGAAAAAAAAAAAAAAGCCGATGTCATCTCAGTATCTTCTAATTTTCTTTTATCTAACTGCAGGTTATAGCCCACGAGTGGGCTGAGTTGGGAAATCAATTTTAGTAGGTTGTGACCACCTTTCTAAACACCCGAAGTGGGAGATAAAGAGACAAGGCACAGGGGATCAAGAAGCGTCATGGTAAAGAGCACCCAGGGTCAGTGAGGGTGGCTGGGGGGAACAGGGTGAATGGGGAGCTGGTACAGGTTGGAGGGGATGGGTGCAGGGGAGGAGCACTTGAAGACTGCCAGTGTGGGGGAGGGGATGGGCTGAGCCCGCGGGCACAGTGTATACATGTGATAACCGGGAGGCGTCGTGCCCCACACCAGGTGTTGGCGTACATCAGCAGGACCACGACAAGCAAACCTAGGGTATCCCTGGTCTACTCCATGCCCTCCCACAACGTGTCGCTGCGGCTGCAGGGCCTCCGGGAGAAAGACTCTGGGTCCTACCGCTGCTCTGTGAATGTGCAAGACCATCAAGGCATAAATAGGAGCCACAGCAGCAAAACTTTAGAACTCAGTGTGCTGGGTAAGTGTGAAGCACACACTTTGCAATACCGCCCCAGCCCCCAGGGAGGTCAGGCGGGTCTCTCCCAAAAGGCTGCCTGTAAAGGTTGGAGGAGGGCAGATGGAGTGACAGAAGAGGGAGGCGGGGAGTGTAGGAGGTGGTGGAGGTGGGGGTCTGTTGGTTCCTGGGGATTGAATTTTTAACCTGTCTCCCTGCTCCAGTTCCTCCAGCTCCTCCGTCCTGCCGTCTCCTGGGTGTGGCCCGTGTGGGGACCAACGTGACCCTGAGCTGCCAGTCCCCCAGGAGTAAGCCAGCTGCCCAATACCAGTGGGAGCGGGCACCCCCATCCGCCCAGGTTTTCTTTGCACCAGTTTTAGGTGAGGGAACTTCTGGAGACAAATGAGTGTGTGTCTGGGGCAGGGAAGGATGAGAGGTACCAGGAGGGGGTGGGTGGTGAAAAGGGGAGGCAATGCTGCCAAGTACTGGGGTAGAGGAGGTGTGGTGGTGGTGGTGGTGGAGGAGGACGACGTACCTGCAGGGAGGAGACTGGAGAAAGAGCCTACCAGGTACAGGCAATGTGTTGGGTGTGTTCGTGTGCTGTATACTTATGATACTCGAGAGGACATATGACCTGGTGGTTCTAGAGCCAGATTAGCTGTGCTCGAATATAATAGAACATACCAGAGGGTACTGCACATAGTTAAGTAGCATGTCATTTTGCGGATTAAATAAGTGAATATTTGCAAAGCACCTAGAACAGTGCATGGCACATAGTAAATGTTACAGAAGTGTTGGCTACAATCATTATTATTTTGTGGAAATGTTTCAGTTAAACATATATATTACGTGACTATTAGGCCACAGGGTAAAATATATTTCTTCTTACTATATGTTCAAAAGATGCATTGCTTTGGTTTTTTATTCCAGTATATAAGAATGAGATAGGTAATAGATACCTGCACAACTACAATCTAACACTATAAAAAGGTTATCTATAAAAACATATAAATTGTCTATAATTGGTATGCCCACCATACTGTTATTCCAAAACTATCTGCTCCACCCTTTCTTGGTTCTTTAAGACACCACTAACGAGTCATTTGTAGATTCTAAGTCATACCTTCACCAAATGCCATGCACTATAGCAAACTGTTATTCAGTTGAAAGGCATGACTTTTTTATTTAATTAATTTTTTTTTTTTTTAAGTAGGCTTCACGACCAGTATGGAGCCCAACACGAGGCTTGAACTCATGACGCTGAGATCAAGACCTGAGCTGAGGTCAAGAGTGGGACGCTTAACCGACTGAGCCACCCAGGTGCCCCAAAAGGGATGACTTTTTAAACAGCTTACCACTTATGAATCTTCTGTGAGTGAAATAAGTCAGTCAGAGGAAGACAGATATCATATGTTTTCACTCATATGTGGATCTTGAGAAACTTAGAAGACCATGGGGAGAGGGAAGGGTGAAAAAATAGTCACTTATAAATTTTCTGGAACAAATGCGGTATTTGGATGTTTCCAGTTTAAGATTCTTGAACAAAATATATTTTACTATACTGGCAGTTTACACTGTTCTAGGTTATGCTGCCTCTGGTCTTTTACCCCAAGTGCTCATCTCTAACTACCTGCTTCTACTCAGTTCAGTCCACTCTACCTTCAGGATCTACCTCCTGAAAGCCTATGACGACGTGCCTTTCCTGTGTATGCCTGAAGCACCATGAGCTTAATGTCAACGTGTCACACAGACCTTGCTCACAACCCTGTAACTGGTGCTTTTGTAGTCTGACTCTTTCACTGGAAGGTGGACACCCTGACAGTAAATGGTACACTGCAGCATCTCTAGGACCTACTGCACACGGCACTCAAATATTTGTGGTGAATAATAATAATAATAAAAAAGTAAGTCCCTATTTCAGACTTTAGTATTTGGAGAAACCCTGTGATGAAATCTGTCAGCTGGGTCTGATGAAAGGGAATGGGTAAGATCTCCAAATCCTCCCACAGATTCTTGCACTTTAGCCAAGAGTTAAGCTCCACATCTTTCTCCTGCTTCCTAAGGACAGTGGAATTCAAGGGTCCAGTCCCGCTACGGCTGCCAAGAAAGATATCAGAAAGATGCTCAGAGTTTTAAAGCAGTGGCCTCCCACTGGGGTATTCCTACTCTTTCATGATTAATCAAGGCATCATAAAACCTTAGGGATTCCTGGCATTTCCAGCTGGCATGTATTTCTTACGTGTAAAGCTTGGCCCCTGAATTTAGAATAACCAAAGCAATATAGGTTAGGGATATTGGTTTTCTTTAAATGCTAAGTGGAATATTGTCTGATCATCAACATTCTCAAGATACATTTGATAAAATCTACAGATATGAATTTTGCGTGGATTTTTCAGATTCATAGTACATTACTGAGTACATTTTATAGTCAATGCTCATTTTATTCATCTCATACTAGATTTAATATTTCCTATATCCTATTAACATCCTGTAAACTTTCACCTATAACAAAAAAACTTTAATGTCCATTTTAAAATGTTCAAGAGAGTACAAAAAGTCTTTTGGGAGCACAAAAACAAACAAAGTTTGAATATCATTATTCCAAAGCTGTTCTGCCCAATACAGTAGCCACTGGCTACATACATATGACCATTTAAATTAAAATTAAAGAAAATTAAAAATTCAGTTTCACACCGTCACACTAGCCACAGTTCAAGTGTTCAATAACCACCTGTGGCTAGTGGCTATTGCTCCGTGGCTGACGGACAGTGCAGACAACAGGACACATATATCACAGAAAGTTCTATCAGACAGCATTGTCCTAGAAAATCAAGAATATGACACTGTTTGCCCTAGCTAACTAAGATTATAAGACTTTATTCTGTGCACTAAAAGCTCTTCCTCCCTAGTAGGGTGGACCATTTTTCTTTACTTTTATCAAGGTTCCTCCTACTCTGGGGTAAAGAGACAGGGAGGGCAAAAAAAAAGGAACTTTAAGCTTCCCCTAAAGGTTTGAGTATGTAGCTAAGAAAACTGTTTCGTAAAATAGACTTCTTTAATACTCCAAATAACAACTTTTTACCTGCACTGTTCAATATGGTAGCCACTAGCCACATGTGGCATTTATAATTTAAAATTAAATTAATTAAAATGAAACACAATTTAAAATTCAGTTCCTTGGGCACACTAGCCACATTCCAAGGTCTCAACAGCCACAAGTGACTGGTAGCTATCACAATGAACTGTGTTAGACATAGTACATGTCCATCATCACAGAAAGTTTTATTACACGGCACTGTTTGTACTATGTGCTTTCTAAATTCTTTTTTCTTTTTACGTATCATCTTATTGAAGGATCCATAACAACTTCATTCCACTCTTCACTAGATTTCCCCAAATGCCAAGAAATAAACTCAGAAGACTATTCATCCAAAGTTTTAACATGTGCTTGTTAGACCCTTACCTCCTAAACTGAAAGACTGTAAGTGTATGGTCGGTAGTCCAAGATGGTCTAATCCTTTAAGATACACATCAAGCCTCTATCAGACTCACAAGCAGGCAAGCGTTCTGGAACACACAAGCCTCTGGATGACAGTGGCATGGGAACAACAGAAACAGAATATGTAAAAAATGGAAGCAAACAAATCTGACCCAATCTTTCTTGCAAACGATTTGAGTGGTATACCATATTTCTCGGAAATCTTTCAATGACAGTACAGAGGGAACGTCTTGTCTGCAAACACCAGAGAAAAATCCTCAGAGGTGGGTGGAGTCTATTAAAATGCTACACAGGGACACAGGTTATCTGCTGGCTTCAAGCCATCTTTACCTCACTGGTTCTCACAAACAAATGCCAAGGCTTGAGGGCTAAAACGAAAGGTCAATATGTAATTTGTCTGCTAATTATTCATTCATTACTAATGAGTAAATCTAAGCAATACCCCTAAAACACTGATCATTTTGGTTGCTAGGCAGAAGACTCCTTATCACTTTTAAATTTGTCTGATGAGCAACCAGTACTGATCCAGCAAACACAAGCTTTTTAGGTCATACAATCACCTTGCATTTCATCTCGAGGCAGAGCTAGAAGTACACATCTGTTTCAAAGACATAAAGCCAACTCTCAAGAGGCAAATTTTTGGAGAACACCCAAAAATATGGGACTTGAGAATGAGTTTTGCAGTGCATCAGATTAACTGACTGAAGTGTGAATACAGCATCTGGCTCAGAAGTGAATGCTTTCATGAATGCCAAGTCTAGATAGATCTTTCAACTACTACAGTATGGACTGCGATGAGATCTCTCCCTCCTTTGAAGTCATCACACTTATTGTCTGCTTTAGTCATATGACACTTAATCAAATACTGCCATCACATACCATCCCTTGTGTTGTCCAGCTTTTAACTCTTTGATGTGTCTATACATACTTCAACTGCACTGTAAGCTCTTTATTTATCCTAACATCTAGCATACAGCCCTGCACATAGTAAGCACTCAAGTTATTTGGTGAATGGAGACATGATGAAAAGGCCTATAGAATAAGAGAAAAATCATGCAATCACCAGACAGAAAACCACCCATTTGTTTATCTGGCTCCAAAATTAGGCTGGAATTGTTAGTGGACGGATTTTCTTCTGGCAAACAAACAAAAAAAGCAGCAAAACTTCAGAACCAAACAGTAATCTGTGCAGTAAGGCAGTATCAAACACATCCATTTTATCCAAATGACTGAATGAATACCAATAAATGGACATGTCGGACTTCAAAATGAAACTCTTTGCAGCAACAAACAAATGTTTATATCTGACTTTAAGCTAAAACCCTGTGCACTTAGAAATATACACATTCACTTAGATAGCATGCAAAAATAGTACTTTGGTAGCAAAATCCAAGAGCTATTAATTTCAAAATTTACAATTTCAATAGATAAGAAGTCTAAAACACAGTCCAAAAAAGGGAAGTGATGTGTTTTTCAGGGTATTCAGGAAGGTAGCCAGGGAAGAGGTTGGGATGGGACTCAGCTTTCTGATGCCTTCTTGTGATGAGATGAAGGCTGCTACCTCAACGTACTGAAACTATGATTAAAGGAAAGTTTCCTGGAAAAACCGAAGTTCCTATATACCTCTTCCCTCCTTTCAAACTTAGAAGAAATTGTTTACTGAGTTTTCATAATTGCATTTTAATGCATATTTCAAATGCATTGAGCCAGAAATTTAATGGACACACAGGATATTCCTTCCCTGTGACCCTCTGACATGAATTCACATTTAAGTGAGCACATTAGTCCGTACAAAAACTTCCTCATGGTCCATATCTTACTGTACTTTTTCTATTTTGTGAAATTCAAAGCACAAAAGATTGCTGAATTTCTTTTTGCAGTTCTCATCAAGACAATAAAGTAAAAGAAGAGCTTTCTGGTTGCGCCTGGGCGGCTCAGTCGGTGAAACGTCCGACTCTTTATCTTGGCTCAGGTCATGATCTCAGAGTTCGTGATATGGAGCACTGAGTCGGGCTCTGGGCTGACAGCATGGAGCCTGCTTGGGATTCTTTCTCTCCCCCTTTTTCTCTCAAAAATAAATAAATAAACTTAAAAAACAAGAAGAAGAGATTTCCGAATTACTCATTCTGAATAAGCATTTCTGAAACTGGGATCTAAAGATTTGCTTTCAAGTATCTGAGACTCTCTGAGAATTTTTTAAAGTTGTGTTTTTATTTTCATAAACATCCTCTGGATTACTTGGGGACATCCACCTCATAACTGTGTAAGGCTACGGTCTCAGTGACGACATTTGCTTGTGTGCTTAAGATTACATTTATACTAAGTCTTCTAGAGGGAGAGAGCTTAGTATTCAATGCAAAATTTTTCAAACTGGGTTTCAGTCTATGTCTTTGAGTTAAAGTTTGAGTAACACTGATCTAGATCTCTATACTTTCCAAAGTTCTCCTTCTAGACTGTATTTGGTAAATTTAATAAATATGTGTCCAGTGTCTACTATGTGCTAGGCACGGAAATATGGCAGTGAATAAGAGAAACCAGAACTTGATCTTACAGAGCTTATATTCTGGCAGGAAAGACCAACATTGTTAATGAAGAAATCTGGTTCCTTGGTTGAAATCACTTAACAAGTAGAGAAAAAAAAAATACATACAGTTATCTGCCCTCCTGTCACCTACAACTGTTGATCAGAGAATCCACTGTCATCAACATGTTCTCAAAATATTCTAAGAGCTTGAGGTCAATTTGGTCTTATCTGTTTGACATCAGGTGAACAGATCCTCTTTTAAAAATTCTTCAGAGGGGGCAGCTGGGTGGCTCAGTCGGTTAAGCATCTGACTCTTGATTTCGGCTCAGGTCATGATATCATGGTTTGTGAGTTTGAGCCCCGCTTCCAACTCTGCGCTGACAGCATGGAGCCTGCTTGGGATTCTCTCTCTCTGCTCCTCCCCTGCTCATGCTCGCTCTCTCTCTCTCAAAATAAATAAACATTTAAAAAATTAAAAACAATTCTTCAGAGAAGCTCAATCTCCTTTCCTTGCTTTAGGTTATGCTTCTCATAAGTGGACAAAGACGCAACTAGCTATTTCCTGGTTGTTTGAGAAACAGTTTTATGGAGAGATTTATATTCATTGAGGTTTTGATTGCACAACACTTTACCCTTTTGATTGGGAAATTTCTATGGACAAAATCAATCAAGCCAAAACAGTTACAAATGCCTAAGTACACTTCTAAACTCATGAAAAGTTCATGGGTGGATGCTAACCAGCACGGTGCAAAAACTCCCAGAAATTTAACCTTAATGACCTTGAAATTGAATTTATAACTTTATTCTTTAATAGAACAATAAATGAGATTCAGAACACAGTGGCTCCTATTAGCTACTACTTTAATCCTGTCTATAAACTACTACTTTAATGACACCCTTGTTAAGGGGGTATAAAAAGAGAGGGTCGTAAGAAGACCTAAATGTAAACATTATCAAGTAAACCAATTCAATTCTGTAATTGAGAAGTGGGTGCCAAATTCCCTGAACGACAGTCAATAAGTTTGAAATATCTTAGTTTCTGGACCAAATTTTCTAAGCAACAATGTCCCGGGATGAACACTACTTGAGCCAAGATCTCTCCAACTTTGGAACAATCTCCTCCGTTAGCGTGATTGTGATTGTTCTCACTGGGTTTTTACCCAAGGAGCTGGGGGGGAAAGTGCCATCCCTACCAGAAGAGAAGTACACAGATACTATGACTATTAACAAGAACTAGTTCATTGAAAACTGGGAGAAAGATTCCTACCAGAATCTTTTAGCAGCTACTATGACAAGGGAACTAGCTTACCTAAAAGACAACTCCCTCTCTGCCAATAATACAAATCTGAAAGCCTAAAGGTCAAAACAAACAACGGAAAGATAACCTGGCTGGTGATAAAAATTTCTAGCCCAAATTAAGCCTCTGTACCTGAACACTCAGATCCACAGATAGCCAGATGCACACTGAGAGCTTTACTTTTCACCACATCCGGCACAATAACTAAAGCAGGGAAAAACTGGCTTTCGTGAAGGAGCTTAGTCAGAAACATAGAAGGGCCTCAAGCCAACCTAACTCTGGAGACATCGACACTCTACAAATTCCAGACCAACTCTCAGCCAGGCTAACTTTAATTGTGCCCCTAACTCCACGATAACAATACACTATCTGACTACAACCGAGCCTCTTCAATTCTCCAAAGCATCTCAAGTCTTATCCTTCGAAGCTCAAGTTAGAAAAGCAAGGCGACTGACACAAAGGCCAGTCGTCCAAAGGCGCTTTTTGCGTGGCTCTGCACTGCCACTCATTTGAAAATTCCTAAACTGAGGGCTCACCGGCCCCCCTCTTCTATCCTTCCTCAATTCCGCCCCGGCTGGTAAGCCTCGGCCTGGGAGCCCCTCAGCCTGGAACAAAGCGAGGGGCCCCGGCGGTGGGGGCGAGAGGCGCCAGCGACACGGGAACTGCCGCACAGCGCACAATGAGAAACTACCAACTTCAGAGCGTAGGAACATCAATTGGCAAGAAAGAGGGGCGGCGGCAGGCACGCCCAACTTCAAACTCAGGAAACCTACGGGCTGGCGGCCATCTGGAAAAAAGCCCCCTTCCCAGGGAAAGAAGAAAAAGGCGGAGGAGATGCGAATCGCCCACCGGGCCCCGGAGGGGAGCCCTGAGCTCAGACCGGCCCCCGCCCCCGAGGCCCGCTTCCCCGCCTTCTCTCTGCCTCTGGTTCGCTGCCCCAGGCCGGGCGGCCGGTTACCTTGATGCGCTCCCGGCACTGGGAAGGGGTCCGCTCGTAGCCCAGCTCGGCCAGGGCCCGGGACACGCGCTCGTACATGGCTGGCCCAGGGGCCTTGCTGCCGAACACCGTGCCGGCTCCCTCCAGCTGCTGGTACCGCGCCTCCACCAGCCGCTCGTTGCCCCATACTGCGATGAGCGCGTTCGTCTCGGCCGGCGTCCACGACATGCCCCGGCAGGCGGCGGCGGCGGCTGCCGCAGCCCCGCCACCGCCGCCACCAGGGGAGAAGGAGACCGAGGACGAGGCGGCGCTGCGGCCCCCCAGCCCCAGCCCGAGACCCCCTGACGCCGCTGCCCCCGAGCCCGTCGCACTGCCCGGCCCGAGCGGGGAGGCACCCCGAGGCGTGGAAGGGTCGGACAGCGATGGATTTCCGTCGCTCAGGCCACCAGGAGAAGCCGGGGAGAGCACCTCCATCTTCGGGATTTTTAGCGGCGAGTTGGCGGGCAGCTCCGAGCCACAGGGCGCAGCCATCTTCCAAGCGGCCGCCGCTGCACCGCCCGGAAGTGACGCGCCCGCGCATCCGGCCGCCGCGGTCTCCGGGGCTGCCCTCGGGCCTGGCTCGCCCGAGGGCGGGCGGCTACGGGCCCCTGCTGCCGAACGGAGGCCGTCCGCTTCCCCCGGCCTCTCTCCGCGGGCCCTACCGCGCCGCCCGCTCCTCTCCCGGGGTGAGGGGCGGGGATGAGGCGCGCCGAAGCCCCGAGCTGACGAGAAGGGTGGGGGCATGAGGGCGCTGGTGTGAGGAACAGATTGGAGCCTTCCCACTTCCTCTCCAATCTCAGCCCCCGGGAGGAGGGGTGAGGCCCGCGAGGGGGCCCGGAGTTAAGGAGGACTTGACCATTTCCCTCGCTCTCTCTCTCTTCTCTCCCTCCGCTCTGCCTCCCCTCCCTCTGAGCTGGCCTCGGGGCGCCGAGGCTGACGTCCAGGGCGGAGACTGGGGAAACCTGCCGAGGGCTTCTCCGGGAAGCGCCGAGGCTGAAGGAGAGCATTTCTGGGGGAGGCTTTAAAAAGCAGTTGTGGACCAGGGGTAGAGTTGGTTCGCTGTGGCTTTTCCAGAAACCCTTGCGCCATTATTTGAGGAACAGCAACTCTGGCTCCAGTTAAGATCTGTTTTCCAGTTAGCCTGGGTAGGTGTGACCATGTGTAGAAAAACTTAGATGTCTTTATCGCGTTTGTACTTTGTAGTTTAAACGTGTAGGAACTCTGGAGCCCGGCAGAAAAGTTACTTTCCAATACCATTCTCCATCATCCCTGATTTGGAAGTTTTCCTACTCGTTTTCCTACTGTATTTCACACCCTGGAGTGTAAGGAGTTTGAAAAGACGACTGCCAATTATGGCAGCCCTTGTGACCTCTGGTAATTAGTTTATCAGCCGTTCCTGAATACTCCTCAAAGTGCTGCAGTTTAATGAACATTAGCACGCCAAAGCCAATAATAGCTGTAAGGTATTTCAATAATCTTCAAAGCCAAATATCTGATTGTTTATCTTGAATCCTTAACTTAAAAGCCTCAGCGGATCTTTTTCAAATATGTGGAATTTTTTTTGGAAAGCAAATATATGTTAGGTTTTTAAAAGAAAATGGAGCTGAGGGGGTGGGTGCCTGGGTGGCTCAGTCCCTCAAGTGTCCGAGTCTTGATCTCAGCTCAGGTGTTGAGTTCAGGGTGGTGAGTTCAAGCCCCCTATTGGGCTCCTGCCCGGTGTGGAAACAATGAATGAATGAATGAATGAATGAATGAATGAATGAATGAATAGATAATAAATATAGAGCTAAGGTCAGCTACACCCTAGAATCACACTAAGAGAATAATATGCTTAGAAAGCCAAAGCAATAAGCAGTAGGGATGAAGTAGAGGAGGTAACCGTCTCTGTTTATCATATTAAAAGGCCCCCATAGTTTTCAGTATGAAGAATCATAAAGAAGTTTCAGAATTTATGCTATATTTTCCTCTTTTTCTAAGAAAAAGATATGGTCAAACACCTTGGTGAAGAGTATGGATTCTATGGGAGTTGGGAAGGGGTTAAAAAAAAAAAAAAGTTTGGATTCTAGAGTCGAAATGCCTGGCTTCAAATTCCAGTTGTGCAACCTCAGCCAATTTAGTTAAGCAATCTCTCAGTACCTTGCTTCATTTATAAAATGGGGATGACCTCACAGCATTGATATGAGAATTAAATGGGTTGATACAGGTAAAGCCCTTAGAAGGGTGCCTGGTTCACCGTAAACATTAGATGAACATTAGCTATTATCTCATTTGGGCTATGCGACAGTCCTCTCTTATGCACGATTTCACTTTCAGGGTTTCAGTTGCCAGTGCCAAAAGGCAGTCAGGAAGCAGATCGTCCTGATTTATGGCCAGAAGGTCAATAGCCTAAGGCTATCTCACAATGCCTCTGTCAGTCACTTCTCTTCATCTCATCGTGTAGGCAGTATCTCATCTCACATCATCGCAGGAAGGGTGAGTACAGTACGATAAGGTATTTTGAGAGAGAGGAACCACATTTACATAACTTGTTACAATACGTTGTTATAATTGGGCTATTATTGTCATTAATCTCTAACCATGGCTAATTTATAAATTAAACTTTATCTTAGGTATGTATGTATATGCAAGAACATAGTACATGTAGAGTTGGGGACTATGTGTGCTTTCAGGCATCCACTGGGGGTCTTGGACCAATCCTCTGTGGATAAGGAGGACTACTGTAGGTTAGTTAATAGAGACTCTTTCCTTTGTCGCTTTCTCTCCACCACTAGCTTTCAGTGTCTTCATTTTCAGTTCTTTTAAGGGCTCTTATGGCATCTCAAACACCTGTCAAAGCAAAATTCACTCTTATTCCACCCAACAGTACGTTTTTTAATGTCATAAGGTATTTAATGTGCATGAAAGGGGAGAGTCATGCCTAAATCAGAGACTCCGAAGAGTTTTAAAATCACTGCTTATCCTGCTCTCATTTTCCCAAGAGCCTGAAAAAGAGCCTCCCTCCTTCTTTTGTTAATTCTGGATGATTCTCAAATCAACTCTGACTCATGCAGGAAGCCTTCCTAGATAAAGTGGGTTGACTGGGAAGTCTCCCTTCCCACAAACTTCTGTTTCTAGACATTATTTCTATATGCCCCCCCTTTATTCCCACAGCTCATCAGTCTATCCAATGAGAAAAAGTGTCAAAAATAAAATTTCCAGTAATATCCTGAGGTTACAATTAATTCAATAACATAAAAGCCATTAATATGTACTACACAGTATGGAGGCATTGCTGCATAGGTAACCTGGATCATGTGCTTGTCATGCTGGCTAACCATGGCTGATCCTGGATTCCTGGAGCTGTGTGATGTGCTCGTTCAACGCTTCACAGTTCAATCAGAATTTCTGGAATGTGTTTGAAGTAATGTACTACACTTTTTGTGGATTCAAATGATAGCATGAGTAGATGAAAAACCTATTTGAGAGATAATGTATACAATGTCTCAATGTGCAAAAGAGGTCAGAACATACAGAGTAATCAACCTGTAAACTGCCAACTACCTCCCTTTAATTGCATCATCCCCTTTTCCATTTCCTCCACAATCTATGCCCAGTATTTGTTTTCTCAACTTTTCGTTCTTTTTTTCCCCCCGTTGATTATCTTCCCTATGCTGTATCTTTTATTCCCATGACCTGTTCATTCCATAACTAGAAGCCTGAATCTTCCCTTCCCCTACATCTCTTTTGTGCATTTCCTTACCTCCTTCCCCTCCAGCAACCATCACTTTGTTTTCTGTATTTATGAGTCTATTTCTGCTTTTTGTTTGCTTGTTTGTTTGGTTTGTTTTTTGGATTCCAAATATACGTGAAACCATATGCTATTTGTCTTTGACTTAATTCACTTAGTATTATACTCGCTAGGTCTATTCATGTTGTCACAAAGGGCAAGATCTCATCCTTTTTATGGATGACTAATATTCTATTGTGTATATACCATGTCTTCTTTATCAATTCATCTGTCAATGGACACTTGGGTTGCTTCCATATCTTGGCTATTGTAAATAATGCTTCAATAAACATAGGGGTGCATGTAACTTTTCAAATTAGTGCTTTTATTTTCCTTTGGGTAAGTACCCTATTGTGGAATTATTAGATTGTATGGTATTTCTGTTTTAGTTTTTTGAGGAAATTCCATACCATTTTTCTCAGTGGCTATACCAATTTACATTCCCACCAACAGTGCATGAGGGTTCCTTTATCTCCACATCCTCATCAACACTTATTTCTTGTCTTTTTTACTCTAATTTTTTTAATGTTTATTTATTTTTGAGAGGGAGAGAGACAGAATGCGAGTGGAGGAGAGGTAGAGAGACAGGGAGACACAGAATCTGAAGCAGGCTCCAGGTTCTGAGCTGTCAGCACAGAGCCTGATGCAGGGCTTGAACTCACAGACAGTGAGATCATGACCTGAGCTGAAGTTGGACTAACCAACTGAGCCACCCAGGTGCCCCTCTTGTCTTTTTTATTCTGGCCATTCAGACAGGTATAAGGTGATAACCTCATTGTGGTTTTGATTTCCGTTTCCCTGATGATTAGTGATGTTGAGTATCCTGTCATGTGTGTGTTGGCCATCTGTATATTTTCTTTGGAAATGTCTGTTCAGGTCCTGTGCCCAGTTTGTAAAGGGATTATTTGTGGAGTTTTTGGGTATTGAGTTGTATAAGTTCTTTATATAGTCTGCATATGAACCCTTTTCAGATGTATCACTTGCAAATATCTTCTCCCACTTAGTAGTAGCCTTTTCATTTTGTCGACGGTTTCCTTCACTGTGCAGAAGCTTTTTGATGTTGTCCCTGTAGTTTATTTTTGTGTTTGTTTCCCTTGCCTTAAGAGACATATCTAGAACAATGTTGTTATGGCTGATGTCAAAGAAATTACTGCCTATGTTCTATTTTAGGAGTTTTGTGGTTTCAGGTCTCACATTTAGGTCCTTAATCCATTTTGAGTTTATTTTAAAAGAAAGTGGTCCAGTTTCATTTTTTTGCATGTGGCTGTCCAGTTTTCCCAGCACTATTTGTTGAAAAGACCATCTATTTCCCAGTGCATATTCCTCTGTGCCCAGTGTTTGTATTTCCAACTTTTGTCTGAAGCCTCTCCTAATCAGTTGGACAAAAGTTCTCCGTCTAGTACCCCCTCACACAATTTAGCATTTCACCTTAATGTTTTCTGTTTCAAAAGCTTTATTCATTCTGTTATATACTTACTCCCTTGCTGTGTTTTATGACTGTCAGTGTGTTTGCTGTTTCATCTTTTTTTCCCTTCATATTCCACATCAAGTCCTGTTACCTCTGAAATCTTTCCTAAATCTGACTACTTCTCAACTCTAGCCTCCATCATGTCTTTCCTGGACAACTGGACTTTCTATGTGCACACTAGTCTGCTTACACAGTAGCCAAGGTGAATTTGGTTTTTTAAAACTTTTTTCTTGTGAAATCTAACATGAATACAGAGGAGTATATGAAACATACTTGTACAACTACTCTATGGTTTATTATAAAGCAAATAGTGCATAGCCACAATCAAGTCAAAGAAATAGAATGTAGATAGCACTCTAGAAGCTTTGCCCCATAATCCCTTCCCAATGTTAAACCCTTATCTCCCTTATAGAGATAACCACTATACTGACTTGCCTTTCTTTATAATTTTATCACTGTATCTCATCCACCCAAGCACTGTCAGAAAGGAATGTAGGCCCACCTTGCCAAGCTTCCAACTTTTAAGGAAGGCCAGAAGTCTGGCTTTTAAATTTTTTTTAATTTAATTTTAAAATGTTGCATTATTTTTTTAAAAATATGGCACTGCAGAAAAAACAAATCTTTTCTGGTCGAACCCCTCCCCCCCAAAACCAATAATTTTTTTTTTTTAATTTTTTTTTTCAACGTTTATTTATTTTTGGGACAGAGAGAGACAGAGCATGAACGGGGGAGGGGCAGAGAGAGAGGGAGACACAGAATCGGAAACAGGCTCCAGGCTCTGAGCCATCAGCCCAGAGCCCGACGCGGGGCTCGAACTCACGGACCGTGAGATCGTGACCTGGCTGAAGTCGGACGCTTAACCGACTGCGCCACCCAGGCGCCCCAATAATTTTACCATTGTATCCTACATCACTAAAAGTTTTTCCTGGTTTTGATTTTTTTTTTTTTTGTAAGTGAAATCACATGTATTGTATATCTGGCTTCTTTCATTCAGTATTATGTTTTTAATTAAGAGTCATCTATTCTGTATGAGGCTACAGTTTATTCATTTTCATTGCTGTAAAATACTCTTATTTTATGAATACGTCAAATTTTATTTATCCATCCTACTATTGAATTTTGGGCTGTTTCTAATTTAGGATATTATGAATAATGCTGCTACAAACATTCTTGTCCATGTCTCCCAGCGCATATGGTCAAGAGTATATGCCTTCCTCCCTCCCTTCTTCTCTTCCTTCTTTCCATGTGTATACCCAATTCTTCCAACTCCATTTTCTGAAAAGACCATCCTTTCCCTCCTCCTTTTGCAATGCTATCTTTGACTTAAATCGAGTGTCCATATGTGCATGGGTCTGTTTCTGGGCTCTTTCATTACATTGGTCTATTTGTCTGTCTATTTTTCTGTGTTCCCTGCCGCAATATCACACTGCCACAATAATGAGTCACACTGGCTTTATAATAAGGCTATGTCAAGTCGAGAAAGTCCTTCCTCCTCCTCTTCCTTTTCTTCCTCCTCCTTTTTCAAGAGTGGCTTTCTATTCTTGATCCTTAATATTTCCACATACATTTTAGAATTAGCTTATCAAGTTCTTCAGAAAAAGCTGTGGGCATTTTGATTGGTATTACACTGAATCTATAGACCAATTTGAGAAAAACTGACATCTTTATAATAATTGGACTTACAGTCCTTGAAAATGATGTCTCTTCAGGTGCATGGGTAGCTCAGTTGGTTGAGCGTCTGACTCTTGATTTCAGCTCAGGTCATGATCCCAGAGTTGTGGGATTGAGCTGCACATTGGGCTCCCCACTGGCATCGAGCCCTTCGTCAGGCTCCGCACTGAGCATGGGGCATGCTTAAGATCGTCTCTCCCCTTGCCTCTATCCTCTACTCACACTCTCTCTTTCTAAAGAAAAAGAAAAAGAAAAAGAAAAAAAGAAAAGGAAATGATATCTCTTGGGATATATCCTTCGAATGATATCCCTTCATTAGTCTTTAGTTTCTCTCGATAAAATTTTATAGTTTCCTACACAAAGGTCCTATACACTTTGTTGGATTTATCCCTGGGTGGTTGGTATATTTTTTAACACTCTTATAAATGGTATCATTTCTTAAATTTTATTCTCTAATTGTTTTTTCTGGTATGTAAAAATACAATTGATTCTTGCGTGTTTATTTTGTACCTAGTAATCTTGATGGAACAGTCTTTTAAAACTGTAAATCATTACATGTCATTCCCTTGTTAAAAACCCACCAATGGCTTCTTATTATAAAAATATAATCCAAACTCTTCGCAGTGACCATGGTAATTTTAAAACATGTTCACATGTTATTTGACACTCTTCCAACAGGAAGGTGAGTCTGCATTCCCTCCCCTTGGACCTGGGTGAATCTTTGTGATTGCCTGAATGAACCAGAAGTGGTAGAAGGGACACTATGTGACTTTCAGGGATAGGTTTAGAAATACCCTGAAGCTTCTGCCAGTTTCTCTTGCTCTGAAAACCTCTAGCTACCATGTAAGAAATTGAGTTACCCTATGTCCATGTGGACAGAGAAACCCAAGGAGCCAGAAATGTTCCAGCCTCCAGTTATTGTGTACCTAGCCAGACATGTGAATGCAGAAGCTCTGAGACAATCCTAGCCTCAGCCACCACCTGACTGTACCTACATGAGAGACCGTAGCAAGAGCTGCCTAGTTGACCCCAGGTATCCCCAGATTCATGGGCAAAATTAATGATTGTTGTTGTTCTGTGCCACTAACTTCTAGGGTGTTTTGTTATGCAGGGATAGGTAATTGGAACAATGGTCTACAAGGCCCTTTTTACTCTAAGCTCAATCTACCTACCTCACCAACCTCATCTCCCACTCCAGCCACACTGGCCTTATATATGTCCTATCAAACAAGTCAAGCTTATTTCTGTTTTGAGGCCTTTGGGATGATCATAGATCCTTTGTCTTAGAACACTCTTATGTTAACTCTTTAATTGGTAGCTTCCTTCTCATAATTCATCTCCTCAAACATGAATCACCTCCCTAGAGATGTCTTTCTATCTGCCTCTGTATCACATTACTGTCTTATTTTATCAATACACATTTTCCAGGGTACCTGGGTGGCTCAGTCGGTTAAGCGTCTGACTTCTGCTCAGGTCATGATCTTGCGGTCTGTGAGTTCGAGCCCCGCGTAGGGCTCTGTGCTAACAGCTCAGAGTCTGAAGCCTCCTTCAGATTCTGTGTCTCCGTCTCTCTCTGCCCCTCCCCCGTTCACACTCTCTCTCTCAAAAATAAATAAAAATTTTAAAAATACACATTTTCCAAAATTATTTATTTATGCATATTTATTTTGCTTTCATGTATTTATTGTCTGCCCTCCCCCTCTAGAATGTAAGCTGTTTGAAGCCCAAGAGTGTCCATTGTGTTCTCTTCTAATAGGTCCAGCACTTAGAATGGTGTCAGGCAGGTTTCGCTATCAATGAAGATGGAGTAACAGGGACTAGACATACCCTCCTATCTTAAGTAGCTAGAAAACCAGACAAAATATATGAAACAATGGATTTCAAGGCAATGGTACAACCACTTACAAATCTAATCATAGTCTTACTATGAAATCTAATGGTGGTGCTTACATGCACACAAACACTTGCATGTGAATGTTTGTAACAGCCTTATTCGTAATTGTCCAAACCAGGAAGCAACCAAGAAGTCCTTCAATAGGTGAATGGAAAAAAATAAAACAAAATAAAAAACTGTGGTACATCCACACAACGAACAAAGGAAATGAGCTATCAAGCCATGAAAAGACATAGAGGAATGCATATTGCTAAGTGAGAGAAGCCAGTCTGAAAAGCTACATGATTCCAACTATATGATGTTTTGGAAAAGGCAAAACAATGGAGACAATGAGGAAAGACCAAGAACGGTGGTTGCCAGAGGTTGGGCAGGAAGGGAGGAAGGGATGGATAGGTGGAGCACAGGATCTTTAGGGCAGTGAAAATATTCTGTATGATACTGACATACACATGGATCATGGATACTGATGTTATACATTTGCCAAAACGCATACAATTCTGGGACATAAAGGGCAGATGCTAATGTAAACTGTGGCCTTTAATTAATAGTAAGGTTTCAGGACCAGTTCATCAATTGTGACAAATGTACCAGAATAGCGAGATGTTAATAATAGGGGAAACTGCAGGGCGAGGAGGACTGTCCATACTTTCTGTTCAGTTTTTCTGTAAACCTAAAGCTGCTCTAAGGAAAAAAAAAATGTCTATTAATAATTTATTGAAAAATAGGCTTCCAGGGGCGCCTGGGTGGCGCAGTCGGTTAAGCGTCCGACTTCAGCCAGGTCATGATCTCGCGGTCCGTGAGTTCGAGTCCCGCGTCGGGCTCTGGGCTGATGGCTCAGAGCCTGGAGCCTGTTTCCGATTCTGTGTCTCCCTCTCTCTCTCTGCCCCTCCCCCGTTCATGCTCTGTCTCTCTCTGTCCCAAAAATAAATAAACGTTGAAAAAAAAATGTATAAAAAAAAAAATAGGCTTCCATACAATTTATTAACTTTTAAAAGGGTTGAAATAATATGCAACAGGGTTTAATACTGCCTGTATCTAATTCTGGTTTTCCTTTTGCTGTTGATCTTTGTTTTCTCACAAAGAAAAAAAATGATGGTTTTGTGATACCTAAGAAAACAAAATAAACTCAGTTATTTTTAAATTAATTTTTAAATTTTTATTTATTTTAATTTTTTATTTAGTTAACACACGTTACATTAGTTTCAGGTGTACAACATAGTGATTCCACAAGTTTAAACATTATGCTGTGCTCACCACAAGTATAGCTACCATATGTCGCCCTACAACACTATTACAGTATAATTGACTGTATTCCTTATGCTATGCCTTTTATTCCCGTGACTTACTCATTCCATACCTGGAAGCCTGTACCTGCCATTCACTTCACCCATTTTGCCCATCTTCTCACCCCTCCTCCCCTCTGGCAATGATCAGTCTGTTCTTTGGGTTTACAGGTCTGATTCTGCTTTTTAAGACCCAGTTCATTTAAAAAGAAGTGTTGGAAGAAGTAATGCAATAATTTTCCCTCTCTCCCATGGCTGTAGCACTTGTGGGCACTATAACACTGAATGTGGACTGTGTCAATTCGTTCCCAAATGGGGACATAGTGCCTACCTCTTAGGAAATGTATGAAGCATAGATAAGATAATGATAAAGTGCACTTAATAGAAGATAGCTGCTGGGGCGCCTGGGTGGCTCAATCAGTTGAGCATCCAACTCTTGGTTTCAGCTCAGGTCATGATCTCATGGTTCACTTGGGAGTATAAGCCCCACGTCATCATTGGGCTCTGCGCTGATAGTGCCCAGAGCCTGCTTGGGATTTCTCTCTCTCCACCTCTCGCTGACCCTCCCCAACTCACAAGCGCGTGTGCGTGTGTGTGTGTGTGTGTGTGTGTGTGTGTCCATTTTCTCTCTAAAGGTGGATACATAAGCTTAAAAAAAAAGAAGATAGCTGCTCCCACCCCAAGCCCCGACCCAATACAACAGTGACAGCCTTGTGACTGCTACCTCTACACTACTGCTATCAGACTTGGGACTATCAGAACTAATCTCATCACACCCTTTTCCCTGTTTAAGTCACTCCTCACAGGAATATAAGGACATCTTAAATGCCATGGAATTTAATAACCCTGAAACTCTGTAAATTCTCTTTTCTGATTCCATTACCCACCCCTTCAAACTCCTGTGTCCTCCAGTGTTTGTGATCAGTGATCAAAAAAACTCTCTACGTCCTCGGTTTCTTCTCTGACCCTTCTGTACACCTTCTTGCTCCTAGTAAACCCTGGCTGTCCCCAGCTTCCAGCTTCAACCCTTATAAACGAGGGCTGTAATCTTTCATTCACTTGCTCCTTTTCTGTCTTTGTAGCACTCATTGGCAAAATCACAATCCTGTTTAAATCCAACTGTCTGCTTATGAACCCTGCACCATGCAGCTGCTGTTGGTTGGAGAAAACCACAAATCAGAATGACTGGTCTGCCTATCAATTAAATGGTGATTGCTGACCTCAAGTCCCCTTGATATGGTTGAACAATCATTTTATTTCCCTCATTCATTCTCTCACTCTCCTGCACAACTAGATTATTTGATGCCTTTGTTTGTCTCATATTAAATGAGGAAGGGGTCCAACTTTTTTTCCTTTTTTTTTCCTTTTTTTTTTTTTTTGCATCTGGATATCCTGTTGTCCCAACACTGTGGGGAAGACTATTCTTTACCAATTGAATTGTTTTGCCCACCTCCCCATCAAATATCAATTGATTGTAAATGTGAGGTTTATTTTTAGATATTTATTTATTTATTTTTAGAGAGAGCAAGAGAGCACAAACAGCGGAGAGGGGAAAGAGAGAGAGAGAGGGAGAGAGGGAGAGAGAGAGAGAGAGAGAGAGAGAGAGAGAGAGAGAGAGAGAGAATCTTAAGAAAGCTCCATGCTCAGCATGGAGCCCTATATATGGGACTTGATCTTACAATGCAGGTATCATGACCTGAGCTAAAATCAAGAGTTGGATGCTCAACTGACTGAGCTACCCAGGTACCCCTGGACTCTCAATTCTATTCCACTGATCTTCTGTCTATCACTTTGTCATAATCATACTGTCTTCATTACTGTAGCTTTATAGTAAGTTTTGAAATTCTGAAGAGTAGATTCTGTGTCTCCCTCTCTCTCTGCCCCTCCCCTGCTCATGCTCTGTCTCTCTCTGTCTCAAAAATAAATAAAACGTTAAAAAAAAATTAAAAAAAAAAAAAAAGAAATTCTGAAGAGTAAGTCCTCCAATTCAAATTCAAGATTGTTTTGGTATCCTGGGTCCCTTGTATGTCTATATGAATTTTAGCATCAGCTTGTTAATTTGTGCTCTGCCCTCCCCCTCAAAAAAGCCAGTATATATCTGGTAGTGATTGCGACTTATCTACATCAATTTCCATCTTAACAATATTAAATCTTCCAATCAATGAAAATAGAATATCTTTCCATTTATTCAGGTCTTCTTTAATTCCTTTCAACAAGTTTTGTGGTTTTCAGAGTGTAAGTTTTACACTTTTTGTGGCTAAATACATCCCTAGGTAGTTTATTCATTTTGATGCTACTCCAAATGGAATTATTTTCTTAATTTCATTATCAGATTGTTCATTGCTAGTGTCTAGAAATCCTGTTGATGTATGTAATTGATCTTGTAGCCTGCAACCTTGTTAGCTTGTTTATTCTAATAATTTTTTAGTGAATTATTTATTATTTTCCATATAAGTTCTACATGATTTTCATCTAAAAAATTGAGATATTTTTAGGGGCGCCTGGGTGGCTCAGTCGGTTAAGCGTCCGACTTCGGCTCAGGTCACGATCTCGCGGTATGTGGGTTCGAACCCCGCGTCGGGCTGTGTGCTGACTGCTCAGAGCCTGGAGCCTGTTTCAGGTTCTGTGTCTCCCTCTCTCTCTGACCCTCCCCCATTCATGCTCTGTCTCTCTCTGTCTCAAAAATAAATAAACGTTGGGCGCCTGGGTGGCGCAGTCGGTTAAGCGTCCGACTTCAGCCAGGTCACGATCTCGCGGTCCGTGAGTTCGAGCCCCGCATCAGGCTCTGGGCTGATGGCTCAGAGCCTGGAGCCTGTTTCCGATTCTGTGTCTCCCTCTCTCTCTGCCCCTCCCCCGTTCATGCTCTGTCTCTCTCTGTCCCAAAAATAAATAAACGTTGAAATAAATAAATAAATAAATAAACGTTAAAAAAATATTTTTTTTTTTAAATTGAGATATTTTTACTTCTTCCTTTCCAATATGAATGTCTTTTACTTCATTTTCTCACCTAACTACCTTGGCTAGAAGGTAGTTATCTTATTTCCTTATCTTATTTCTGATGATAAGGGGAAAAACATTAAGTCTTTCAACATTAATGCTGTTAGCTGTGAGTTTTTGGTAGATGTCCTCTATCAAGTTAAGGACACTCTCTACTATTCCTAGTTTGTTGAATATTTTTATTATGAAGGTATATTGGAGTGTTGGATATTGTCAAATACTTTTTCAGCTTCTATTGAGATGATCATTTGTCCTTTATTGATATGGTGATCATTTGTCCTTTATTGATGATCATTTGTCCATGATTTTTGTCCTTTATTGATACGGTGACTTATATTAATGAACTTTCAGATGTTTAAACAACTTTGTATTTTGGGGATAAATCCTACTTGGTTATGAATTATAATCCCTTCCATATGTTGCTGGATTCAGTTTATTAGTATTTTTATGTTTTTAGGATTTTCACATCTACGTTCACACTTGATAGTTAGGTACCACTAATTGCCAGCTGATTGGTCTATTGTTTTCTATAATAGAGTGGGGCACATATTGTCCCACAGTGGGAACCAATGAAATCTGGTTCTCTTTGCTAGGGTAGGTTGTGTGTGTGTGTGTGTGTGTGTGTGTGTGTGTGTGTGTGTGTTTAAGATTTTATTGAGTAATCTCTACACCCAGTGTGGGGCTTGAACTCACAACCCCTAGATCAAGAGTCACATGCTCCACCTACTGAGCCAGCCAGGCTCCCCCTGCAGGGGTAGTTTTTGAGGTAAGTTTTTGAGGTTTGTCCTGACCCCAGGAGGGCTGTTCTTAGCTGACTCTTTCCCCAGTTCTCTCTGGTAAACTTGGTGGCTTACAACTTAGCTTATTATCCTCATGGAGGTACCAGCCTTTTAATTGCTTACCACCAAAATCTCCATTGTTTTCAAAAGTGCCCTTAGGCTTGAACTTCCCCACACTGTGTTCCAAATAAAGTTAGTTCCCTTGATGAAAGCCTTGGCACTCTCTGTTTTTATGGCCTACTTCTCCCCTAGGGCAAAATCTTACACTACTGCTTTAGAGCCAGTGGCAGGGACAGTTGTCCAAGTATTTCAAAGTGATCTGCCTCTGCAGGGCACAGGGTGGGGGTAGTAACCATCTGATCTCCTTGGCTTGCTTCTGGCCATATGGAACCTCTGTCTGTGAGTGATGAGGGCCCCAGTGTTCTAGGCCTGTCACGCCTGGGTAGAGCCTCCGACCTACACATGGGGGCTTGGTGAAGGAGGAGAGACTCCAGCCTCTTGGCAGCACTTCCCTGAAATTTAACCTCTGCCACACAGAGTTTGGAGGTATGGAAAATGCTGGTAGCCTGCCCTGCACAGAGAGATAACAGTCTGTGACTGGGAGCTGGAGAGAAAGGAAGCCCTATCTTCATGGCCACTGCTGCCATGCAGAGTTTCTATCCAGCTGAGATAGGAGAGTGGTCAAGAGGGGGAGGGGTGTTGTGGCTTAAGTGCCACAGACTCTCCCTGTTTAAACTGAGATCTAATACACTTTTGTTGAATAAATATTTGTTTGCTTGATGCCCTTAGGACAATTTACAGAGACTGAAAGATTGGTTTTTAAGAAATAATTTTCACCAGTTATGGCTGTTTCACTGGAGAGGGCATCCGCAGAGCTCCTCACACTACCATTCCAGAAATGATCCTCTCTCTTCTTCCCTCTTGAGCAAAGCTTCTCAGAAGTGTTTCAGTATTTCACGTTCAATTCCTGTCTCCTTCCTCCTGCCCCTTGCCAAACCCGTTTTTTGTTTTGTTTTTTTTTTTTTGTTTTTGTTTTTAATAAGTTTATTTTTGAGAGAGAGAGAGAGAGACAGAGCATGAGCAGGGAGGGGCAGAGAGAGAGGGAGACACAGAATCCGAAGCAGGCTCCAGGCTCTGAGCTATCAGCACAGAGCCTGACGTGGAGCTCCAACCATAGACCAAGAGATCATGACCTGAGCCAAAGTCGGATGCTCAACTGACTGAGCCACCCAGGTGCCCCCATGTTGCTAAGTTCTATAGGCACAATCTCATTTTTATCTTACCTGAACTGGCAGCCTTATTTGACACTGTTGATCTCACCTTCGTCCTTCAAATGTTTTCATCACTTCGCTCTCAGAAACCTATACTTTTCCTGGTTCCTTGTTTTCCTCCTACCACATTTATTGCTCCTTCTCAGTCTCCTTTGCTAGTGCCTCCGAACCAGTTCTTAGACTTCTTGTCCTTTTCATCTACACTCATTTCCTTGGTGATCTCCTCCAGTCTCACAGTTTTCAATAATTCTCCATATGCTGATGGCTTTCAAATGTATATCTCCAGGCCAGGCCTCTCTTCCAAACTGCACACTTGTATAACATGCTGCCTGCTTGACATTTCCACATGGTCACATAATGGGCTTCTCAAACTGAATGTACAAAACAGCTTCTGATCTTCTGTTCCAAACCTGTTCCTTCCAGTCTTCCTCATCATTCCAGCTGTTGAAAGGCCAAAAACCATGGTATTGTCATTGACTCTTTCTCACTCTGTGTCCAAGCTATCAGCCAATCCTGCTAGGGCTACCTTCCAAATTCAAAATATGACCTCCTACAGCTTCCACTGCTGTTCCAAGTCATTATCATGTTTTGCCTAGATTATTTCAAGAACTGCTTAAGTGGTCTTCCTGCTTCCATTCAGTTACCTCTCTGACCTCATCTCTTATTGCTGCCTCCAACCTCCAGTCACACTGGCTTCCTTGCTGTTTCTTGAATACACAAGGCATGTGGATGAGCGTCTTGGATTGGCAACACTCTGCATGTTACCACACATCACTGCTAGGAGGGAGACCCATTCTTGAGGACACAACAGTTTGCATTCGGAACCCTCTCACTTCTAGATTCTGCCATATGTGTCTCTTCCTCTGGATCATTCTAATTTGTATCCTTTCATTATAGTAAAACTGTAATCATAAGTCCTGAGTTCTGCGGGTCATTCCAACAAATTATTGAACCTGATAGTGGTCATGAGAGCTCCCTAATTTGTAGCCAGCTGATCGGAAGTAAAGGTGGTCCTAGGGGTCCCTGAACTTGCAGCTGGTATCTGGAGTCTTGGGTACACTTGGAAGCCTGGAGAACTGTGCCCTTACCCTCAACTCTGGCTACTCGTGGTAGCACTAGAAGAAGTTAGGCAGGCATATCTAGTATCTCAGCTTGAGAAAGATGGTGGTGTCCTTCAGGCAATGATGGTTTAGAATCGCTGAGTTTCCACATGTTGCATTAGATTCTGGATGGCATCTAGAACCTCTAAGTAAACGTCATAACATATATTTTTATATCTTACCTTTGTAAATTACTTTCATATTTGAGCTTCAAAACAGGTAATATCACCCTCCTTTTACACGTGAAGAAACTGAAGTGAAGGGGAAGACACTTGTCCGAAGTCACTAGACTCAAACACGGCATTCTACTTCAATGCAGAACTCCTTATACCAGAGCCCACAAGCTACAGGAGTCAGTTACAACACATATGCAGGAGAGGGCAGGGAATCTTTATGATCAGTTCACCATTAGCACCTTTTAGGAAAGTGAAGGCACCTGGGTCCCTCCAGACTTAGGATTCTCTCCCACCTGATTTTCTCCTTTGGGGGCAGTGAGATTTGGAGGAAGATATCTAGAAACTTGGGTCTTCTCCAGTTAGAGAACTGCATATTTCCTTAGAGCTCATTTATGGTCTCCTCATAGTAATTGCCTTTCCCAAGGGAGAAAATTTGTTACTCTCAGCAAGACCAAAATTGGGTATGTAAGAAATCTTTTAGTTCAGAGACTCAAGAGAACCTGTCCCAGAGTTGGTATCCAAGTATCCCACTCTTAAGTGCATTGGAAGATGATGCATCGTACCTACAAACCAAATGGAAAATGGCAAACATATGACCGGCTGGTTTCAAGAAGAGAAAATATAATTGGTTCTTAATAAAATATTCCCAATCTTACTCACAATACGCAAAATACAAATTAAAACTACAAGAAGATGTAATTTTTACCTATCAGATTGGCAGAGAAAATAATTTGGAAAACACATTGTGTTGTGAGATCTGGGGAAACCTCAACTGGCATCCTCATATGTTGCTGGTGAGTTTCAAAATTTGTATAACCTCTGTGAAGGGTGACTGGCAATATTTCACAAATACATATTTGCACTGGACTCATCAGCAAGTTAACTCTTAGGAATTTATTCTAAAGATGTATCTACACACAGTGTAAAGATGTCTGCTGTGGATTGCAAAGCATTGTCACAATGTCTTACAAGCCTTTCCATTAAAAGATGAGTCTATTTCCCCAGACTCCTTAAATCTGGAATGGCCCTGTGGCTTGCTACAATAAAATGTAGCAGAAGTGATGCTGTTCCAGAGCCTAACCTCAAGCGCTTTGTAACTTCCACTCTCATGCTCCTGTAATTCTGCCCTTGGACCAGTTGGTGGTTAGAGGCTGGAGAAACACCAAAGAGGCTATTAGCAAAGACTGGAGGAGTGGAGGACAAACAGTTGCTGGAGGCTGGGAATGCAGTGAGAAAATGGTTATCAGAGGCCGGAGAGAGGACAACTTTGGTTGTGTAGTGATGCAGTAACTGGCAAATGGTTGCCTGTGAAAACGTGAAAGATGGAAAAGATACCTAATAGACTTTCAGAAATAGGATTAAGGAGATTTCCAGACAGAATGTTGAAAGTGCCATTTGGCTGCTTCTAACCATATGACAATGGGCAGGAAGAGAGAGATGAGCAAAAGCAAGAACTATAGCACTTAGAATAAGAATCTCAAGGGTATCTCAAAGCCCAAGGATTAGCTGGCTTGGAAAACATAACTTTCCCCCAGTTCTCCCAGCTGGTAAAAATTTCTCAAAGCTAAGAGTCTGAGGCCAGAATGCCTGGGTGGCTCAGTCTGTTAAGAGTCCGACTTTGGCTCAGGTCATGGTCTCACGGTCCGTGGGTTCGAGCCCCGCGTCGGGCTCTGTGCTGACAGCTCAGAGCCTGGAGCCTGCTTCAGATTCTGTGTCTCCCTTTCTCTCTACCCCTCCCCCCCCCCACAGTCTGTCTCTCTGTCTCTCCCAAAAATGAATAAGCCTTAAAAAAATTTTTTTAAATAAAAAAATAGTAAGAGAGTCTGAGGCCAAAAATCAAATCAAGAGTATGGCTGTAAACCCTTGTTAAGACCCTGAATGATTTAAGGTAATGTCTAAAGGGCTCTCTTGACTAGGGCTTCTGAGAATCTTCAGGATATTTTCCCACAGCAGCCTCAAACTATTGCCCAAAAGACCGTATATATAACAACACAAAGTTCCCCTACTTTGAGGGCATTATGTTAATTGGATCACTTGAATACCAGAGGGGAAGAAACAAATGCTGAAATGAGTCAGGGGTCTACCACATCAGTGAAGCTTCGAGGAGGCCGGGTGTCTGAAGGATGCCAAGATGTCCACACCAAGTTTGGGGACAAGTGACTTGCCTTTGCTACCACTCAGAGCTGCCCTACTGGTAGGCCTCTTCGGACTTTGGAGACAACATATACCACACGTAGGATTACTGCTTCAATCTGTGTATAGAGGAACAAGTTTTGAGGGGGGCCCAGAGCAAGGGCAGATTCCCTGCAGCAGGTTCTGGCTGCAGTTTCACTGGCCTTACTGCTTAGGCCATAAGACTAGTCGATTCCAGGAGGCTAGTGTCATTTGTTGTGGACGCCTGTGCCATTAGTCCTTTGCAGGCTCCATTAGGAAGGCTGCAGGATAGACCTTGAGGGTCCTGTTGTATGTCCGTCCTTTTAAACATTCCCAGAAGCAGATCTTAACCAATGCTGGATGGAGAGTTAGTAGCTAAATATCCCAACTTCTTGCTCCTACATGGTATAACTCTGAGATGTGTCTTGTGCCATCTCCCAGAGTTCCCTGATGGGATAAAATATCAGGTACCCGCAACCCAGCCTTTATCGGCTTCCTTCCTTTCACTCCCACGCTTCTGTTGTCCTAGTGGTAATCCTCTTCCCCAAATAAACTCCTCGCTCTCTAATCTTTGTCTCAGTGTCTACCTCTGGAAGGACCCACCTAACCTACTGACAATTAGAAGAAAGGGAGAGGGTCTTACTTACTTACTTACTTACTCACAACAGAGCTTTTGTTTTGTTTTTGTTTTTCCCAGAAAAGAAAGTTGCTATGATGCAGTACCCTGGTTTACTGACAGTTCAATGAGCTTTCTGCTGTATTGCTAGTCTGTTCACACTCTCTCCATCACAGGTAAAAGTTTGCCAGAAATCACCTGAAGCCACAGGGGTGATATAGGCTGCTGTTGTCACAGAGCTTAGGGTCTGGTGGATACCAAGAGCTTTCATTCACTGATGCTTTCTAGTAGACACTACACTAAGCATTTTATATGCATTACCTTATTTAAACCTCACTTTACAGTGAAGTTAGCTTAAGCTCAGAGAAGTTAAGTTACTTGCCCCAAATCATATCACTGGTCAGTGGTGGATCTGAACTTCAAATCTGAGATTATCTGATACCAGTTTATGCTCTAAACCTGTATTAGTTTTCTTATGTTAATCACCTTATGTCAGCTCTACAATTTGATGGAAAGTGTCTCCTTTTTTTAAAAAAGTTTATTCATTTTTGAGAGAGAGTGAGAGCACGTGTATGAGTGGGGGAGGGGCAGAGGGAAAGGGAGAGAGAGAATCCCAAGCAGACTCTCTGCAGACAGCACAGAGCCCATCTTGGGGCTCAATCCCACAAACTATGAGATTGTGACCTGAGCCAAAATCAAGAGTTGGATGCTTAACCGTCTGAGATACCCAGGTGCCTCAACTGTATCCTTTTTTTAAGGCAGAATTGGACCCTCTCTCCATCTCTAGTTTTTGTCTCTCCTCCTGCCCTGAGAAGGCAGGGGATACAGTAGAGAAGTTTGGATTAGACACTGGTTGCAGAAAGATTTGGGACTAGAAACAAGGGACAGAAATAGACTGGTGGCAGTCCTACTGCGACTGGGAACCATTAACAAGACCCCACAACTCTTTCAAACATCTCTCTGCTAGATAACTGGGGCTTTTCAAGATGTGGGGGAAAGTTCCATTTCAGCGCCTTATGTAGGCAATGGAAATTCCTTGTGAAATGAATAATGAAAGAAGACAGAACCAACTTTGTATACGTACATATGCTAATAAAGGTTGTTAAAGTTAGCTGTGGGAAGAAACAATTATAAATTAATTTCAAAGACGAGATATTGGTTTGGATGAATCTGGATATTTGCCTTGATCAACAGTATCTCAGTAAAAAGTAGGGTTTTTTGTTTGTTTTTTGTTTTTGAGCCTAGATTCCTGGTATGAGTCAAGAGGATATGACATTCCATAAGTGTTATAGATGTGAACATAATTTCATTTTTTGGTGGTCAATAATGGCCTATAACCAGGGCACAACCTTCCAGGTAAACATTTAACTTTGGAGCATTAATAGAAGATGATTCATTAACTTCTAAAATCATTCTTCCCTCATATGAACACTGGCTCATTAGGTTTGTAGCTTCTAAATCCATATGCTCAGACATAGGTATAATAAATTCACATATATTATTTTCACTGTGTGACGGTTTACATAAGGCCTTCCTAGTACAAACGGGATTGTTAATTTTGCATCTCAAATTAGTTTCTGCTAACCCAACAACTAAAGCAAATTCCTTTGTGAAAAAAAGTTTCCAAGCATGACCTGGTAATTGTTTTAATGGATTTTCAATGAAGGGTGAAGTGCCGTGCTATGTGCCCTGAAGGCATTCCATAAATATGTTTTGAGTGACTTTGTTAACCCACAAAGAAAAAAAACCCAAATATGTACCATTTAAATCATATTTTTTTTCTCATGGTCTCTGTCTTTACCACTCATATCCATAAACATTGAAAGTGAACAAGGGACTGCTGCAGTGGCAGAGAATTGATCAATGAAGTACTCTGGGCTGGGAAGCTTTGCTTAGTCTGAGATGGTCAGTGTGTACCTGGGATCTTCCCACTCCCGAATGAGGGAGGAAGCCTAAAGTTGATCAACTAAGAGAAGTAATGTCCCCTGCAGGCTAACAGGATAATATCCCATCTATGTTAGAGAGCCTGATACTGGTATATACAATTTCCTGGTTCCCCCCCTTTTTTTTTTAGGTTTATGTATTTATTTATTGATTGATTGATTGATTGATTGATTGATAGAGAGGAGAGAGAGTGAGTGAGTGGTACAGGAGTAGAGAGAAGGGAGAGAGAGAGAATCCCAAGCAGGCTCCGTCCCTGCTGCTGGTGCAGAGCCCAATGCAGGGCTCTATCCCATGAACCACGAGATCATGTCCTGAGCCAAAGTCAGATGCTTAACCAACTGAGCCACCCAGGCAACCCTATGATTTCCTGTTTTCTATGTAAGGAATAGATCTGTTCTGACCTTGACATTGTGGTGGATACTACTGTATTTTCAGTGTTTGTTGGTACACCTGAAATGAGAAAGGTGTATAAAACAGAAATCTTCACCTTCCCTTCTCTCAAAACTTTCATTGAGCCCTCCTGTAAGAGATATATACATATGTTTGTGCTGTACGTGTGTAACTCTTGCTTACTTATTGGAGGATTTAGGTTTTGTTGACTGTTGAGTATCATCTGAGGGCATGATCATTTGAGACCATCCACGTGTCCCTTAGATTGCCAACTGGAATTTAGTAAGAAAACCCCTGAGCAGATTCTAGAGTTAGAATAAAGCTTTAATTTTATGTTCAAGAAAAGTTCAGTATGAACAACAGAACAAAGAACTTTCGGATGAAAGGAAATAAAGGGGTGCCTCCCTGACAATGGGCAGGAGAAAGAGGCCAAACAATGTGCCTATAAAGTGGTTTAGAGTTGCCATATGTCTTTAAGGCATCAGAAACCTCTGGTTTGAAGTGACATTCTTTGTATTTTTCTTAGTTAAATAACCCATTTTCTTAAATCTGCAAAGAGGGTGTACCTCTTTTCCGGTAGGAAAAACTAGAACATTCCATTGCTCCCTTTCTCACTGATGAGGAAGCTCAGGGAATCACTCAAGTACCTTGGCAGCAGTTACTAAGGTATTTACAAGCAATTGGTCTCCCTGCCTCAATTCCCAAGTCTTCTAATTAGAGAACAGCCCTTTTGTCCTGGCTCTGATTTGAAAAAAGTAGAGCTTAGGCTGGGCTTCAAATGTAGGGTTCTTCTCATTCATGAGGCATGGTCTGCCACCTGGTGGTAAGAAATAAAATGCCACTTGCTTTTTTCATCCTATCTCTCTCCCTCCTTCCTTACCTCCCTCCCTTTCTTTAAATGTATTTATTTTGAGAGAGTGGAGAGAGAATCCCAAGCAGGCTCTCATAGTCAGTGCATAACCCAGTGTGGGGCTTGAACTCATGAACCATAAGATCATGACCTGAGCCAAAGTGTGACGCTTAACTGACAGAGCCACCTAGCCACCTCACCCTTAATTCAATTTTTGCAAACCCATCCTTAAGCCTCTGACTTAAGACTTGCTTGCTTGCCACCTGACAAAGGCTCCTAACTGGTGATAAAGATACTGACACCTCAAAGAGAATTTTCCAGCAAATATCTGGAATTCAACCATCTTAAATCACCTTTAAAGTGTTTTAGAACAGCTGGGAGAAGCAAAGGTGAGGAGGGGACTTGTAAGTGTTAGGGCTCTCGTATAGAGATGAAAAAAACAATTCATACACATTCACTGATTCATTGCTGAATAGCAAAAACCTACGCTAACCAGTTTGCAAACAAAGGTATATGACAACACCCCTCTTCCTTTAGTGACAAAGAGATGAGTGGATGAACCAAATTAGGTTGGGAAAATTAGGGTAATTCTTGCTGCCATTTGTAAGGCTGAGGAAAGTGTAGAATCATTAGAGTCCATTAGGGGGAGTGCTAAGTCTCCAGGAAAGTATCATACCCTGGGCTAATTCAGAACTATGCCCACAATTCCTTGGGGATTTAGTCTATCTTTCCCTCAGAGAGAGAAGATACCCCAGTACCCTTGAGAGCCTGAACTGCCAATAACCATTTCCAATACCACACATACAGTACTACAGTCCTTTCCTTATTCACCAGCCCCTATTTTTCCTTTCTGCCTAGGCTGGTCTCAAAGTATGGTCCCAGGCATCAGCAGGGTCATCACCTGGGAAACTTTTAAAAATGCAGATTCTCGGGGCACCTGGGTGGCACAGTCGGTTAAGCGTCCGACTTCAGCCAGGTCACGATCTCGCGGTCCGTGAGTTCGAGCCCCGCGTCGGGCTCTGGGCTGATGGCTCAGAGCCTGGAGCCTGTTTCTGATTCTGTGTCTCCCTCTCTCTCTGCCCCTCCCCCGTTCATGCTCTGTCTCTCTCTGTCCCAAAAAAAATAAAATAAAAACGTTGAAAAAAAAAAATGCAGATTCTCACACCCTACCACAGACTGACTGAATCAGAAACTGGAAGTATTTTAAGATTTCCGAGTAATTTCGATGCAAGTTAAAGTCTGAGAACCACTGGTCTGGTAACCCATTGGGCATGGACCAGCAAGACTTGTGAGAGTGGAAGGGAAGAGAAAGAGCAATGGATCCTACAAGCCAGTACAGTTAGCCTCACAGTGTTGGAGGAAGCAGAGGAACACCTGCAAAGAGGGATGACAGAGTCATTGCAGAGGCTTTTGGCAACTCTGTGTTGTGGACACTAACCCCCAAATTCACTCTACGTCAGCTTGGCTATGGTACCATGATCTTCACACTAGAAACACAGACTCAGTCTTCAATTCATGCTACTCTAGAGAGGGAGCCGTCCAGGGCAGGTAAGATAAGCCACCGGTACCCACGCTCAGCTCCAACTCTCTCCACTTTCTTCCCATTGGACCTCCCTGGCAGTGTGGTGTAGTGATAAGCACCCCCCCCTCCCCGCCCCATGCACACTAGTGTTCAGGATGCCTGGATTTAACAGTAACCCACCAAACCTCTGGTGGCACTCTGGACCCTGCTCCCTCCTCTGTTGAATGGGGAGAATACTACTTACTAAAGGAAATGCTATTTAAATGTACAGTATTGCTGTATATAGAATACTCAGGACAGGCATTATTCCTTTTTTTTTTTTTTTTTTTCCATCCTTTCCCACTCTCCTCTCCCCACCCTCATCCTGTCTGCTTGAGCCTCCCTACCTGGCATTTCTAGCACAAAATGGGCATTTGATTTAAAGAAGAGTGGAAAGAACAACGTTAGCATGCTTCTGCTATTTTTCTCTAGCTGCTGCCCAGAAGTGCCAGCTCAGAGCCAGGGGCGCAGACTTTGTCAGTCTCTTCTGAAAACACACACACACACACACACACACACACACACACACACACACAAAACCCAAAAAACACAAAACACCTTTTTTTAAGCAGAAAAATAATAAACTTATTCAGGTATCTGCCTGACCTCCATTCCTCCTCCCCCCCCCCCCCCCCAGCGTGGGCACACAAAGAGCAGAAGCGAGGGTGTGAGTCGAGGAGGCAGGCTCCGGCTGTCCAAAGTCCCGGTCAACCTAGGCCCGGAGTGCGTCTAACTCAGCTGCAGACTCGAAGATGGGGCCTGGGAGGGGCACAGAGCCCTCCCCGCCCCCCACCTCCCCGGGTTGGGTGACTGTCAGGCCGCATCTGCTCCAAATTTATAGCTGCTCCTCCGGCCGCTGCCATCCTCTCCACGGCCTCTTTACCAAGTGCAGCCCCAGCTGAGACCCCTCCCGCGGGGAGGGAGAGGACACACCCGCGTCGGCCCCGGGCTGGGGGCGGGGAGCAGGTGTGAAGCGGGGGTCGCAGCCGCGCGCGCGGTCACCCTCCATCGCACCGCGGAGACCCGCCTTCACCCTAACGTGTACACAATGGCGCGGGACCAGGAGCTCATTACCGGGACCCGCAGAGGAGCGGATGATGAAAGAGTTGGGAGCAAGGGAGGGCCGGCCTCCTGACCATTGCTCGTAGACCCCTGGGCCGAAGCGCGCGACAGTGGAGGGACGAGGCCTGCACAGAGGACACCGGTTCGGTAGCGGCCCGGAACCGACCCTTGCCAAACCCCTACCGTCGGTGCCGAGCTGGGCTCCCAGGGCCGGGCGGGAGAGGAGGAGCCGAGGAACAATAGAGGCCTGCGGGCTGGGGAGGGCCGGGACGCGCCCTGGGAGCGCGCTCCCTGTGGGCGTCCCCCCCGCCCCCGCCCCCGCCGCTCCCCAGCCCCGGGGTCTGCTGATTGCCTATTGTCCGTCTCCCCTCCGCGCCCGCCTGGCGTCCCGGGCCCCGCCGCTACCCCCAGCCTTCAGATCGCGTAATTCATTCTCCCAGCCCGCCTCTTCGGTTCTAAATGAGCAGCCAGCAGCGCAGACACGTGCCGGGGGAAGGGTCGTCCACTGCGGAGGGAGAAGTAGGGGTGGAGGGAGGAGGGGATGCAACCAGGAGAGGCTGCACAGAAAAAGCACTAAGCCCGGGTCCAGCACAGTCCCCCACAGGAGCCAGCGGATAAGGGGACTTTCACTCGCTCCCCGCCCCCACCCCAAATGCTCTGTCTCCCCATACTGACAACGCTCTTCTCTAACCTGAACTGCCTCGGGGGAGATTCCTGTCTTTCATTATTATTATTATTTTTTTTCTGGGCAGTGGATGCCTTTGTCTGGGTTCTGGAACGCAGAGGTAAACGGTGGGAGGTCCAGCCGGATGCTGTGTGTACCTTTAAGGTTGAGAAAGAGTGGGATATGGGAAGGGCGCAGGCAGGGATTTTAAGGAAGGGTGCTAGGTTGTGACAGCTCTTAATTTGCAGTTCCAAGTCTCCCTAATCCCTGTGTGTTCTGTCCCAGGGAACTCTTCCTAGTGTTCATGGCTTTGTTGATGCTCCTCTCTGCCACACCATTTCCTGTTCCCTGGGAGATGGGCACCTCTGAGAAAGAAGCTGAAAAGGGACCAGGAAGAGGTTTGGGATGATGAGGTCTAGTAATAAAGGTTCTCACCACTGATGGTGTGGTTCACAGGCAATTTAGAGTTGAATGGAACCACAACCTGGTGCCCATGAGCCAAACTGAGGCAACAGACACATTTTGGCCCATAAAGTATTTTTAAAACATTCTACTATGGATAAGAGCATATTGTGGATAATAAAAATACCCCAAATTAGAGAGAATAATAGAATGAAGCCCTGTATATCCATCACCAAGCCTCAGCACTTATCCATTGAAAGGCAACCTCCATCATCTATACCCCCACACTCCCCTCGTGATTTGAAAGCAAATCTTGGAAATCGTATTTCTTCTGTAAATATTTCAATGTAGTTCTAAAAAGTAAGGACTCGTTACATAATGTAATGACAACACCATTATCAACCTAAAATATATCATCATCTATAACCAATGTTCAAACTTCCCCAATTGTCTCAATTATTTTTCTTCATTGGTATTGTCGTTCAAATTAGAATCCAAATGAGTCTGTACTGTGCAATGACTCTTTGAACCTGATGTTCTCCACGTAATCTCTCTCTTTTTCCCTTGCAATTTATTTGTTGAAAAACTGAGTCATTTGTTCTGTAGAATTTCCCACAGTCTGGATTTTGTGAGAATGTATCCCCATGGTGTCATTTAACATGTTCTTCTGCCCCTATATTTTCTGTAAATTGGTTGCCAGATATAGAAGCCCAATCAATTAATGCCTGGGGTTTTTGTTGTTGTTGTTGTTGTTGTTGTTGTTGTTGTTGTTGTTGTTGCAGGAATACTTCATAGGCAATAACGTTTGTCCCAAGAGTAATGGCTGCTTGTCTGTTTTGTTGTTGTGTTGTTATATTAGCATCCAGCAATGATTATTGCCCAGACCCATTATTTCATTAAGAATTGCCAAATTGTGCTGGGGCGCCTGGGTGGCGCAGTCGGTTAAGCGTCCGACTTCAGCCAGGTCACGATCTCACGGTCCGTGAGTTCGAGCCCCGCTTCAGGTTCTGGGCTGATGGCTCATGATGGCTCAGAGCCTGGAGCCTGTTTCCGATTCTGTGTCTCCCTCTCTCTCTCTGCCCCTCCCCCGTTCATGCTCTGTCTCTCTCTGTCCCAAAAATAAATAAACGTTGAAAAAAAAATTAAAAAAAAAAAAAAAAAAGAATTGCCAAATTGTGACATTCTAATTCTGTGATTCCATCTTCATTTATTAGCTGGAATACTTCTGTAAAGAAAACCTGTCATCAGGGTGCCTAGGTGGCTCAGTTGGTTAAGTGTCTGACTTTCAGCTCAGGTCATGATCTCACAGTTCATGAGTTCGAGCCCCGCATCGGGCTCTGTGCTGACAGCTCAGAGCCTGGAGCCTGCTTCAGATTCTGTGTCTCCCTCTCTCTGTTCCTCCCCCGCTATGCTCTTGTCTCTCTCTCAAAAATTGATGAATAAGCATTAAGGAAAAAAAAGCAAAAAGAAAACCTGTCATAGACTATTTGTTTATCCTGAGATACATTCTGAATAGGAAAGGTAGGATAAATGCTTGATTCTCTCTTCACTCATTTCTCAAAATAACAAGTTGATTACTTAGCATCATCTAAAGGTGAGCAGTGATTTAAATATATAAATATAAATGTAATTATATATATGTATATATGTATATGTATGTACGTATGTATGTATGTATGTATGTATGTATGTATATAAAATTATGGGGGCACCTCAGTGGCTCAGGCAGTTAAGCCTCCAACTCTGGATTTTGGTTCAGGTCATGATCTCATGGGGTTCCTGAGATCAAGCCCTGTCCCCCCAGCTTTGGCTCAGTGTGCTGACAGCAGGGAGCTGCTTGAGATTCTCTCTGTCTCCCTCTCTCTCTGTCCCTCCTCTGTTCGCATTCTCTCAAAATAAATAAATAAACCTAAAAATATATCTTTACAAATTCATGGACTTCAATATATTTGATATGTTTCAAACCAAGTATGTTTTAATTGCATGGGTATTTTTAAATTAGGAGATACCATATTAAAAACACTGAGCTCTAGCACCTGGCTGGCTTCATTGTAGAGCATGGGAGTTTTGATCTTAGGATTGTGAGTTCAAGCCCCATGTTGGGTGTAGACATTACTTTTAACAATTTTTTTTTAATCTTAAAAAAAATACTGAGCTCCAGCTTTTCCTGTAGATCATCTGGAATCCTGAGCCTCTTTCCAGCATGGCTGGAGTAGTCTGTGGTTGAAGGGCACTGCCCTCTTAGTGGGCACCTATTCTCACCCTGGTCTGCTTAGATCTTTTCTTTTATCTTCCTGGACCCTACAGGTGTGAGTTTGTAAGCCCCATCCAATCCATGTTTCATCGTATGGACAAGAAAGCTGATGAGGTAATTTACTTACCTAGGACTGGAAGATAAATCTCCTGGTTGCCTCCCACGAGGGCAGAAGTAGCTGGAGTCAGCCTTCCCTCTAATTTGAGTTGAGTCAGACACCTTGGAATATCTCAACATAATCTTCCTCTCAATTCCCACAACCACCCTTTACAGAGGAAACTTGGGAATATTTGAAACTCCCCTCTTCTTTCTCCTCCCACACCACGTCAGTCACCTAACTTGTTAATTGGCCTCCCTGCCTCCATTCCTGTCCTCCTCCAAATCCTCTTCCTCGCTGGAAAAGAGGTTTTTCGAGAACATTAGTCTAATCATGTCACTGTCTGGCTTTAAAATCCGTCTGTAACTCCTCCGTTGCCTTTAGGTTAGATCTAAGTCAACTTCCTTTGCATAGCACACAAAGCCCCTCATCACCTGGGTGCTGTCCCCTGGTCAGGACCCTGTGCTCCAACCAGATCAAATTACCCACAGGGCTTTGCACACACAGTGCTGCCTGTATTTTGTCCTCTGTATTTGCTATTTGCACTACTCCAGCACCAGCTAACTCCCACTTAGACTTTTCGTCCCACTTCCAGCTGTGATCCTCTCAGGAAAACCTTTTTTTTTTTTTTTTTTTTTTTTTTTTTTTTTTTTTTTTTTTTGGCGTGCCCTGGCTGCATTCCAGGTCCTGCTCTGCACTTCTGTAGCATCCTGTGCTTTCTTTTAAGAACATCACCTTGCCATGGTGGGTTTTTGTTTTTTGTTGCTGCGTTTTCAAGTTGTGTTGGATTTTTTTCCATTTGTCTCCCTCCTGGATGGTGTGGGAACTCCCTGAAGCCTAACCAGCCACTGTGTCTGTGTCTCCAGCACCTGAAACCACAGCACACAGGAGGCGGGGCAGCGAGGGTTTGATGAGTAAATGAAATTAGACTAAAGAGTTGAAGGTTTGAGGACTTTTTTGGACAGAAGTTCTCCCTTCCCTTGTAGGAAGGGGACTTGATGTAAATGACAACTCTATAGTACTCCTTCGACAGATGCCCAGTAGAAGCTAGCGCTGCCTGGGGCTGATGGAGCTTCCCGGGAACCGAGCCCGGTGTCTGCTGCCCTGGCTGGGTCACGACACAGGACCTGCTTGGGCTTGGCCATCCGCGGGCTGGTGTGTGCACGCGAACGTGGGGGCGGATCGGTGTGTGTGCACGCGCCCCGACCGAGGTGTGTGTGTGTGTGTGTGTGTGTGTGTGTGTGTGCGCGAGAGAGAGAAAGCGCGCGTCCGTCTGTCCGCGCGAGCACCTCGCCCACCCCGCCTGCTCCCGCTGGGAGGATAATTAAAGCGCCAAACGGCGGAGCTGGCCGGCAGTGTTCCCGGGGGCGCATTTCATCGGGGCTGATTAATGAGGCCGGGGAGTTAATGAGGAGAAAGCTAAACGGAGGGAGCTGAGCAGCGGAAGCCATCTCCGAGGCCCCGGAGGGGGCCCTCCGAAGGCATCTCCCGCCCTCTCTTTTCAGGAGAGGCTTAGCGCAAGCCACATGGTGCCCCTGGCTCCATTCACCGCCTCCGGCCGGGGAGAGGAGGGGTCGCTGCCGGCGCACGCTGGCCACAGTGGGGGACTCGCTTCTCCTTCCTCCGCGTGTGCCTAACCTGGCTAAACAGAAAAAGAACCTGCCCTTGCCAACCACAACACAACAAAGGACCCCAGAAGATCGACCGCCCCTTTCTTTTCACCTTGAGGAACGTTTGGGTAGGAGTCCCAGACCACCTGCAGATTCCATTCCCACCTGGAATTAAAAATCAGCTCTGTCGTTATCAACTGAGTAACCTTAAATTCCTGGTAATCTGAGCCTCAGTCTCTGCATCTGTAAAATTGGGTCATACTCCTTACTACCCCCTTCAAACTGGCTAACCCTGATTGAGAACCTAGTATATGCCAGACCCTAAGCGGGTGGCATGTGTAATCTCTTTTAAAAATTTTTTCTAATGTTTATTTATTACTGAGAGACAGAGAGACACAGAGCGTGAGCAGGGGAGGCGTAGAGAGGGGGAGACACAGAATCTGAGGCAGGCTTCAGGCTCTGAGCTGTCAGCATAGAGCCTGAAGCAGGGCTGGGACATCACAAACTGTGACATCATGACCTGAGCCGAAATCTTGGTTGCCCAACCAACTGAGCCACCCAGGTGCCCCTGTAATCTCTTTTATTGTCCCCAGCAACTCTAGGAAGTAGGTTGTTGTTATCATCTGTATTCCATAGATAAGGACGAGGCAGAGAATGGGACATAACCTACCTGAGGTCACCTAGCTACCTGCTTGGGATGACCCAGCTACAAAGGCCTGGGTAGTAAACCCACAGTGGGACTCTAGAACCTGTGTCCTTAAGCATTAAGCGACGGTGCTAGGTCATGAGGTGGTTACAAGAATCTAATCATATAACACACGAAAAGGACTTTGTGAACTGTAAAATGCTAAGCAAACCTGAGAAGAAGCCACCATTATTTTTTTTTAATTTTTTTTTTAACGTTTATTTATTTTTGAGACAGAGAGAGACAGAGCATGAACAGGGGAGGGTCACAGAGAGAGGGAGACACGGAATCTGAAACAGGCTCCAGGCTCTGAGCTGTCAGCACAGAGCCTGACGCGGGGCTCGAACCCATGGACCGCGAGATCATGACCTGAGCCAAAGTCGGACGCTTAACCAACCGAGCCACCCAGGCGCCCCAAGAAGCCACCATTATTAATATTGACAATACTTTCTTTCATTCTTGGGGCGCCCGGGTGGCTCAGTTGCCTTCTACTTGGGCTCAGGTCATGATCTTGCAGTTCACCAGTTCGAGCCCTGGATGGGGCTCTGTGGTGACAGCTCAGAGCCTGGAGCCTGCTTCCCATTCTGTGTGTGTGTCTCTCTTTGCCCCTCCACACACACCCCCTCTCAAAAATAAACAAACATTAAAAATAATTAAAAATAATAAATAGTTGTTCTTTCATTCCCAGTTTTGAACCTGGGGTAGAGAGGCGCAATGAGGGATGGAGATCCTGAACAGAGAGGACAGGCAGTGTGATGGCCTCTCCATCGATCTGTGGCCTTGTGTCCTAACCATGCTGATAGAGAAGAACAGAAAATGGCCTCTTCATGAGCCCCCTGTACCTACCCCTCCGGGCACATACTTCTATGGTCAGACTACAGACACCCCAAGTGTCCTCTGTGCCCCCACAAGTGGCATACGAGCAGTAGCCAGTAGCCTCAGTTTTAAAGGCTGGAGCGTGGCACAATGAGGCTGGACTCAGAAGAACCATGTTACAGTATGACTTTGCCATGGACCATCCGTGTGAACCTGAGTGAGTTGCTTGAGGACGCCGAGCCTGCCAGTTGGGAATGATAACGGCCATATACCTATTTCATGGGACTGATGTAAAAGGACAGGCGCGAAGCTTTCCATTTAAAAGCCTTTGTAACTTGATGTGCTCTGTATCTGGAAATGGCTGGAAGGAGAGTCCAGGTCACTTCCCCCTGGGGTGTGCCAGGCGGGTCTAACAATGGGCAACAGCGCCTGAGCTCCCTGATGAACACACCTCCCTTACCCCAGTAATCTGACTTTGGGATCTGCAACTCCATATTGATTTCTTCCAGTCAAGAGTGATGTGAGACCAGAAGCCAACCAGCTCCGACAAAGTCTTGGTGAGCTTGAAATGAGCCAGTTTCCTCTGGATGAGTTTCTTCTGCTGAATCACGGAAATGGAGGCTGCCCAGGCCAACGAAAACCAAATCTGTCTGCCCTGTCTTGTCAGACACCTCCACCTTCCCCACCAACTGGATGCTGAAGCCCCCAGCCCTCGCTAATGTTCCACACCACCCCCCTCACTGTGGGAGCTGGCCAGCACTGGCAAAAGGGGAGCATCAGTAATTTTCTCCAAAGGAGCTTGTGCCTAGAGAAACCAATATTTAACATCCCCATTTACATTGAAAGCGTGATTCTGATTATGAGATGGTAATGAGGGGATTAGCCAGAGAGAGCCCCCCTGCCTGCCGCCCCCTCCCATTCTTCTCTCCTTCACCCTGCTCCGTGGGCTTACTCCTGGAGGAGGACGTGTGGGGGGAGGGTGCGGGCACTCCCACTGGGAGAGCATCAGAGATGCCAGAGCAGGGCAGGGGTCCTCCAAGACCCCTTCTGAGGACCCCTTATTCATGTCTGGAATCAATTAGCCTTAGAAGAGGTGATGGGTGAGATGTGAGACACCTCACTCTGAGGGCCCTTCCTTTCATTCTTTACCCTAGACTCTGCTGAGACCCTCTACTCTCTGGTTCTGTTCCATATTTCAGATGGGGGAACTTCTTAGGTCACGCTTTCCCTCTGAGGTAGAGGAGTGAAGTACAAAAGTCTGTTGGGAGAACTTTTGCTTGGCTCCTGGCTTCTCTGACTTCATCCCAAACCCAGCCTCCTCCCCTAAATCGCCTGCCTCTCTGGACCGGCATCCTTGTTGTCCTTGTCCCAGACCCTGCCTTTTAACCAGGCAGCAGTTTATCTCTGGCTGTTCTTGTGGGGTGAGGGGTGGGGGAAGGAGAGAACCCAAGGGGGTCACCCATCCTGAGGCCCCGTTTGTTGGTGGACAATTGCGCTCAGACAGGATAATTCAGTGTGTGATTGTGGTCACGCCCCCCCTTTTGTGCCCCTTTCAGAGCCAATCTCCCAGGCCCAGATGGGTTAATCCATAATGCAGACGAGCAAGTAATTGGCTGTCAGCCCAGCCCCCTGCACCCCCTCCCCTATTAGTGCCACTGCCCTAATGAAGCCCAGCTTGGAGAGCCCCCTTCTCAATGAGGCGCCAGCCCCAACCCAGCCAGGCACACATGTGTCTCCGCTCCTCTGCCTGAAGCCTGGCTCCCTTTAGGGACCCCCAGCCCAGCCTCCCCGGGGTGACCCAGCTGCCAGGGCTGCAGCGGCCCCGGGGGGAGGCTGTGATGGATGGGAGGGAGTTAGTTAATAGAGCCCAAAACACATGGGCCCTGTCCCCACACCGACCCTCCCCCCTCACACACACACTTTTACAGCTTCCTCTGACAGCAGCCCTAGCCTTTTGAAATAGTCCCATAGAATATTTCCTCACTCCCCTCTCCAACCTAAGCTGTGCCAAAACAGGGCCCAAAAGGGGGCCATGAAGCTGCTTCTTTGGACACTGGCCCAAGTCATTGCTGTTCACACTATCCCCAACCTCTGCCAATCTAGGTCTTCTTGTGGGTTTTGGGCAGAGATGGCTCATGGCAATGTTAAAAAGGGGAACTTGGCCCTCAGTCTCCAGTGTCTCCACTGTTATTAAAATCATAACGAGAGATTTCTTTTCCTTTGATTCTTGGATTCCATCTCTGTTCCTTGATCCCATTTCTCTTCCGAACCACTTCCTGACCAATACTTCAGCTAGAGACAAAGCTAGGTCTGTAGCAGATATCCACAGACAAGAGCTGTTCTCTTTGTTGGAGCTGCCTCATCATGGACTAGGCTTCCCTGCCAGCCTTTAAGCTCCCTGTCTCTGGAAGGATTCAAGCCAAGGCTGGATAAAGTCTGTTTGAAATGTCATAGAGGGAGGTTTGGGGAGGATATTTGCAAAGGGACCTACCACTCTTGGATTCCTTGCATTTATGTCCTATTCCCTCATCTCTGTTCGCTCCTTTCCCCCATGAAGAGAGTGGTGGCTTTGCTGGGCCTTTTTCCAAACCAGTGGAGGAAAGTTGAGATTGGCTGCTGCCTGGGTTGGGCTGCTCCTACATTCATGCCCACTGAAGCAGGGGCTTTATGTCCTGAGGAGAGTCCTGGACCCATAACCTCCCTGTCTTCCTTCCTCTACTTAACACTTTTTTTTTTTTAATTTTTTTTTTTCAACGTTTATTTATTTCTGGGACAGAGAGAGACAGAGCATGAATGGGGGAGGGGCAGAGAGAGAGGGAGACACAGAATCCGAAACAGGCTCCAGGCTCTGAGCCATCAGCCCAGAGCCTGACGCGGGGCTCGAACTCACGGACCGCAAGATCGTGACCTGGCTGAAGTCGGACGCTTAACCGACTGCGCCACCCAGGCGCCCCAACACTTTAAAAATGATAATGTTAGGGGCACCTGGGTAGCTCAGTCAGTAGGCGTCTGAATTTGGCTCAGGTCACGATCTCATGGCTTGTGGGTTCGAGCCCCACATAGGACTCTGTGCTGACAACTCAGAGCCTGGAGCCTACTTCAGATTCTGTGTCTCCTTCTCTCTGCCCCTCCCCTGCTTGCGCTCTGTCTCTCTTTCCTTCAAAAATAAATAAACATTAATTGTTTTTTAAAAATGATACTTTTATATTGTCCACTATTAATTAACAAAATATTGTTAAATGGAGAAAAGATGGAAACATTGTAGATATTCCCTCACACCTAACCAAATATTGCTTATATTTCAGTTTAGTTTTCTTTCTATTTTTAAAAATGTTTATTTATTTATTTTGGGGGGGAGAGAGAGAGAGAGAGAACAAGCACAAGTGGGGGAGGGGCAGAGAGAGGGAGACACAGAATCCGAAGCAGGCTCCAGGCCCCAAAGCCGTCAGCACAGAGTCTGACACGGGGTCCAAACCCATGAACCACGAGTCCATGACCTGAACCGAAGTCAGGATGCTCAACTGATTGAGCCACCCAGGCACCCCTCTTTCCATTTTTATATGCATATAGGAAATCATTCAGCACAATGAAAATATTTGCTAAATGTCTTCTGTGGGTCAAGCAGAGTGCTTGTAATTTTTCTACTCCGATCATAACTCCAGATCTGTTTCTATATTTCCTTCTCCTCTTCTTATGCCAGGGTTATTACCCTAGAATAGGTAAACCTTCTCATCGTGGAATATTTGAGAATTCTCACATTGAGAGAGAGGGGTCTCAGAGCCTATCAAGGCTGGAGCCAGTGAGGAGCTCCAAAGTCTCAGTGGGCAATCCCTTTATGATTAAGATCATGGAAAGGAAAGTAAGGCACCCATACTGATAAGTGCAGGGCTCAGGGGTGGAGGCAGGTGACCCTGAGAAAAGTCTAGCCCCATTTCTGATTAGATGAAGGAACAACACTGAGTGGTGAAATATCATTCAGAGGTTGCTTCTAGGAAATGTTGAATATTTATGAGCTATGCAATCAGGACCTAGGAGGTAAGGCTTTAAAAATAAACAGGCAGCAAGATGGGAGTAGAGAAAATGGAAGGGGAGAGGACATGGCAGAGAAGCCATGGGAAAAGAAGAAGGGCACATGAAAGGAAAGGAAAGGAAAGGAAGGAAGGAAGGAAGGAAGGAAGGAAGGAAGGAAGGAAGGTAGGAAGGGAGGGAGGGAGGAAGGAAGGTTCCCATTACTGGTCAGAATAGTGACTTCTCTGCTGCTCCTAAAATCTAGGTGATTCTCTACTCATCGTGGAGATGGGGAATGAGGTCACAGTGAAGCTGAACTTTCCTTGGTCAGACTGTGCTTCTTTGTGGGACCCACAGAGATCTTGTCATCATCTTCATTCCAAGGAACTGAGCTCCAGGATATGTCATAAAAAGAAGCCCCTTATGGTATAGAAAACCAAAGATCCATGTAGAACGGTGGATGGAGGGACTTCAGGATAGAGGGCTCTCTGCAAATACAGGAGATAGTTATGGTATTCAAGGTAAATATAAACAAATCTATGAATACACACACAAGCAACCAAAGTAACACAGGGAATAAAGACTTAGTAGTGTAAAGTGGAAAACTGTTCACATATATTTAATGCAAAAGCATTTCCTTCTGAACGTAAATCCTTAGAGGCAAGAGAACAGTCATCTTTAATTGAAAAATGGGATATCCTCTGTTGGATGTGGAGGAATTGAAGATCTTAATTAGTCTCTTCCTTTGTGAATTTGATACTCATGGAGAGAGAGAGAGGGAGAGAGGGAGAGAGAGAAAGAGAGGAACAGAGTCCATTTCTGGGTTCCCTGAAGCTGTAAAAGTGTCAGAATTACAGAAATGAGCAAATACAAAAAGCAGCAGGATTATAATGGTAGGTACCAGGGACTAGGGCATTTAGGAACAAAAAACAGAATGGAAGGAAAAGATTTGAATGTCTTAGTTGATTATACTCAGCAATACGAGTGTGAAGTTATTCTGTTACTAGAATTACACGTAAGCGTAGAATGTTGGACGAGGAAGTGGGGGTGTCTTCCTTCTGATATCCTCAGATGCAGGTCTTTTGCAGAGTTGTGATATACTAAGCACACAGGTGTAGCCTTAGCCTGAGTTAAGCCAAGTAACTTTGGGCAACTTAATCACTCTGTGCCTCAATCTCTCCATATGTAAAACGAGTGTAATAACAGTACCCGTTCATAGAGTTTTAGGAGAATTACATGAATAAAGCACTTAGAACAGCCCTGGTGAGAGTAAGTTTGCAATCAATGTTATCCATTGTGGGGCGCCTGGATGGCTCAGTCGATTAGTGTCAGACTTCGGCTCGGGTCATGATCCCATAGCTCATGGGTTCAAGCCTTGTGTCGGGCTCTGTGCTGACAGCTCAGAGCCTGGAACCTGCTTCAAATTCTGTGTCCCCATCTCTCTCTGCCCCTTCCCTGCTCGTGCTCTGTCTCCCTCTCTCAAAACTAAATAAACATTAAAAAAAATAAATGTTATCTATTGTAATTCATGTTTTCCTTAACATTAAATGAACACTGACTATATGCTACCCATTAAGTTAGGCACCAGCGGTGCAAAGATAATAAGATATAGTCCCTATTCTTTAAGGAGAACTTGGAGCTTATGGGGGAAGATAGACATGTAAGCAAATAATTAAAACATCGTATGTTAAGTTATACAGTAGGGGAATAAACCAAGTGGTCTGGGGAAACACTGTAGTCTATGTGGGAGAGTCAGGGAAGGCTTCATTAACCAGGTGACTAAAGCTGGATTGCCAGGAGAAAAGGAATCCAGCAGGTGGAGATGGAGAGGAAAGGGCATTTCAGGAAGAGGTGATGGGAAACACCACCCTTTACAGAAATAAGGTAGCTTGGTAGTGGGATATAGATGGCCAGGGGGGAGGAGGAAAGACAGATAGCATCCAGACTATGGCCATAATGGTGTGCCACGTATATGGGATCTACCCCATAGGAACTGAGGAGCCATTATAATTCTCAAGTGAGCGACATGATCAGTTTTGAACATTAGAGCTAAGTATGTAGCTTGGTACTTGGTAGGTGCTTACTAAATGGGGGTTGAACAACCATAGGACAACTCCCCTAAGCAGCAGTGTGGATAATGGACTCTCACTGGGAGAGTAGATGCAGGGAGTTCGTTTGCAATTGTCAGAATGAAAGATAGTGAGGCCATGGCACTGGAGATGGGCAGGAGGTACAGAACTGATGAAATGCCTCTCAAAAACTCACGGCAGTGGCATGCTCACCTTGGGTTTCAGAGGTTTTTTTAAAGTTTATTAATTGTGTGTGTGTGTGTGTGTGTGTGTGTGTGTGTGTGAGAGAGAGAGAGAGAGAGAGAGAGAGAGAGGGAGAGAGAGAGAGGGAGAGAGAGAGAGAGAATGAATCCCAAGCAGGCTCTTCACTGTCAGTGTGGAATCCCTGACATGGGGCTTGAACTGACAAACTGTGAAATCATGACCTGAGCTGAAATTGAGTCAGATGCTTAATGGACTGACCCACCCAAGCATCCTGGGGTTCAGAGTTAAGGGGGATATGAAGAAGTTAGAAAGAGTTCAAAAGAAAGATCCTGAATTGGGGCGCCTGGGTGGCTCAGTCAGTTGAGCGGACTTTGGCTCAGGTCATGATCTCACGGCTCATGTGGCTTGTGTGGCTTGTGGATTCGAATCCTGACTCGGGCTCTATGCTGACAGCTCAGAACCTGGAGCCTGCTTTAGGTTCTATGTCTCCCTCTCTCTCCACCCTTGCCCCACTTACACTCTGTCTTTCTCCCTCAAAATTAAGCAAATGTTAAAAAAATATATATTTAAAAGAAAGATCCTGTATACAATTGAAACACAACAATAATAAACATTGGAATAAACAAACAAGGAGTGTTCAAGATCTACATGATGAAAACTTTTCAAGTTACTAAAGGACATAAAAATGAGGTGGCTTTTTTCCTCCGCAGACCTGTACCACTGGTCCTAGAGGGGGATAAACATACTCCTTGCTCTTCATTGTCGAATCTGAACCATTCACCCACCCTCCTCCCTAAAAAACTCTCCAAGTTTGACTCTAATGTCATAAGACCTACCCACCATCTCAGGACCACCCACTACCTACTCCTGGGCATACCACCTTGTTGCTTGTGGGGTTTAGCTCCCAGCTTACTGTCCCTCATTAGCTCTTCCCTTGCTCTAATTCTTGATGGTTTTAATAGCCACTTAGATGATCCATCCAGTACCTTTGCAGCTCAGTCTCTTGATCTCTCCTACCACAATCTTGTTGTCTGCTCTACCCTAGCCATTAATTCCTGTGGTCATACCCTGGTGGACCTTGTCATAACCAATAAACAAATAATCTTAATTAGCCATAATCTTAATTTCAAGCATTCTCATTTTTAATCAGCATCTCCTATTTTTTCCTGTTCACTTCTTCTGATATTCCAATTCCCACAAACCTTAGACCCCATCAACATAATCCTTTGATCATTTTTTCCCATTGATTTCAACTCCTTTTCACTATCACTTTTTTGGTTTATCAACTCATGGCTCTACTTCACTTTTTTAAAATTTTATTTTAGGGAGGGAGTGTGCACACACATGCAAGCAGGGAAGAAGGGCAGGAGGAGGATGAGAGAGAGAGAGAGAGAGAGAGAGAGAGAGAGAGAAGAGAGAGAGAGAATCTTAAGCAGGCTCCAAACTCAGCATGGGGCCTTGATTCAGGACTTGATCCCATGACCCTGGGATCATGACCTGAGCTGATATCAAGAGTCAGACCCTCAACTGACTGAGCCACCCAGGCACCCCTCTATTTCCCTTTTTCCTCAGCATAAATTCCCATCATCAATCATCATGATTGGTTTCTTGCATACATTCTCAACTTCCCCCATGACTCTCACTTCTATAAGCTTGTTTGGCTAACACACAAATTTGGTCAAATCCAACTCTCTACCTCTTCTGTACCTGCACCCAAGCACCTGAATGGACCTGGAAAAAAAAAAAACAAAATAATGCACAGTTGTCTCACTTTTAATTCATGATTACTAACCTCAAGCAGTCCTCTACTGCTGTCTAGCAATTATATTGTATTTCCTCAGTCGTTAAGTCTTCTGCTTTCCCACACAACTCTCATACACTCTCATCTCTCCTCAAACTGTCCACACCTCTTTCCCTATCTTCATTCTTAGCTGATAACTTTGCTTCCCATTTCATGGGCAATTGAGAAACCATCAGAAGAGAGCTCCCACTGGCTCCAACCACACCTTACCACCTATTTGTATGTGTCCACACACCCTACCCTTTGTCTGTTACTGTGGATGAACGATGTTACTAACTACTTGAACCTGTTTACTTATGGACTAGACTTTATCCTCTCTCCTATTTGAGGACATTGCTCCAGGAGCTCTCCCTCTTTACATCATAGATTTCCTTTCCCTATTAGGTAATTTCGGTCAAATTTATATCTTTATAAAGGTATTTCTTATCCCACTTTTTTCCAGCCATCTCCATATGAATCTTCTCATTTCAGCAAAACTAATTTCTTTCCTTGCATTTACTCTTGAATCCACTCCAATTAGATTTTGTCTCCACCAACCCACCAAAACTGCTTTTCACATGGCCAACAGTGGCCTCCACGTTACTAAATCCAGTGGTTAATCTTTGTCTCCATCCTAATTGATTTTACCCCACTTAGTGTTGATCCCTCCTCCATCCCCTGGGTTCCCCTTTCTTTTTTTTTTTAATTTTTTAAATGTTTTTATTTATTTTTAAGACAGAGAGAGACAGAGCATGAGCAGGGGAGGGGCAGAGAGAGGGAGACACAGAATCCGAAGCAGGCTGCAGGCTCTGAGCTGTCAGCACAGGGCCCAGGCACCCCTGGGTTCCCCTTTCTTAACTTGCGTTCCAGGACATCACATTCTCCCAGATTCCTTCTTAGGTCTCTGGTCCCTTTTTAGTTTTCTTTTCACTTCATCCTCAACTCCCTAAATTCTAAATGTTAGAGTACCCAAAGGCCCAGTTCTTTGACTTGTCCATTTTTTTTCTACCTCCTCTAATGATCTCATCTTGTTCTGTGGCTTCATATACTATTTGTATGATGAGGACTCTCAAATTCATATCCCTAGCCTAGACTGTTCCTCTGAACTTCCAGGCTAGGTCATCCATCCAACTGCCCATGTGATGACACCACCAAGATTTCGAACACGCATCTCAAACTTAACATGCCCCAAACCTAATTTCCTGAGATTATGCATTGAATCTGAGTTTCCCAACCTCAGTAAAATCTTGCCAGCTCTAATTTCAAAATACATCCAGAATCTGGCTATTGTTCATCACGACTGGTCCTAATCACCATCATCACTTGACTGTGTTATTGCAAAAGCTTTCTGACTGTTTTGTTTTCCCTTCTCTACCTTTGCCCATCTTCAGTGTATTCCTACCATAGTAGCCAGAGAAATCCTGTTTAAAATAAGCCAGATTACGTTACTCCTCTGCTCAAAAGCTTTCCTGAGTGACTTTGGGCAGTTTACTTAAGTAAAATTACGTACTATCCTTTCTTAGGCCCAGTTTCCTAATCTGAAAATTTGAGAGAACAGTACCTACCTCATAAATTTCCTGCGAAAATTGCACAAGAATATGCTTTCAAAATGCTCAGGCCAGATTTCTTGTCTTATCTTTCTCACACTGGTAGCCCCCACATCCAAACATCTGGCGCATAGTAGGTGCCTGGTGAACATCTGCTGGGTGGTTGAAGGAATAGAATCACTCGATAAACATTAGCTATTATTTGCCCCCACAACTTCACTTCTGAGAATTTACCCTACAGATATGCATGCGTGAAAAGATACATGTATGTTTATTTGTCGATTTGCTTATTTATACAAAGAAGAAACCATCCAAATTTCCATAAATAGGGGACTGATTACAATTGAATGATAAATCATACGATGGAATATTAGGCAGTCATTGAAGTAAAAAAGATGGAGACACATATGCTGACATGAAACAATGCCCTAAAAATAGTGATAAGTTTAAAATAGCAAGCTGTGAAACAGTACAAATAGTATGATGATAATTGTGCTTTAAAAAAGATAGAGATATATATGCTTTTTAGAAGTCTGGAAAGATACACAAGAAACCTTCAGTAGCTACCCCAGGCAAATGGGTCTATAGGATGAAGAACGACTTAAGAGTGGTGGGGACTTTGACCATCCATCTGATACTCTCTTATTCTGCTTGGGTATTTTTGCATGTGCACGTATGTATCATACCTATAATAACAAAACTATTTTTAAAACTAGCAAAATAGGGCCCCTAGGAGAGCATCAGGAACAGTAGAGGGGGAAAGGGGGAAAGAAAAACAGGAAAAGAAGGCACATTGTGTTGAATAATATCCTCCCAAATTGATATCCACCCAGAACTTCAGAATGTGAGCTTATTTGGAATTAGGATCTTTGGAGAGATAATTAAGAGGAGGTCATGCTGTACTGATGTGGGCTCTAATCCAATGACTGCTGTCCTTATAACACACACACACACACACACACACACACACACACACACTCACTCACGGAAGAATGCCATATGAAAATGGAAGCAGGGATTGGAGTGATGCTGTAAAAGCCAAGGACTGCCAGCACCCACCAGAGGCTGGAAGAGGCAAGGAAGGATTCCCCCTAAAGCCTTCAGACAGGGCATAGCCCTGCTGACCCACTGGCTTCAGACTTCTAGCCTCCAGAACTGTGAGAGAATAAATTTCTGCTGTGTGAGGCCACTAGTTTGTGGTACTTCGTAACAGCAGGCCTCAGAAATAATATAAGAAGGGGAGTAGGGTGGAGGCAGCCAGGCAGAGAAGGCTAGTGGGCTCTGAGGGCGCAGTTGTGAGGACTAGGCGTTAATCAGATGTAATCACTAAACCAGTATTTATGGAGTGCTTGCTCCATACCAAGTTTTATAAAAGGAACTGAGAAAGCTCTTTCTCCCTCAGTCATTGTTGTTCCGTTTGGACTGAGGTGTGGATATTTCTGCCCAGTTGCCTCCAGATTTCCAGACTTGCTGGAGTGTGTTGCAAAGTGTCTCCCTGCATGCTCCTCCACTGGAGCCCTGGGGGGAAAGGGTACCCTTGGGCAGGGGGCCCTGGCTTATTATCTCAGCAGCTACAGGGGTCGAGCCAACAAACTCTGGCTCCTGCCGGGGGCAGACTCCTGCTGTCTGCTTTCCAGCCGGGTGTCTGCTCTTTGCTCTCTGATCCCCCCTCCTGTTTGGCCCTCTGGCCCCTGCTGGCTGGGTCAGTGCCCCCTGGCATCCTCACTCTGAAGCCAGCGACCCTGCTGGGCCATTCGAAGGCATAGCCTAGTAGGGGTGGAGGACAGATGTTAGTTCCTTGCCCCTCCCCAAAACACACACATATGCTCAATGTGTACCAGTGCTCTGGGAAGAGGTCCAGGCAGAGAGAGTAATGGAGGAGAGGAGCTGCAGGCTCTAGGGGGATGTAAATGGACTGGGCGATATGTATGTGTGGGTGTGTGGGTGTGTGTGTGTGCACATGCGAACGTACTGGGGAGACAGACAGTGGCAGTAATCCGTGTGGACTGGGGGGAGGTTTGTCCTCAGACTGCCCTCCTGGGCAATTACATGCCAGCAGCTTCACCTACTACCAGCTGGCATGCAGGCTTTGGACCACCAAGAAGCCTCCTATACAGCCCCCAGCTCGGTCACTGAAAATTCCCAGCCACATTCTCTGGCCTATGTGCTGGCCTTAGGCCAAGCAAGCTGGCCTGGGGTAACTACTCTCTCCCTCAACACACACACACACACACACACACACACACACACACACACACACTCCCCCTAGATACCATAACCCTATTAGAACAAACTTCTTTCTCCATAGGCTTAACTTTCCCCAACCTCCCTGCCTGCTGCTACTCTCTCTTCTGTCTGCTAACTTCCAAACTTCCTTTTCTCTTCCTTACCTTACACTTCCTTTTAAAGTGCAGACTCTAAGGGTGCCTGGGTGGCTCAGTCAGTTGAGCATCTGACTTCAGCTCAGGTCATGATCTCAGGGTTCGTGAGTCTCAGCCCCACATTGGGCTCTCTGCTGTCAGCACAGAGACTGCTTTGGATCCTCTGTCTCCCTCTCTCTCTGCCCCTCCCCCCTCTCAAAAATGAATAAACATAAAAAAAATAAATAAAGTGCAGACTCTATTACTGATACGTCTCTGGAAAAGAAGTAGTCTCCTGACACAGTAGAAGGGATGGGCCCAGAACTCGACTCTGATTCTTTTTTCAGCCTAAGGTGGAAACTTACAAATGAATTGAATGGATCCCTACACAAGGGCCCTGTGATTGCAATGCACACATAGTGTTTTAGATGCTACACAAGCACCTACAGTCTACAAGTCAGGAAATGGAGGTAGAGTTACTTACTCTCTCTATGTAAGAGGTAGAAGCCAGAGTTTAGTATTTTGTGGGAGGAGAGGGGCGGCCAGTGAGGAGACAAATAGGAGGCAAACTCCTTCTATAATGGTCTCTGGAAATAGCCCAGAGAAAAGTTTACTTGAAAAGGTGCAGGGCCAGTTTTCATGCTGCCCCTTTGACTTTAAGTAAAGAAAGGAAGGGAAAGAGTGGGCTGCAGAACTGGAAGGTGTGAACCCTGCTGGACCTTCTCTGTCTTTTCTCTGGGTTCTAGGGTTCCAGGAACACTTGGGCAGGGGGAGGGAACTTAGACTTGGGAGGTATTTGTTCTCCGTCATATCCCCAGTTGAGTATTCACCTACTTTTTGTCATTAGGTCTGAGTTGGTTTAATGGGAGAGAATTCTGGAGATACAGAGAAGTACAAAGGAAGGAAAGAACAGAGAGAAACAAGAAGAAAGGTGTGGATAGGAAAAAGGATGTACCAAGAAGGGGTGAGATGTAGCAGAGGAATGGGAGATTCAGGCCAGGAGGGTCCCGGAAAGGAGAGTGGCCCCACTATTTGTCAAACCTCCAAATCAGGATGACAGGGATTAGGAAGCAGCCTCGCCCATGGGCTGAATTGCAGCCTCCGCTCAGGGAACCCTGAGCAAATACGCCCTGATCCCCACATAAAGGGCCAATTAACTGCGCCGTCTCTGGGAACAAATCCGCTAACAGGGTGACAAGCCCCTAGACGCTGGCAGGCGCTGTGTTTGCTGAGAGGCCGACAGGGAGCAAATCAGGGGATTAGGATGGGGCAGGAGCCACATGGCAGGATGCAGTTTCCTGTCTGCTGCAACCCTCCACGCCCCACAGCAGGGCCAGGTGCCAGGACCCCGGATTTCTGTCCTGCCTTAGCCCTGGTGTGATGGAACCTGGGTGACCCCAGTCAGCAGGAGGCAGAGCAGAGGGCCCCCAGCCAGAAGTCTGAAGCATCAGAGCAGAGAAAGTAGTACAATTTCTCCTTAACAGATGAGGAAATTGAAGTCCAGAGCGATGGTGTCTTCTAATTGGCATATATGGGATCGGAACGCATTTCTGGGCTGGTCATTCCTGAACGGGTTGATTTCTGGTGAGGGAAACCTATCCCTTAGATTCTATCTTACCTGAATGCAGCCTGGCCCTGGGGTAAGGGGCAGGCGTCATATCCCATCTTTTAGTATCCTGGTGCTTTAGAGAGAATGTGTCGCTACCCCCTCTCTCATCTACCCCAACTCATTTCAGCCTCATGGTCTGCTCGGATTTAAGCCATTTGTGGGGCGCCAGACCCCAAGTTCAGCACGGGCAGAGGAGGTGCTGAAAGAACAGCTCCCAGGGCGCTGCCTCCCACAATTCTGTCTCCGCGCCCCAACCCCCACCACCCCCACCACCACCAGCACCTTTGCTTCCGGCTTTGCTAAATTCAAGGCAAAGCTGACTCGAGAGGGTAGGAAGATACCTAAACACCTGTTACTTTGTTAGTTTGAGGCCACAGGGGCCAGCGTGTGGATTGAGGGTGGAGTTTTGGGACAAGCCTGCCATCCTTTGACAAAGTCTCTGGTTCACTGGAGCGCTGCCTGCCCGAATACTCCAACTCTTGAGTGTGCTTACTGTGGAGCTCTACGACCGTATAGCAGACGCCTCTCTGGATCTCGACCTGTTCACCTAGCCCCTCCCAGGTCAGAAGCAGCGACCCCACTAAGGTGATCTCATCATACAGAAACTGATGACTGAGCTAGAACTCCACCACTCAGCCACCAACACGACCTTACCCCAGATCGGAAGCCCCCGGTCTCTCTTCCCTTGACACCCCAATGCTATCTCCAGCCTAGGAAAGTGAGCGAGTGAGTGTGTGTGTACACGCGCGAGTGGACGGGTGGGTGGGCGGTGGGGGACTAGATCTTCAGGTAAAAAGAACTGCAGAAAATTCAGAAGCAGTCTGGACGGAGGAGAGGGGATCATGGTTTCTCCCCACTGCTCCCCGTGGGAAAGACCGTTATCAGGATGTTCACGAGTTTTGCATCAACCCCTCCTCTTTTCTTGAACTTGCCTTTACAGAAACAATGTTGCTCTCTTTGTCTTTGTCCTGGACTATCTGATGCATTCAGTCTCCTCAAGAAGGTAAAACAATTTAATAGACAATGTCAGGGCACAGTAATGCAAAAGTATGCAAATCGATGCCGAGGTATGCATATAGCTGTGAAATGCCTGGGAGCCTGGGGCTCCGCCCCCCCTCCGGTTTTATCCTTGTTCTTAGCCTCCTGCAAGAACTAGTAGATTAGAGCGTCTGAAGCAGGACTCCGGTTCAAGACTCGGCACCTTGTCCCCTGGCTTCTCGGCTGCCAAACGGGCGGCCGCGGGGTAAAGGGGTGGACGTGCCATGCAGTTATTCCCCACCCACTCCCAACTTCCGCTCCAAACCACCCCAGCCTCCAGCACTGCGCCGCTAAGACCCCGGACTTGGGAGGAAATGAAAGCCAGGGCTTTGACAGCCAGGGGAGTGTTCTTGCTCTTTTGCCTAAGGGCCGTTAAAAGAGAGATGGGATTCTTGTTTTAAAGTCAGTCATAAGGGCAGAGTCCGACAGAGCCTCGCCCCTCATCTTGGCTGCTTTGAGAAAGGAGGGAAACTCTCCTGCGGTGTCCAGAACCCGACCCAGGACGCGGGGCGCGGGGCGGGGACTCCAACTCGCGCGCTACGCAACTCTAGTCTCTGGCCCTGCTAGTGGCCATCCGGGTGGGGATGGGAGGGTGGAAGGAGGCGGATTAATCCCTTAATTACGCCGTGATCGGCGTGGCACCTGCTTTCCGCCCGCCCAGCTCCCGGGGGACCCCGGCACTGGGGGGTGGAGAGAAGGACGAGGGAAGGAGGAGGGCACGCGGAGGCACGCACCGTACCCAAGCGCGCCGGCAGGAGAGCGGCACCGTGGCTGGGGCAGTGCGCAGAGGCTGTGGAGGGGCTTACGGCTCCCGGCCCGCGGGTCTCAGACCCAGGGGCTGGGCCCCGAGCCCCCCGCCCCGGTCCCAGTTGGGTCGCGCCATGCTGCGCTACCTGCTCAAAACACTGCTGCAGATGAACTTGTTCGCGGACTCCCTGGCGGGGGACATTTCCAACTCCAGTGACCTGCTCTTCGGCTTCAACTCCTCGGTAGCGGCGCTCAACCACAGCCTGCTGCCCCCCGGCGATCCCTCTTTCAACGGTAAGACCTTGCTCCATGGGGACCTCAGATCAAGGGATGGAGTAAGGTGGGAGGGCGTCGTGGAAGGGGAGGTCAAAGAGCTCCTGTCCCAATAACTGGGACCAAGCGGCGCCTCCTAGCGCCTCCTCCGGATTGGGGACCAGGGGATAATTTGGAGCTTCTAGCACCCGAGTGGAGGTATCGACGGAAGATCGAGGGCTTGGGAGGAGATGGCTGCTAAATCCGTTGCTCTCCACCTGCCCCACCGACCGCCACTGCCGCCCCACGTGAGGGGAACCGTGGCTGGTGACGGGCAACTACGGAGCTTAGAGTGGCTGGGACCCACTGCAGGGAGGGCAGAGGACGGAACGCGGTGGCCAAGCCGCGCCACTTAGTGACTCACCCAGGTAGCAAGTTTTCCTTCGGGACCCTAAGTTTTCCAAGAGCTCACTTAGGATTAGGGTGAGGAAGCTAAAATGTTGGGTGTGTTTACTACAGAGGGCGACAGACGCTGAGACCGTTTTAGGGAAACTCAGAAGTTTGCCCCTCAGAGGTGGAACTCACCCCGGCCCACCCCGCGGAACTGCGGCGGGCTGGCTGCGCCGGCGGCGAGGTCGTTACCGCTAATTACGGTGATTAATAAATGACTAGACAGCGCGCTCGCCCCTAGCGCGGCGGGGAGGCGGCCAGAGTTGATCTCCCGGAGTCTGGGGAGAGGCCCGATCGCGCCCCCTGCGGGCGGTGTCGGGAATCCGCCGCTTTCCCGGACCTCTTTGCGGGTGATTTGCCCCGTGGTTCCTCCCCAGTCCCCATCCCTTGACATCCACCCACTCGAATCTAGGGGCAGCACGGTCCTGGAAACTCGAAGATGACGGTAAAGGAGACCTAGACAATGTGCATGTGTTTGTGTCTGGGGTACTCCAGGTGCTGGGGGAGGAGCCCCAGAGCCCTATTAGCATGATCATTAGCTATTCATTAGCTGCTGTCTGAGCCTCTCCTGAGACCGGGAATGACAGGGAAGAAATTCCAGGGAAAGGGCGCCTGCAGCTGTGTCTACAGGAATTAGGGGGAAAGGGCCGACCAGAAGGGTGTGGTATGTACACGAGGGAGCAGGGACGAAGAAAGTCGGAAATGAGCCGGAGGTCTCCAAATTCCTGACCCGCTGTAGATTCCCAGGAGGGTAGGCACAGAGAGAGCCCTTCTCACAGACGCCCCAGACACACCTCCGTTCCCCCAGCGCTCTTAGGGTGTAGGTTCCACCATACACTGCCTCATTCAAGCTGGAAAATGTAAGGAGGTATGTAGGGAAGGCGTTGATGGCCACATTTTGCAAGTGAGGAAACAAATTCAGAAAAGATGAAAAGTACCCCAGGGGTCACAGAAGCAACGTGAAGCTTAGCAATAACAAACCTATTTCCAGTACACTCTAATGATTTGTGACGGGGAGCAAAGGAATATTGGGGCCTGTTAGAATCTGAGTCAGGTATAGACTATAGTAGCCAAGATAAGCTAAGGTAGGCCAGGGAGGGAGAGCCCTGAAGTCATCACAGAATTGACATATATATTGAGCCTTCCCTCAATTGCTTTACATATATTATGATCTGAAGACAACCCTGTCACTACTCCCATATTTAAAATAAATAAACTGAGACTCAAACAAATTCAATAATTTGCCCAAGTTCTTGCAGTCAGGAAGTGTCAAATCTGAGATCCCAGCCCTACTTGGTTCCAGGACGACCCCTGAGCTCTTCACCACTCTAGTGTCGCTCAGGATGGAGGTCTGTCTAAACCGGACGGGGACGAGGTGCAGGGGAAGAGACAACCGAGAAGCAGAGATCTCCATTTGGAAGGAAGCAACCGGAGAAAAATTACTCCCTTCCCTAAGTAGGAGGGACACTAATCTGGTGCTAGCCAGTTAAATAAATTCTCCCCGGGACAGTACCAGCATGGGGCAACCTCCTTCCGGCCTTGTCTCCATAAGAACTTCTCAGGGTAGGGGTGGGGAAATGAAACCCCATCCCACACGAAGCGTGAAGCTACAGGGAGGTCCCTGCGGATTTTGGAACAGAGTGGGAGGGGCGCGGGCGGGGAAGGGTAAGGTAGAGAACAGAAGCGGGGGTAGTCCCTGGTTATCGGAGGACACCAAATCACGTGAGGCAGCAGCGGCGCCTACTGGCCACCATGAGTTACGAATCCACTTCAGAAGAAGCTGGAAGTGTCTGAGCCTAACGGGTTCCAGGATCCTGGATCCCAAGGCAAGTGCAGAGGATGAAGCCAGCAGAAGTCTGTAGGCCAAGTGAGAGGCAGGAACAGAACATCCAGGTGAATGGATTCGATGAAACAGGAAGGAGAGGAATCCCTGTCCCAGTGGTTCTTAGCCTCTATCTGTTGATCAACCTGTAGAATAATCTGTTGAAAACTTTGCACCTCTAGAAAAGGAGCCACTACTAACATTTTCACTACCATTTTCACTCAAGTCCTGTGACTCTACAGGTTTTTCCAAGCATGATTGTCTGGGGTGTCAGTAAGAGGGGCACCTGGCTGGCTCAGTTGGGAGAGCAGGTGACTCTTGATCTCAAGGTTGTGAGTTGGAGCCCCATGTTGGGCGTTGAGTTTACTTAATAAAAAAAAAAAAATTTTTTTTTAAGAAATGAAAAAGAAGAAAAAGGGCTCCATGTCCATTCATGGGCTCCAGGTTAAGAACCCCTTCTAGTCCAGTCTCTAGTCGGATCAGTCTCCTCTTACCTTTCTTAAGGGAGGGACTCCAGGCTTGTCCCCATTCTCCATTTTTATGACCCGCGGCCATGCAGAGGGCCAAGAAACAAGTGTTAGCTCTGGTGCAGGTCTTCAGGGGCAAAGACAATCTGAAAACCAGTGAGGGTGGGAGACTGAATAACAGTGGGCTGGAGGGGAAGCCCTGTCACTTAAACTTGGCTAGAGAGAAGGCTAGTGTCTGTCTTTGGGCAGCCTAGAAAGCCAGCCTAGGAGTTGGTGTCCTGATTCCTCTACCGATCTGCCTGTTTGTAAGGTGTGTCCTCACCAGCCCAAGAACGTGGGAGCGCCTTCCCAGAGGAGACAATGGACCCTACAGAGAAAGGGTGGGCAGGGTGGGCAGGAGTGGTTATTTTTCTCTCTGGAGCCTCAATCTCTCCACTAATTTCCCGGTCTAAATGCTCTGTGCCAACACCCCTACTCTTAGCGTCAAGGGTCGAGCCGGAGGACGCGATGCCGCGCATCGTGGAGCAGCCGCCTGATCTGTTGGTCTCCAGAGGCGAGCCGGCCACTCTGCCCTGTCGCGCGGAGGGCCGGCCCCGGCCCAACATCGAGTGGTACAAGAATGGGGCGCGAGTGGCCACTGCGCGCGAGGACCCGCGCGCGCACCGCCTGCTGCTGCCCAGCGGGGCACTCTTCTTCCCGCGCATCGTTCACGGGCGCCGCGCGCGGCCCGACGAAGGTGTCTACACTTGCGTGGCGCGCAACTACCTGGGGGCAGCGGCTAGTAGAAATGCCTCGCTAGAAGTGGCAGGTGAGAGTCCGCACTGTCCGCTGGTTGCTTCCCCAGCCTAGGGGAGGCGGGAGGGCACCAGATAATCCGATCCAGAACCAGCCCGATCTCAGCTCCTTCAACATCTTCTTTGGAGACCGTGACCTTTGGTCTCTAACATCCATGCCTTGACCGGAGGGAGGAAGTGGCCCTGGTATTTTGGCCCCTGGGCAAGAGTTCCGTCTGCGGTGATACAGCCCTCCCCAAAACAATTGCCTTGTGTCTTAACCCAGTTACTCCTGCTTATTCCCCTGGTCATTCATTCTCACTGTCTCTTTGTCTCTGTCTCTGTCCTTGTCTGTCTGTCTCTCTTTACAGTCCTCCGTGATGATTTCCGGCAGTCTCCTGGGAACGTGGTGGTGGCAGTGGGGGAGCCAGCGGTAATGGAATGCGTGCCCCCCCGTGGCCACCCGGAGCCTTCCGTGTCTTGGAAGAAGGACAGTGCAAGACTCAAGGAGGAGGAGGGAAGGATCACGGTGAGGAGGCGTGCCCTGGCTAGGGATCTGACTAAGGGCCAGGGCCAGAGCCATCATGAGAGGTGGGGCCACAGGTTAGGGGGCTGGGTATGTCTCAAAGGAGGAAGCAGTGAATCTCAGGGTCTTGGAGGGGCGAGGAATAATGTCTTAGATATGATAAGGCAGGAGATTTAAGGTCAGGGTATCAGCTGACCAGAGGCTGAGAGGCAGCTATTAAGTAAGGGATAAGTTAAGGATGGATAGGAAGAAACTGGTATGAATTAGGTGGGGAGCAAGATGCCCCAGGGACTTGTGGGAGGTGGTTTGGGCTGTGGGAACAAACACAGACCTGAGCCCCACCTTGGGTAAATCACTTAAGGATTCCTTATCTGATAAGTGAGTCAACTTTACAGGTTTTCATTAGTTTACTAGGAGGATCAAATAAATAAATATACTTTGATGGTTACAAAAGACCAAAGTTACCATTATTACTCTGCAGATTCGTGGAGGGAAGCTGATGATGTCACATACACTCAAGAGTGATGCAGGGATGTATGTGTGTGTGGCCTCCAACATGGCAGGAGAACGGGAGAGTGGGGCAGCCGAACTTGTGGTCCTGGGTAGGCACAGGGAGTTTGGGAATTATGGGGGTGTGCAGCCTGGGCAGTAAGAAGCTGTGCAGATCCCTTGATGATTCACTCCTTCCCGATCCATAGAGCGACCCTCATTCCTGCGTAGACCTGTGAATCAGGTGGTCCTGGCAGATGCCCCCGTGGATTTCCCATGTGAGGTGCAAGGAGATCCGCCACCTCGTCTAAGATGGCGCAAGGAAGATGGGGAACTACCCACAGGCAGGTGAGAAGCCCCCTCCTCCTGCCTGTAAGGAGACCCAACCACTCAAGAGCACACCCTGCCCTAGAAAAGGGACAGGCAGACACCCTCTCACTTGACAGCTCAGAGAAATCTGTTACCCTGGAGCCTGTGGCCCCTCCCCTCTCCAGTCCCCAGCTCCTTTTATGGGTCCATGGGTACCAGCCTCTGTCCCTGTTGAGGCCTACCTTGTCTTTACGTACCCTGATCCTGGTGTCTGTCTGGGGGAGAGAGAAGGGGTCTCTAGCTGTGGCCAACCCATTCTGGGGGTGGGGAGTGGAGCAGGTATGAGATCCGGAGTGACCACAGCCTTTGGATCGGGCGTGTGAGTGCGGACGATGAGGGGACGTACACCTGTGTGGCTGAGAACAGCGTGGGCCGTGCCGAAGCATCTGGCTCCCTCAGTGTTCACGGTGAGGGCCGGCCTGGGACTGTCAGAAGCAGGGATGAAATGAGGGACCAGGGAGGATGGGATGAAAAGGAGAATGAGGGACAAAGGACAGAATGGGAGATATGGTGGGGGGGGGGGGATCCCTTGACACTTCTAGAAGGAGAGAGCTGAACAGGCTTGAACAAGAGATGGATATCTGCTCTTACTTAAGCCAAGCTTGGGCTTCTCTCTCCTGTTCCCTCAGTCTCCCTTCTGAGTACCCTGACTCCCTGTTCCTTTATCCCCTCCCCCTTCCCAGTCCCTCCCCAGCTGGTCACCCAGCCCCAGGACCAGATGGCAGCTCCTGGAGAGAGCGTGGCTTTCCAATGCGAGACCAAAGGAAACCCCCCACCTGCCATCTTCTGGCAGAAGGAGGGAAGTCAAGTAGGTGGCCAGCTGCATGGTGGGCCTTCCCACAATCTTCTCCTCTGGGTCTTAGCCTCCCCGCTTCTGTATTCTCTGCACACTTCTCTCTGTTTTACCTTTAGTCCTCCCAGAAACGCTTGCAGGTTATTTGGGTGGGTCAAATAAGATAATGAATATAAAAGGGCTAGCTAACATACCGAACACTTAAAAAAAAAAAAACAACTGATAATATGTTTAGGTGAAAGGAAATAGTCCTGTATGGTAATTCCTTGGAGAATCCTTCTATTTTAGGCAAGGCTGCCCTGAGGATGTAGCACATCCACTTGGATGCCTCCTCTCCCAGACACCTGGGGTCTGGGCTTTAATATGCTGCTCTGGAAAGTGTGTACTGTACCAAAGCTGCTCAGCGAACAGCATTACTTGCTCATCATTTTACAAGGGACTTCCACCAGGGGGAGCTCACAGGCACCCCTCTCCAATCTTGGCAAACAAATTGCTGATTGCACAACAGGAAGGAATATTAACTGAAGTTACAACACGAGTCCCGCCCACTAGGTGAAAGGTGGGCATTTTGCTCCTAGGAAGCAGGGTCAGTATAATAAAATAAGTCTGCCTAACTCCACCTCCCTGGAAAACCAGCTCTCCCACTACCTCATTTCAAATCCACAGCCACAATTTTCCAGTATCTTCTCTAGCATCTGGGATTGCTGTATTTTAAATGAATAAAAATGCTGGTGGTAGTAGAGGGTGGGATCAGCCTGGTGCCATTTACCTGTGACCCAACCACCTTCCCTACCTTCCATGTATCTAGGTAACGTAAAATGTTAAAGCCAGAAAGAAGGGGAAAGTTTTTGACAATTATCACACAATGTATTAAAAGATTTTCATATGTTTAATCATTTAATCCTCATAACTATCCTCATGACTATCAACTTTGTGGAAACTGGGGCTCAGGAAGGTTAAATAGGTTGCTCAGAGTTTCCCAACTAGTAATCACAAAGCTAGGAAGTGCATCCCAATATCATCTCATAAAATTTCTACATTTTTGTGAGTCAATCTAACTATTTTGCCCAAGGTCATATAACTGGCTGGGGACAGTATGAACTAGAACCTTAGGGATTCTCTGAATCTGGGGTTTGATGGGAATGGGGATCTCTCTGCCAGCTTCCTGTTCATTCCTTATCTCGTTTCCTTGCTTTGTCCACAGGTCCTGCTTTTCCCCAGTCAGCCACTTCAGCCCAAGGGGCGCTTCTCAGTCTCTCCCAGAGGCCAGCTCAACATTACTGATGTGCAGAGTGGGGACGCTGGCTACTATGTGTGTCAGGCTGTTAGTGTGGCTGGCAGCATCCTGGCCAAGGCCCTGTTGGAGGTAAAAGCAGGTAAGTGCTCATGGAGAGAGGCCTGGCCCCATGGCCTGGAAGGAAATCATGGCTTAAGGACATCTGTTTTTCTTGGGTTCTGTATCATATGTCTGCAAGGGGAGGGGCGTGTTTCTGAGACATGGCCTTGAAGTTAGGAAATCAGCTACAGAAGCCAGTAATAGATGGCTGGTTCCAGGCAGAGACTACAGATGGTTATCGAAACCCTTCCAATCTCCAGGGGAAGGAGGGCTGAAGGAGCAGAGGAGGAGGACAAGGGGCTGGTTTCCTGAACCCAGGATCCTCTCCTGAGGTGCCCAAGTTCTTCCTCTCTCAGCCTCCTCCTTGGACGGGCTGCCTCCCATCATCCTCCAGGGACCAGCCAATCAGACGCTGGCACTTGGCTCCTCTGTGTGGCTGCCATGCAGAGTGACTGGGAACCCTCAACCTAGCATCCAGTGGAAGAAGGACGGGCAGTGGCTGCAGGGGGACGACGTGCAACTCAATCTAATGGCCAACGGTACCCTGTACATCGCCAGGGTGCAGGTGAGTCTCACCCCTGGGCCCTGAGTAACCAAGAATGGCCGCCAGTCCAGATGCCCAAATCTCGGAAGTACCCTCTGGGACTAACTCCATTTCTACTCCTCTGCTTAGACTGCCTAAAGTGTACAATGCCCTCCCCACCCTTCTGTATACCCACCGCCACCCCCTCGCCCTACCTTGATCCACTCTGTTTGCCAGTCCTCTACCCTCTCCCGCAGGAGATGGACATGGGTTTCTACAGCTGTGTGGCCAAGAGTTCCACAGGGGAGGCCACATGGAGTAGCTGGCTTAGGAGGCGGGGTGAGTTTTGTTTGTCCCCTTGCTTTGCCAGCACCTTCATCCAAACCTGCTTCGAAGGTACTCAGTACCTCCCTGAGCCCCAGAACTGATTTATCTTCCAAATGCCACGGCCATGGTGGTGAGGAGGAGCTGGACACAAGTGATGCCCTTGGGAGGCAGATGTGAGGAGGGGTCAGTTCAGTAACCACGTCCCCGTCTCCACCATTACCAATGCCACAGCCCCAGAGCTTCTCTGGGAAGGAGGCTGGTGACGCAGGTGCCGTCCCTTTCCCATCCTTCTACTGAAAGATTATCGCCTCACTGCAGAGGACTGGGGAGTTTCATCAGAGCCCCCTACGGAGCCCAGTACCCCTCCAGGGCCTCCCTCTCAGCCACTGGTCACTGAGATCACCAAGAACAGCATTACCCTGACCTGGAAGCCCAACCCGCAGGCGGGGGCCACAGTCACCTCTTACGTGATAGAGGCCTTCAGGTATGGAGAAAATGTTGAAAGCAAACCTGGAAAGTTGGAAGAAGGGAATCTTATGTCCTTAGGGTCTTTGCTATGGTGGGGAGAGTTTTGCCAGTTCCCTCTCCCAGGGCAAGGAGATAGTAGGGGGCCACAGAGAATAGATGAGGGGTCCCCAGGCTCAGACAAGTCTGTCACCCCATTCCTGTTGCAGCCAAGCAGCTGGCAACACGTGGCGGACAGTGGCAGATGGCGTGCAGCTGGAGACACACACTGTCAGCGGTCTGCAGCCCAACACCATCTATCTGTTCCTGGTACGAGCTGTGGGAGCCTGGGGCCTCAGTGAGCCCAGCCCTGTCTCTGAGCCTGTCCGCACCCGGGGTGAGTAGGGACAGAGTCCCTGGCTCAAGGCTATGACATGAAATGCTGCAGAGCACGCCTCCCCCCAAACCACAGGAGCACAGCCACTCTCTTCTGCTGTGTCATGTCTCTACTGTGGCCCAGCCTGGAGTAGGTCAGGCCTCCCTCTCATCTAGGGACAAGAGAAGAGGGGATTTCCCACAGATAACATAGCTTATGAGGACTGGAAGGGACACTGGAGAGTTCATCTTCATGTTAGAGATGACGAACTGAGGTCTTTAAAGGCTACATATGTGGTTATGCAGAAAGTAGATTCACATTCGCTGGACACACAGGCCCACCTCTGGAAGCTATTCCCCTGACCAGCCCCCTCCTGAGGCTGGGGTGTGATCTGGAGGACTGAGGATACAGTCGGTACAGCACACTTTCAGTCTGACTCTATCCTTGGTGGCCCTTGCTGAGTGGGCTTTTTCGTCAATAGACAGCAACCCATCCAGGCCAGTGGAGGACCCATGGAGAGGCCAGAGGGGACTGGCTGAAGTGGCCGTGCGTATGCAGGAGCCCATAGTCCTTGGGCCCCGGACCTTGCAGGTGTCCTGGACTGTGAGTGTGGCATGGGGACGAGGTTAAGGGCAGGGACGATGATGGGGGTGGTAGAGATCTCCAAGAATGGGTACGGGAAAGTGGGAAGTGAGTGGCTGGGAAAGACAGGTAAGTGGAGGAGGAACAGGACCTGGAGGACTTGTGTGGTCCTTACTTCTTCTGGTATGCTTTGTCCTGTCTCCTGTAGGTAGATGGCCCAGTCCAGCTGGTGCAAGGTTTCCGAGTGTCTTGGAAGGTAGCAGGCCCTGATGGGGGACACTGGACAGTACTGGACCTACAGTCCCCAAGCCAGCAAAGTACTGTGCTAAGAGGACTCCCCCCAGGGACCCAAATTCAGGTCAAGGTGCAAGCCCAAGGCCAGGAGGGGCTGGGGCCTGAAAGTCCCTTCATGACCAGAAGCATTCCTGAGGAGGGTAAGGGAGGTGGTGCACAGAGCTGATGAATAGACAACAGGAAAGAGGGAGTGGGGGAGGATAAAGGTTTGCAGGGGGAGAGCAAGGGGAGTTGTGGGAAGAAAAGATACCTTCCTTCCCTAAGATGTCAACCTGGGAGGGGGCAGGTTGGGGCAGGAAGGGTAGCTGGCATGACTGTGTCTTTCTCACCATGCTCTACCCTGGCCCAGCCCCCAGTGGTCCCCCCCAGGGAGTGACAGTAGCCCTGGGGGGTGAAGGCAACAGCAGTGTCACAGTGTCCTGGGAACCTCCACTCCCTTCCCAGCAAAATGGGATCATCAAGGAATACCAGGTACAGGGTTTGAGAAGGGACTGGGGAGGGGAGGGAGAGGGAGGACCTAGGGGCTAGGATTAGGGAGGAGGAAACCCAGGACTGGCTTTGGGGTTGGAGATGAGGTTGGGGGAAAGGAGAGAGGTTTCTTTCAAGAGTATCCCTCCAGGCTGAACGATGCCTGGCTAAGCCCCGTCTACCATTCAGAGCTTCAAGTTTCCACGTGAGTCCAGGATCCCATTTCAGACTCTCTGAACCCGGGTCTCCTCTCCCCAGATATGGTGCCTGGGCAATGAGAGTCGCTTCCACCTCAACCGGTCTGCGGCAGGCTGGGCACGCTCCGCGGTGCTCCGGGGACTGCTGCCCGGTGTTCTCTACCGGACCCAGGTCGCGGCGGCCACCAGCGTGGGCGTGGGCGTGGCCAGTGCCCCGGTGTCAGTGCAACTGCGTGAGTCCGGGGGTGGGAGTGGGAGTGGGGGTGGGGGTGGGCGCGCTGGGGAACAGAGGTGGGGTCCTAGTGTAACCGTGCCTGCGGGGTCAGGGATGACCCCTTCCTCGCTCCCGGGTTTCCAGGCCCCTAGTCCCCTCACCTCTCTGACCCCTACAGCTTCCCCGCCGGGATTGGAGCCTGGGCTTGAGGTGGGCCCGGGGCTGGCGGAGCGGCTGGCGAGGGTGCTGCGGGAGCCTGCCTTCCTCGCGGGCAGCGGCGCCGCGTGCGGGGCGCTGCTCCTCGGGCTCTGCGGCGTCCTCTACCGGCGCCGGAGGCAGCGCAAGGAGCTCAGTCACTACACGGGTGAGCGGGACCTGGGGGCCTGCGCGGGCCGAGGGGCGCACTTGGGCTTTGGGAAGACCGAGAGGAGCGCCTTGGAGTGGGCGGAGTCTGGAGGGAGGGAGGCGGGCGGAACCGAGAGCGGGACGGGAAGGGCTCACGGCTCGGTGAGTGGGGGGGCGGGGGAGTCAGAAGGAAGGGGTCGCACCACAGCTCAGCCCCTTGCAGAGGGGCGGGGTACGCAAAGATGGGGCAGGGAGCCGACGGGACTGGGGGAACGGCGGGACCCGTACCTGAATCTGGGGACAGGGGTAAAATTTCCCCCTAAGATGCCTCGATAAGACAGCGGGCTTTGCCATCCGTCTCTGTATAGAAGGGGCAATTCTGGAGAGGGGGAAAACTCACTTCCTGAAAGGCGGGGCCTAGCAGCAGGTGGGTGGCCAGGACCCTGGACGTTAAATTGTGGGGCGGGATCTGGGTGGAAAGGTGGGGCCCGCTGAGAGGGGCGACTTGATTTCTGCTACTCCCCCATAAGGGGCGTGTCTGGAGAGATTCAGAGGTCTCTGAGATCAGGGGGCCCCCCCATCTTGGCTACACATAAGAATCACTTGGGAACTTTAGAAAAATACTGATGCTTGAGTCCCACTCCTAGAAATTCTGATGAAATTGGTCCAGGGTGCAGGTTGAGTGGTGGAATTGGGACCGGGGCCAAGAAGGGGACAAGAATGTGAGTATTTCTGACCCTTTCTCCATTTACCCTCCTCTTTCTCCCATGGATTCCTTTTCGGAAGCCTCCTTTGCCTACACACCTGCAGGTAAGATATCTCTGCTCCAGTGGGGTTCAGACCCCAAGTACGGGCCCTTCTCTCACTCAGTGTCCCCCTCATCTTCCCCAGTGTCCTTCCCACACTCAGAGGGCCTCTCTGGAGCCAGTTCCAGGTAATCCTCTTAATTCATCTCTCAAGGATAATCCCCTCCATCAAGAGACTGTTCTCCTTCCTCCCCAGGCCTCAGTGCCTCCCCACGCTGCCTACCACCTGTCACCCCCAAATTCTCCATCACTGCCCTAGGACTCCTGGTTACTCTTACATTCGCTGGCCTGTTTGGGCTCTCAGTCCCCAGCGTTCACGTGCTTTCCCTCAGGCCACCCGTGGGCCTTGGCCCCGCCCCCTACCCATGGCTAGCAGACTCGTGGCCCCACCCATCATCTCGAAGCCCCTCAGCCCCGGAGCCCAGGGGAAGCTGCTGCCCCAGCAATCCTGACCCAGATGACAGATATTACAATGGTGAGGAGTTCTAATTCTCTCAGGGGCACACCTGGCCCCCAACACCCTTCTCTCCTCTCAACCTACTGGGGCAAACTGAAGGGAGCCGAGGATTGCCAGTCTTCCTGAGGTTGGTCAGTCCTTGGGGAGGATATGAGTTGGGGGAGCCTCTCTCATGCCAACCTTCACCCCGGTTTGGAAGTAAGGTTTGGGAAGGGGGAGAAGTTGGTCCGGTGGGATCTCCTTTTGCCCTCCATTCTCCTGTTGTCCGCTATTTTTCTGTCTCTGCCCCCTGCCCCTTGCCTCCCCCCCTGGCCTCCCTCTTTCTCCTCCTCAGAAGCAGGAATCTCCCTGTACCTGGCTCAGACGGCCCGGGGTCCTGCCGCCCCGACTGAGGGTCCTGTCTACAGCACCATTGACCCAGCTGGGGAGGAGCTGCAGACCTTCCACGGGGGATTCCCCCCAAATCCCTCAGGGGATCCAGGCACCTGGAGCCAGTACGCTCCTCCAGAATGGAGCCAGGGGAACTGTGGTATGACTGTGGTTCCAAATACCCCCCCCCCCTTTTTAGCTCTGAGCAGAGGATCCCCAAAGAATATCCTCTACCGTTCCCCTCTGGGACCTAGCCCAGCACTTTCTTCTGGCATTTCTCATCTGCCTCCTATCTTGGTGTGTCCCCATCCTACCCTCCTCAGGAGCCAGGGGAGGCAAAGTAAAGCTTCTGGGAAAACCTGTGCAGATGCCCTCTCTCAACTGGCCAGAAGCCCTGCCACCACCTCCCCCTTCCTGTGAACTGAGCTGCCTCGAGGGGCCTGAAGAGGAGCTGGAGGGCGGGTAAGGATGTGCCCTGCTGTGGATGCCCTATACAGATGGGACTGCAGGGCCTCCTGCAGGGGGAGGGCAGAGGTGCTGGGAGAGGAAGGGAAGAGGGCAACTGGAAGGCCAAGGGGAAGGTTTGGAAGCTACTCAGTCACCCCTATTTGCCCCCAGCTCAGAGCCAGAAGAGTGGTGTCCACCAATGCCTGAGAGGAGCCACCAGGCAGAGCCCAGCTCCAGTGGAGGGTGCTTGGTCCCTCCGTCCCAAGGGGAAGCCCCCTCTCCCACATCTTCCTATGGACAGCAGTCCACAGCCACTCTTACCCCCTCACCTCCTGACCCTCCCCAGCCCCCCACTGACATCCCCCATCTCCACCAGATGCCCAGGTAGGGAGGTATATGATGCCTTGCACATTATAGGCCCTGGGTACATATCTATGGAGTGGATGACTGGATGGATAGATGAATGGATGGATGGATGGATGGATGGATGAATCTGGGACGCAGAGGTCTCATGGCCACGTCACAGTGGAAGTGTGATTTGGGAAGGAACGTGGAGGCTGACAAGGTCTCTCACTCCCTTCAGACGGTTTCTCCATTGGACTGATTCTGCAAGCTTCTCGGGCATTTCAAAGACATGGCTCTCCTCATACTTCACTAGCTGGGGAGCCTTGCTGGGGGCAGGCTGTGCCTTATTCGTCTGAGTGTCTAGCACATGGTAGGCACTTAGCGTTTGTCACGTGAACAAATGCTGAGGCCTCATGTCATTGCAGGAGGGTGCCCCTTGGTCCAAGTTCCCCTCTCAGTGTATCCCAGCCCACTCTGAGTAGCCATGAAGGGAGGCCTGCTGGCCTGGGTGCTGGACCCACAGCCTCCCATCACCTCAGCCCCAGCCCTGTCCCTAGTACAGCCAGCAGTGCCCCAGGTGAGTCTGCAGAAGCCTTAACCTGCTCCTACTTCTCCATACCCTTCGGAAGCTTCTTTCTTCTTCATCCTCAAGCCTGTTTCCTGATCCTCTGTCTCACCTGCTTTTCCTGTCCCCTAATGCTACAGGGAGAACCCGGCAGGTCCCTGGGGAGATGACTCCTCCACTTCAAGCGCCCCGTGCCCGAATCCGGAAACCCAAGGCTGTTCCCTACCGACGGGAGCACAGTCCTGGGGGTGAGGGTGCCAGGGGCCTGAGAGATGGTGAAAGGAGGGGGAACAGGCAGGAAACCAAGGGTGAGCTCTGCTTGGGGGGGGTGGTGCTGGAGGAGGAAGCAGGTGCACCCAAATCTTGGGCTGTTCAGTCGCAGCCTCCTGGTGCCAGGGAGTAGGAGTGGGAGGAAGACTGGTATCAGGAGGAGCGGGAGACTCTGCTGAAAACAGGTCTCTCCCCAGACTTGCCCCCGCCGCCCTTGCCGCCACCAGAGGAAGAGGCAAGCTGGGCCGTAGGGCTGAGGGCAGCAGGCAGCATGTCCTCCTTGGAACGGGAACGGGAGCGCAGTGGAGAGAGGAGAATGGTGCAGGCCGGGCCCTTGGGGGCCCAGCGGGGTCCCCACCTGGATGGTAAGGAGGGCCAGGAAAGGCCAGAAGGTCATCCCTACCCAAGAAGGTGGGACTGGCAGCTAGTGTAGTACAGCCATGAAGGACTAATGTTCACCCAGCTCACCCCTCGTCTTCAGCGGGGTTCATGCACTTGATCAAATCCTACACATGTCTCTGTAGCTATCTCTGGGAAAGATCCCCAGAAGTTGCCAAGTTGTATAGTTTCCCAGGACTGAAGCCCAGAAGAGGCAAGAGTGGGACTCCATGTTCTGTCCCTCCTTTCCCAAGGCTCCCTCTGCCCGGGAGCTCCCTCTGGGTGTCTGAGCAGGTGCTATGTCAAGGCCATGTGCTGGGTGTTCTATGTCTCCTCAGCCCCCAGAAGGGCCTGGGCCCTATGCCTGCCCTCCACCCTCCTTCCAGATCTGGGATTGCAGTCAAGGTGGCACAGTGGGCAAACAGTGACCTTCTGCTCTCTGCCCGGGCCTGGTGGCCCTTCTCTCTTGTGCTGCAGAAGAGGCCTGGCTCCCTTACAGCCGACCCAGCTTCCTGTCCCGGGGCCAGGGCACCAGCACCTGTTCCACAGCTGGCAGCAACTCCTCCAGAGGCTCCAGCAGCTCTCGAGGCTCCCGGGGCCCTGGACGGAGCCGGAGCCGGAGCCGGAGCCAAAGACCAGGACGGAAACGCGGAGAGGTGGGGGCTGGGGTAGGCAAACTATGGGAGACGAGAAGACTAGGAGGGGCAAGCCAAGGGATGATTGGAAACAGGAAAGGAGAGAAGGGCTTTCTGAGCAAGTGTCAAAAAGGAGGGGACCCAGTGGGTGAGGGGGAAGGGAGGGATCCTGGAGAACAGGTGACAAAGGGTGAGGACAAGGTGATATGTGGAGGAGCCTGGGCTCCCCAGAGGAGAGTGGGTTCAGGAGGAGGGCTGAGGAGAAAAGAGGCACGTCCCCCCCTATAGCCTGTTTGCCAGGGCCTAGGGCCTTGCAAACTAGCCTCTTTCTCTCTCTAGGAACCAAGATGACCCTGGATGAGGATATCAGGAGTTCCACGGGGAAGGGCTTGTCCCTGGGCTGGGAGCCTTGGATGGGAGCCCCTCCCCCTGGTAAATGGGTGTGAGCAGAGAGGAGCAGGGGGGGCCCTCTTCCCTCCCAGCAATGATGCTTAAAAGCCAGAGAGCCAGCTCTTCCTACCTGAAACTTTCCACCTCTTTCTACCTGAAACTCATGTGTAAAAGGGACAAATAAAAAGAGTCTGTTCAGAGCTCTGGGCCCTGCTTGTCTGGTTTCATGCGGGGCATGGGGAAGAAAGACTGCGAGACAGTGTAGATCAAGGCATTCGCTTGAAACTCTTCTGTCAAAAGCACCAGCTGAGGACAGGGGCTAAGAGATGCTGGCCTGGCCTGCCTCCTGAAGGAGCTGAAACTTGTCCCACCTTCAGATAACTAAGCCAGGCTCTCCCTTGGCGCCCTCCTCTGTGGCCTATCTCCTCTCTAGGGGGAAATATACCCCTAACAATAATAATACAAAAAAGGAGTTGGGGCACCTTGGTGGCTCAGTCGGTTAGGCGTCCAACTTTGGGTCAGGTCATGATCTCATGGTTCGTGGGTTCGAGTCCTGCATCAGGCTCTGTGCTGATAGCTTAAAGCCTGAAGCCCGCTTCAGGTTCTGTGTCTCCCTCTCTATCTGCCCCTCCCCCACTCACACTCTGTCTGTCACTCTCTCAAAAATAAATAAACATTTGGGGCGCCTGGGTGGCGCAGTCGGTTAAGCGTCCGACTTCAGCCAGGTCACGATCTCGCGGTCCGTGAGTTCGAGCCCCGCGTCAGGCTCTGGGCTGATGGCTCAGAGCCTGGAGCCTGTTTCCGATTCTGTGTCTCCCTCTCTCTCTGCCCCTCCCCCGTTCATGCTCTGTCTCTCTCTGTCCCAAAAATAAATAAACGTTGAAAAAAAAAAAATTTAAAAAAAAAAAAAAAAATAAATAAATAAACATTAAAAAAAATTTTAAAAAATAATAGAAAGGTGTTGATGGGGGAAACCCCAGGCAAGAAGGGAAAACAGGCTTTTGTCAGGCTCCCTGACCCTGGATGTGTGTAAACAGATACCTCCTGGCCAGGCGAGACCCCAATGTAATGGGTTTGGCTGACACAGGATTTTTTAAAATATTGGCCCCGAATGCCATAGCTCCCCCACCCACAGCCCATGCCACTCACTGGTTTTCTGTGGTTTGTTTCCTTCTCATTTTTTCACCCTCAGGCTCAGGAACTGCTCTGGGCTCTCAGGGGATGGCCACTACTCCCCACCCCCACCCCAAGCCCAGGCCTCTGACCTCTCCTGCCACTTTGACCTAAGTGTGCACAAATCCCTTTTTCTCCTTTGGTCTGGCAAACAGGGTTGGAATGTTTTCAAAAGGAATTTTACCAGGAAACTAAAAGAAAAACAAAATCCAAAAAAGGAAAAGCAAATAGAGAGGAACGGATATGTATCCGGAGCACTGATTTCTCATCCTGAGATTATGACATTCCAGACCAGACTGGCCGGTTTAAGGTAGTTCAGGCAGCACTGTGTCCCCCAGGCCCGGCCTCACGCAGCCTCTGAGTTCAGAGTGGCCTCCAGGTAGAGCTGCCTTGGTTTCGGGGGGGATTATCACCCCCTTCCAGGGCCTGCTTCCTGATCAGCCCTCCCTAAAGATGTCCTCCGGTGGCCCTGCAGTGGTCACATGCAGGAGCATGCGGTGGTCACATGCAGGAGCACCACATGCGGTGGTCACATGCAGGAGCACCATTCCCTGCAGCTTGTGTGTGTCCTGCCCCTGCCTTTCCCACCAAGTTAGAAAAAAGGCCAGCCCCCACCTGCCCCGCTTTCTGTGGCTCAGGCTTGTCAGTCCTGCTCCATTTCTCTGTGCTGTTGTTTTGTCTGAAGGGTGCTCACTAGGCAACCATTATAGGTGGTCCTACCTTTTGTGGAATCTAGCTACTTTGTCTATTTTAAGAAAACACCTGTTCTTAACCATCCGGGACTGGTCTCTGGGGAGCAGGGCAACGGGACCGCTGAAATCAGGAGTGTCTTCCCAGGACCAGTTGCTACGACCAGCAGACTGGGAAAATCTGATGGACGCGTGTAATTCTTCCCTCAATTGCAGAACAGAAATAAGTGACACGCCCTGAGTGCCAACGAATGCTCAGTTCCGCCCCAACTGAGAGAATTCTTCCCATACCTCCAGGTACCCTCCCCAGAATGGTGCTCTGGGGGATGATCTCAACTCAAGTCATTTCAGTTTAATGGTATCAATTTCTTAAGCTCATAGAGTCCACAGTATGAAGAGGGTGTTGGCCCCACATTTTCCCACCACCCTTCCTTTGGCTCCCTCCCTAGGTCCATTCTGGACCCTCTGCCTTGGAAACAAGGTTGGTCCTCACTGGGTGTTCCTCCATCCTTCCTTTACGGGTGTGGCTGGGGAGAAGTGAGCCTGCCTACGTAGGAAAGGTGCCTTCCTGAGAGGCATGGCTCCATAAAGCTCCTTCCCTAACCAGCCTGTCCCACAAGATGCTGTTGTCGTCTGGGAAGATCTCTGGTTCTTCCACTTCTGGTGATGCAAGTGGGGGGGTGGGGAGATCAGGAGATAAGCCTGCTTCTCAGGCCACAAGACCCGGCTTGGGATGGATGGAGCAGAGGAGGAAGCAAGGGGTAGGAGTCAGGCCGAGATGACTTTTTGCTCACTGGGGGCTCCAGGTCTGCTTTGCTCTTATTTTGTTTTGCTTTCATTTGTTCTCACAATCCCAGAAGGAGAACTGTCCTGGTGGCGAGGCAAGGTGGTCCCCCAGCTGCAGAGAATACAGGCCAAGACTGACACTCCTCAGCGGGGTGGTTTTGATTCTCCTCTTGGCCATCTCCTGTCTCAGGTGCACTTCATGAGGAGCCTGCAGGGAAGTTGAAGGAGAATGGAGTTACCCTCCTTAATCTCACCTCTTCAACCCCAGGGGTTCCCTCTTGGCTCCTCCCCAGAATCCCTCCATCAAGAGTATGGCAGACAGGCACTTACTGCCGGCCTTGGGCTCAGGACGGCTGAGCTGACTTCTTCCGGAAGAGATCCGAGAGTCGGGGGGCCAGGGAGGCAGCCCCCTTCCCAGCCGCTGGCTGTGGTTGTTCTCTATGTCCTCCAACCAGTCTGACCTCCACTCCCACAGGGGCAGGGAGAGGGTGGAGGTCAGGAAGAGGTCATCCCGGGGGGAGGGAGGTGAGGAGGCATCTGTCAGGGAGGGTCAATTTGTTTGTGGAGGGTTGGCCTTCACTCTGAGGGACCAGTTTGGGGCAGAACACTTAGGACCTGCTTAAGGCATACATCCAACCCAGAAGATAACCTAGCCCCAACTCGGCCCATCAATTCTGGGGGCCACTGGAATGAGTCCATTTGTTTCTTAGGGAGAATAGCTTGAACTGTTTCCTCCTAGCCCACCTCTGGCCTTCTTTTTATTTTTTTATTTATTTATTTTGAGAGAGACAGGCAGTGTGAGTGGGGGGAGGGGCAGAGGGAGAGGGAGACAGAATCCCAAGCAGGTGTGGAAACCATGAGATCACGACCAGAGCCAAAACCAAGAGTCAGACACTTAACTGACTGAACCACCCAGGTGCCCCCCAGCTCTGGCCCTCTATCCATACTCTTTCCCTTCACCCTTCCTCTCCCGGGCACCTTTCTTCTCCCTCTGTTGTGGGCACTTCTACCCTGGATAATCCTTGCTTTCCCGTTTACTACAAGCCTGGTTGTTTTTATTGGGGTTCATAAGATGGCGATAGGGGATCTGACAGAGTGTATGAGGAAGGGGCATGGGGAGCCCTGAGCTACCTTCTGTTGCCATGGAGATAATGGTCCCACTCTGGTAGACATGTGAAGGAGTGAGCCCATCTTCTCTTTACCCCAGCCACAGACAGGACAAGAGGAGGGCTTGCAAGCACAGTGGGAAATAAGAGAGAAAACAGAAGTTCCCATCATGAGGAGAATCTGGAACAGGGGGTTGGAGTAAATAGTAAATAGAAGAGGTGGGGAGCAATCTTTCCTGGTGATCGGTGTCTGGGTAAGACGAGGAACCTGGGGGGAGGGCAATACAACTGGCTGCCTCTGGGCTTTAGACTTGAACATTTTGTCCTTGTTCTTGTGGGCAACCTTGGGCAAGTTAAAAAACCTGTTTGACTTACAGTTCCCTCATTTGGAAGAGAAAGATAAAGAATATTTTTCATAGAGTTGTTAATATTGAATGTATATAAAGCAGTTATCACAGGGCCTGGGGCATAGTAATCATTCAATAAAAGCTGGCTGTTTTAAGGATAACCACAAAGACAATGATTGGGGGGCGCCTGGGTGGCTCAGTTGGTTTAGCACCCACCTCTTAATTTCGGCTCAAGTCATGGTCTCACGGTCGTTAGATCGAGTCCCACATCAGGCTCTGTGCTGACAGCACTGAGCCTGCTTGGACTTCTTTCTCTCCCTTTCTCTCTGCCCCTCCCCCTGCTCACGAGGGCTCTCTCTCTCTCTCTCTCAAAATAAAGAAACAAACTTAAAAAAAACAAAAACAAAGACAATGATTAGGAAGCCCTGCCTCTTGGTGGGGAAAAGGAGGGAGGGGTTCTTATGGGATCTGAGTTCATTCCAAGGGGTGGGGTGAGGAGGAAGGCAGGGTGGTCTCACATACCCATGAAGACGCAATCGGCCTCCCTGGGCTCCAGACCAAAGCCAAAGCTGTCCACAGCCATTGCCAGGGCCCGGGCAAAGTGGGCGTCCGCAAGGAAGGAGCCGTCAGAGGAGCTGACAAGGCTGGCTCTGGCGCTGGGGGCATTGTCCTCGGAGGCTGAGCCCCAGCCGTTGGCCAAGGAGCCCTCGCTGGGGGTGGGGGTGGGGCAGGGCCGGGGTGGGCACAGCAAGCCCCTCACTTCGGACCCCACCCCTCCTCCGGCCCTGCCCACGTCCGCCAGCTCTGAGGCTGTCGGGATGCTGATGTAGCCGTAGGTGACAGGGGGTGAAGGAGCCCTTGGCATAGGAGAGACACTATTCCTAGAAAAGGCAAAATGGGACACAGTGCTATGGTTGAGGTGGGTCTACTGGCACAGCAGAGACATTCCAGTTGAGATAAGCATACCCCTGTTGTGTGCGTATCTGCGGTCCTTTGGTCATCCCTCAGACAACTCACCTGGGGGTCTCCTCACCGTCACTGAGCTCCAGGCACAGGGCCACCTCCTCAGGAGTCAGTACACTGTCCTGATCCTCCCCCAGGGATGACAGCGAGGAGCTGGACAGACGACTGGAAGGTGGACTGGGGCCAGAGAGGGAAGAGGCCTGGGGGCTGGAGGGACTGGGGGGACTGGAGGGGACAGGGATGGGGAGGGGGGCGGCTGGCAGTGGGAGGGAGGAGGGAGCTTGGGGCTCCGCCGAGGGCCTGATGGGGGTAAGAGAGTGATGACAGGGTCATTACTGCAGCCCCTGTTCACCCCTCCCCCAGCCCCTGTTCAAGCACAGCAAAGACCCCTCACACCCCAGTCCCCTGCCCCTGCTTCCTCACCCCATGCCCTCTTACTGGGTCTGCTGACTCTGAGTGGAGGCTCCGCGAGAAGCGAGGGGTGCTGGGGGTAGAGGGCGCGAAACCAGCTCATTGGAGGATCGGAGGAGCTGCGGTCCCAGGGCCCTCCAGGCAACCAGAGCTTGGGGCACGGCTCCTGGAGAACAATAGCCTAGGGGTGAGAATGGCAGGGCCCCCATGAGCCCCAGCCCCAACCCTGTCCCCCAGCTTCCTGTTCCCACTCCCACCCCTACACCCTGCCTCACCTCCTCACTTTCCTCTCAGGGCCTCCTCTTACCTGGACTTTGGGAAAGGTTCTTGGAGCCTTTACTCCCCAACTCCCAGGCCCAGAACTCCATAGGGTGGCTGGCCCGGAGGGGCGGGGAGCTGTTGGCTTGGTGCAGCTCTGCAAAGGCGAGAGTCAGTGGGTGGGGGGCAAGCCAGGGTGGGCCTTTCAGACCCCAACCACAGGCCCTATGTTCAGCCTTGTCATTCAGTCAGGCGTTAGGGTCCCTGAATTCAGAGACAAGAGGGAAGAACCTCCCTGCGTCCTCTGCCCCACCCCCCTTCCTCCAAGCAGGAAGGTAGCACGAGGCTTGGAGTCAAAAGACCTGCGCTCACAGCCCAGCGCAGTTACATAGTTGCTGTGTGACCTCAGGCAAATCCACTAAATTTTCTGGGCTCCCAGTTTCATTTGGGAACACCTAGTGAAACCATAGTTTTGCCAATTTTAATTTATTTCTAAAAACAGATTGGAAAGTTCCTGGTGCCTAAAAGATACTTGGACAACTTTCTTTTCCTCGTGTATACATCCCAATCTTCCTGATCTTTATCCCCCCACCTTGCTACTCTTGTCATGAATTTTGGGTCTGTGAAGACAAATATCCCTTCTTTTCTTGAAGAGAATCTGTTAATTTCCATTTCTCACATTACAAATATCTCACATGGTTGTGGGTAACCTTGCCCGAGAAACCCGAGTGTTTCTCACTTGGGAAGAAGGGTTGGACTGTCAAGTTGAGCTGAGTAGGTAAGACAACCCCACACCATGCCGAGTGGGACAGGAGTCAGCTGAGGAGGAGAGGACCTCTAGAATAGGAAGAGTGTTGGTCTCACCCAGGGAGACAGTGCCCTACCAATAGATATTCGGTAATATTTGTTGAATGAATGAACAAAGAGATGGCTAATATGAGAGAGGTAGATGTAAACACAAGGTGAGAAGAATCACAAGATTGCGGCTACCATCTGGCTCACATGGCCACTTAAGAGACAGGGCTCTCAGTGAACTCTGATAGTGGAGAAGCTGAGGTAACTGAAGAAACAGACCTAGCTGGGTGCAGTGACCCTAGAGCATGCTTCTTGGTCAGGCCAAACCCCAAATGGATCTCAGTTTAAGCCAAAAGGGAACCAGAAGGGTGATAGAGGGAAGAGATTTCCTCAAGACCAGGAACCAGGAAACTATCAAGTAAAGGCAAAAAGGAACCAGTCTTCAGATTAGTGCCATATGATCAGAAGCTCAGTTAGGAAGGGGGTTCCTTCCTTGGTAAACCAGAGACCAGGCAGGATCCTCAAGGCACAGCTGTCCTCAAAGATTTGGATGCCACCATGGGCAGGTTCAGAGCAGGGAGGAGATCAAGGCTACGGCATTCCCTGAGACTATCTGGCCCCTGGGAATCCCTATACGGTGGCCAGACCTTCTGAGCCTCTGGGATGAAAACCCACACAATGGCTAGACTTCCTCCATCAAAATTTCCTTTTGTACCTAGGCTGCTTTGTTTTTTAAATTTCCTTTAGTTGTTGTATGATCTAGGGAGTTCTGGAGGCCAACTTCAGGTGCTCCAACTCTGCTCGGAACAGCTTTGTCTCGTCTGGTGCCTGGCTTCCTGAGAAAGCTCAGAAATGGGACCCATGTCGGTTGGTTGGTTTGTGTGGAAGAGGAAGAGGAAAGGCCAGTCCTAGAAAAGGCCACATTTGTCCCAACCCATTCATTTCCTCTAAAGGATTCTCATAACAAAAAGCCTCCTTCCACCCTGCTTGTAATTACTTGGATCTTAGTTTCACTGTTATTTGAGCAAACTACACCATAAAAATGTTATGAAGGTTAGGTCAAATCTCACTGGGCACACCTGAATGGCAATTAATATTTGTACTAATTAATTAATGAATTAATTAGGATATTCAGTGGGCGTATCTGGAAGAGTGAAACTAACATCCTTATATAATGGATGAAACACAGGAGAGTACGGTTCTGAGCATATCAGTGGTGGAGAAAAAAACTCACCTAAGGGCAAATAATAAGAAAAAAGAATAAACAGGTCAAGGGAGTAGGGGGCACTGAGAGAGCTTGCCAGTGTTAGATGACAAAGAATCCTCAGTCTTTTGGACTTACAGCAGCAGAGCCAAACTCCATGGCTCTGACCAGACCATAGCACGAACTTGCTGTGGCTGAGGTCCCAGGAGCCAGAGGTGGGCCATTAAGTGTCCATCAGCCCAGGGGCCTTACTGTGGTCAACCAGTGGGGCTGGGGTGAAGAGACACAGGGTGAAGTGAGGACCTAAGTCTCATCTTGGAATTGGAACCTTTCTGAAGAATTGGCTGTAGAAAATTTCTCATTTTTTTTCCCAGCAGTATTAACAGTCGAAGATGAGCTCTACATTAAATCCGGGTCAGTGCTGTTCTCCGTGGGAAGGCTGGGTTTTAAATGGGACTGTTTCAACCCCTTTTTAGCTGCTATTTTGTGCCCACTGAGGATTCCTAATGCAATACATCTGAGGCGAAGTTGGAAAGAATGCCAGCTTTGCTAATATTTAGAGTCATAAAGTTCTGGATATTGGACAAGCTCTTAATTACTCTGTATCCATCTTTGTCTCTGTGAAATTTGGATTATATCCACTGGGGGGGAAAAAAAAAGAATTGGCTGTAGGACATTCGTAAGTCTTACTAAGCAGCACAGAAGGCTTGTGAAGACAGCAGGTAGGGCTCAGACCCACGTTCAGAAACAAGAGAAAATAGTGATAGAATCGAATCTTCTAAGGGAGCTCTCAGAGGGTGGCCTTAGGAAGCAGACCTTTTTGGCTTCGAATCTGAGTTCGGCAGCTTACTGACTTGTGGGATTTTGAACAAGTGACTCATTTCTGATCCTCTTTCCCAACCTGCAAAATTAGAGAAATAATATCTAGCCAATAGGTTGGGGGGATTAAATGAAACAAATAAAGCACCTAACGTATAGTAGTTCCAAAAGAAACAGAGACTGTAATTATTTCTCTCTGGAAAGGCGAAGCAAGTAGCTGGAATTCAGGAGAGGAATCTGGGCAGAAGGGAATTACTCAATCTTCTCTGGGAAGTGAGTGGGGAGTCAGTGCCTGGAGAGGCCCGTGCACAGTGCCGTGGAGATGAGGCTTCAAGCTAGCACCAGTCGCACACCGCCAGGTTCTAGAGTTCCTTATGTGCTGGTCAGGCACTGTCACCATACTCTGAGCCCTTAGATGGCAAGAACTGTCTCTTGTGTCCCCACATCTGGCTTACAGTGGTGCTTACGAAATGTTTGCCAAATTCAATTGCATGCAGAAAGAGGGCCCACTGCTGGTGTGGGCCGAGTGGAAGCAGACAACCATGTAAAGAAAAGCGGAGGCCAGCACACCCCTCGCTGAGTGCCTTGGTGATAGCGGAGAGACCTGGTGTCCACCAGGGCAGGGAACTGGAAGCCGTGGGTGGGATACAGCCCACATCTGGCTTCGAGGTCTCCAGGCCACGGTCCCACCACGTTCCCACTCCTGGTCCTCCTGCCACCCGCTTCAGGCTGTGTCTATGCTCCCCATCCTTACCCTGCTTCTTTTTGGCCTTCCAAGCCTCCACAGGGGCCAGAGGCAAGCGGGGAGAAGGGAGTCCCCTGTGGCTGCAGAGGCTGTCTGGACTGGGCCAGGGGCTGGAGAGCCGGGCCAGCTGGGGCGGGAGGCGCCTGACAGCTGGGGTCCGGGGGCTTGGCCGGGCTGGGGGGCTGGAAGGCAGCTCAGCGATGAGGGAGCCATAAAAAGTGCTGGTGTCGGGAAGCAGGGGCACACCAGGGCTTCGGGGATCCCAGGAGATCACTGTGGTAAAAACGACAGGAAGAATTACAGTGAGTGCCTCCCACCCCCACAACGCCCATCTCCAGCCCTGGGATCCCTGCTCCACTGCAGAGCCCTGGCCCCACTGGCCATGCTCACAGGAGCGACGACAGTCTAGTGGGTCCCGGGGGTCCACTCCCAGTCTGCTGCTGAGGCTGCTGCTGCTGCTCAGGTCCCGAGAGCCAGAGGTAGAGCGCCAAGTGTCTGCCAGCCAAGGGGAGTCACTGTGATCCATCCTGGGACAATGGGGGGGGGCAGAAGAAATGGGGTGAAGCGAGAACATCATTGGACAAGACCTCCAGTTCAGAGGGTAGCAGAAGGGGTTGAGTAGAGGGTGGCAGCAGCTTTATTCTTGCTGCTTTCCAGGCCTTTACAGACTCCTTAGGATCTCTGACCTGGCATCCCAAAACTCAGTGGTCCTTTCTTATTCTGGGACCAGGGAAGTCCAAGTGGCCCAGAATGAGGAGGCATTAAAGAGAGACAGCTATGTGTTGAAACAAAGGGAACACAGATCCGGGGACAGACAAACCCAGTGTGAAAATCCCCATCTGCTACAGCCTATGTGTGCGACTCCGGGCAAAGAAGTCTATTAGCCTCTCTAAGCCCTGGTTCTTTATCTGTAAAAGGGCTGCCATATAAGGCTGATGTTTTGAGTTGAAATGAGGAAATGTGAGATCACTCAGCTGGCAGAGCAAGAGTTTGCTACGTGGAATTTGCCTTCTCTATCTCTAGTCTGGTTCCCTTTGAACCGGGCGTCCTGCTGGCTGCCTGAGCAATCTTTCAAGAACAGAGATCATACCAAAGCACTTCTCTGCCTAGAACTGTCAGTGGCTCCCCATTTACCAGCTGCCTAGCAGGGCAAGCAGCACCCTTGTTGGTCTGGCCTTTAGCTCCCTGACCTTATCCTTTACTCCGATACATCTTGCAACCTACATCCTAGCCAGACCAAACAGCTTATCTTTCCCTATGAACATAGCAGGCTAGTTCTTCCCACTGCTCTTTTGCCTTTCCCCTTCGTACCATCAGGGTAAACGTGGAATATCCCCCCACCCCACCTCTTCCACGTGTCTTATACATGTTTCCGCACATCTAGCTCTCGATTGCATGCATATGCTGGCATGGCTGTCCGGTGGATGGAGCCTGTGCTAAAGAGATGGATGAACAAGAGAATCAGAGTGGAATCCCCTTCAGAGACAAGGGATAAAGTTCCAGGGGAGCCAGAGAAGGTTCGGGGACAGAACAAAGGCCAGGAGGTAGCTGGAAGAGAAAGGCCAGTGAGCACAGAATAACGCAGGAATATATGGCCCCAGGCCACTCGGAACCTTGCAAAATGGTAACCCAAGGGCTGGACGTGTCTGGCACATTGTAGGTACTTGATAAACTTCTGTTGAAATATGCAGATTTGGAACGTGAAGCCCTTCAGAGGAAATCCAACGAGATAAAAGAGCAGAGAGATGAAATGGTTATTTAGTGTAAAACTCAGCCAATAGGACAAAAAAGTATCTTTTCTTTCTTGGCACCCTGTCTCATAACCACAGACTTGCTTTGGCAGCCAAAGACACTTGGAGCAGGTGTACCTGCAAGCTGACCCTGCCACTGAGAACGAGGCGTGAAAATTGAGAACATAGGGGCAGAGCGCCCTCTGCTGGAACTGTGGGTGATTATTGTGAAGATCACTCCCTATTTGGGTGATTTCCTGAATGCGAAGGCGCTGCTAGGCAGACCCGGGGTCTACAGAGAAAATGAGAAAGTGGGCTGGTCGTCCCGTGCTAGTTATTCCCCACCTAGCAGAATGGGTCAGCAGGAGAGTGTAGTGAGGATTAGTGAGAGGTGGGTGACAAGAGTCCTAGATTGGGAATTCAGAAGGCCAGCTACTAGCAGTGTAGCCTCGGGCAAAGTCACTTAAGTCTCGTGTCTCCGTTTACTCAACTGTCAAGCGGTGTGGTAGGAACACTAATGAAAGAGAAATTAATTCTCACTTGGAGTTCAGGAGAGATTTGGGTAGTAGGGTCCCGAACTGCCTGGCAGTAGGGGAGACAGCATTCCATCCAACTCTCTGTCCCAGCTCCACGGCCCCTTGGCCCCTCTACCTGCCCCCTCACCTCAAGCCCCGCCGCATTTCATCTCTCACCTGTGTTTTAGGATGGCGTCCTCACTGGTGTATCTGTACAGACCTGGGAGAGAGCAAAAGGAAGAGAGCTAAATCCAGAGGGCCTAACACCTGGCCAGAGATCTAAGCCCCTGCATTGTGTGGCCTGGGCCACCTGGGGGTCCATCCTCTTACCTGGGCCCAGGTGCACCCCAGCTCTGCGCCGGCGGTGGACACACACGGCAGTGCCCAGCAGCAGCAGCCAGAGCACGACACCCCCGCTAGCAATCACTTCTGGCCGCCTTAGGGCGGCCCTCAGCTGCTCCAGGGTCCAGGGACCATCGCTGAGTTCTTGAGTGGCTCGCTCCATGGTTCGCTCTATGTGGGAATTTGAGCTCAGCGGGAGGGGCGGGTGGGGCTATGAGGGTCATGCAGACAATGAGCTGGACGTGTGAGGCGGGAACAGGGCGAGAGGAAGATGGGGATGGGGGCTCGCGGGGTACGGGTGGGCACCACTCTCACCTAAGAGGAGGCAGACAGGGCTACTGGGGGGCCCAGCCCCAGCGCCCGTGACCGCAGCCACTTGTACGCAGTAGGAACCTGGCAACTGGGTGGCCATCTCCAGCTGGGTCTGCTCGCCCGCCACAGTCCAGTTGGCTGGGGGCAACGAAGTGTTGCCCAGGCTCCAGACCTGAGGCACAAGGGGAAATGGGCACTCACCAACCCCCACACCAACCCCCGCGCCATCCCAGCGGCCGAGTCCTCCACCACTGGCCATGTGGTCATCCTGCCCCGCTGTTCCCCTGGGAGCACTCCCCCACCCGATGTAGCCACACTTCCTATTCCCTTCTCCCTATAGAGTGAGAGAGCCTTCTCTCTAGGCTGACAGCAGGGGGGACAAAAAACAATCTGCTAAAATAGGCTTTAGACCGTGGTTCTCCAATTTCACTGTGCTTTCGAGTCACTGGGAGGATTTGTTACCAATCCAGGTTGCTAGGTCCGTCCCCGAGTTTCTGATTCATCAGCCTGAGAAGGACCCAAGGATTTGCATTTCTAACAAGTTGTCAGGCGATGCTGGTGTTGCTGGCCCAAGAGCCACATTCTGATCCCACTGGCTTAGAAGTTGACAATCAGACACAGCCTGGTTTGATTCCTGCTCTGTTTCCTGCACCTGTGGCCTTGGCCTCACTCTCCATGTCCATAAATTAGGGATAATAACCCAGGACGGACTCTGAGATGAAATGAGATCACGTAGGAAAGTGCCTGGCAGTGTCGGGCAGACCCTTGCTCAGCGACAGCAAGTTTTCCTTGCTTCTCTGCACAGGTGCTGCTTCCTAGTGCCCAGAACAAGGGTATGCAGGATGCCAGGCAAGAGGATGTCCTGGCACCACTAGGCAGGTGGGGGGGGGGTACCTGGTAGCCACGGATGATGCCATTGTGGTTTTCAGCAGGTGGTGGGACCCAGCTTACAAGGACACTGCCGTTGCCAGGTTTTAAGGTCACCTCCCCGGGAGGGGCATTGGGCACTGGAGGGGAGGAAGAGAGGCTGTAAGGGATGCTGAAGGAAGGGACTCTAGGAAAAAGATCTGGGATGGGGGCACGGTCAGAGACCACACTGGTAAGAATAGGAGATTCCTGCAGCTCTGCTTGCCTGGCCATGGCAGAAGGGAGTCCAGGAGTAAGGCCCACCATCCCTCCAAACTGGAGTGGGACAGTCCAGGGGCCCACAGACAAGAAGGCGTCAGAGAGTATACTGTTGGGTCCTTTAGACATCTGTCTCTGACCTTGTTCAGGCAGCCTCAGGAGCAGCACGTTGCTGTCAGGGCCTTGAGCCCGGCCGGAGAACGGTCTCACTTTGAACTCGTAGTCTTTGCCCCAGAGGAGGCCCCCAAGCTCCGCGCTCTGCCAGCCGGCCAGCAGGGCCTCTGCCCAGGGAGCTCCCGGGCCTCCTGGGGCCGTCTGGACCCTGAACAGTGCTGTGTACGACTGAGCAGGTGCAGCAGGGCCGCTCACCTGGGAAAGAGTCCAGAGGAAGGATAGGAGGTCAAGGAGTTGACGGCCGGCTCTTTCTTGAGCTCGGACTGGCACCCACCCCTAGGGCCTGGTCCTCACCTTCCAGCTGAGCCACACAGCAGGCCCGGGCTTGGGGCTCTTTTCGGGGTCTGGGTTCAGCAGGGTCACATTTTCCAGCTGAATATGCACAGCCAGCAACTCCAGAGGTTCCTTGTAGTTCTGGGGCTCTGTGGAGAGCATAGGGCTGGGCTGGGGGCCGTAGGCCAGAGTGATGGGACTGAGGGGTGAAACATCCCCCAGACTTGGAGAAACCACAACTCCTGGATTTCCCAGTCTAGAGCACTCCTATTTCTACTCCAGGATTGGGGAACATCCTTCTCGATGGGGCCCGTGTCACTCTGATCCTGATCCCAGGTTGACCCCCACGTACGCTGACCCCAGCCAGAACCAGGCCCTAACTTTAGCTGACCACCCTCGACTTACCCTGGACAGACACCCTGGCTGCCCGGCTCTCCCGTCGTCCTGCGCTGTTGGTGGCCACACACATATAGGTGCCTGTGTCGCTCTTCTCTGCTCTTGCCATCTGCAGCGACCCCCTGGAGACCTGTCAGGGCCAGGCGCTTTGTGAAGTGTCTCATGTGGGAGGGGCTCAGACTGGGGAGGGAAGCTTCAGGCCTCATTGCCTTCCCTTCCTCAAATTCTGCAGGGGACACGGGGGCTGGAGGGCAGGTGACTCCCTCAGGGTGTGCCCAGTTATGCTCAGGACCAGAGAAAGTATGGGGAAGGGGGGCTCACTCACCACGTGCCGCCCTGGCTGTAGGGCCAGTGGTTTTCCATCCTTCCACCACGAGACTGTGGGCTCCGGGTGGCCCCAGGGCGGCCTGCACTCCAGAACCACCTGCTTGCCCACAGTGGCCACTGTATCCTGAGGCTGGGTCTGGAAAGCCTCCCGAAGGACTGCAGGGATGATGGAGGGTCAGCAGGGAGGAACGTCCAGTGCTCCCCTCTGCAGAGGTCCTGCCTTGGTGTCTCCTCCCACACTGGCCCCATTCTGGTCTATCCACCATTTCGCCGCCTTGTGCTTACTCTTCAGAGCCCCACCCTCCTCAGTTCACCCAGCCCAGGCCTTCCCTCGTAGATATCCCCCTATATGTCCTCACCTCAGGCATCTGGCCTCAGGTGCACCCCGCCCCGGGCCTCCCCTCCCAGGCCTTACCCGCCACAGACAGCCGAGCGCCTCGGCTGACCGCTGTGCCCAGCCGGTTGCTGGCCTCGCATGCATAGACACCCAGGTCTGTTGATAGGGCCTGGTCGTCGTGGGCACGTCCCCGGGCAGGGGGCCGCAGCAGTAGGAGCGTTCCGTCTGGTAGGAGATGGTGTATGTCTGGGGGCACCACGCTCAGGGGCTGCCCGTTCAGCAGCCAGCGGATGGTGGGAGGCGGCTGACCCGAGGCTCGGCAGCTCATCTTGGCGGGGCCGGGGCCCTGGAGCAGCTGGTCCTGGGGATGGACTAGGATCTGGGGTGGGGAGTCCTGAGCCATACCTCCTGGAAGGGAAAGGGGGGCGGAGCCCAGTCCGACTACCAACAGGGCCCCCAAATCCCTGAACATCTCTTCTGCCCTCTCTTGCCTGAAGATAACTTCCATTAACAATCTGGGAGGGGAGAGAGCTGCTATGCAGGGCATCCAGGCAAGGATCTGCAGAGCTCTCAATCTGTCTGTCTCTGTCTCACATATACACCATCATCATCATCATCATCATCATCATCATCATCTCTGGTACCCCCATGAAAAAAGGGAAGCAAGGGAGCAAGGGGGACCTCTTCTCCCCTTGTCCAGGCCTTGGATCAAGGGAGCAGGGGCTAGGAGAGGGGAGGGCCACACTCACCGGTGACAAGCAGAAGCAGGAGAGGCAGGGGCCACGGGGCCCCGAGGAGGCCTGATCCTCCAGAGCCCATGGCTGCTCTCAGACCTCTCTCCTGGTCTCAGGCACTTTGTCCTGCAGCTCTGAGCTCACAGCGGAGGGAAGGAGGGGCGGGGTGGGGTGGTGGTGGTTGTTTGTGACCGAGACTCTGCCCCAGGAGGGAAGCAGCTTTGAGGAAACCCATGCTTCCTGCCTGGCCCTCGGTGCCTTGGAGAACTGGGAGGAGACCAGCAGAGAGAAACTCTCTGCCCTTGACCCTTTAGCCATCACCCCTGACTCCAGCCCCGGCCCTAAAGTTTACCTTGTGATCTAGTCTGGGATTTCCTAAAGGCCATCCTCACAATGACGTAGTTCCAAAACACAGCCTTCGTCCTTTAACTTTCAGCCTCCATCTAAACCTTGATGGCCGTTCTTACCCTTCTGCTCTGAGTGGCTCCCTGCTAGAGTGGAATGGGGGCCCAGAGGTGGAGGCTCAGGGCACGGCACTAAGAAGCTGAGGGGAGAGAGAAGTGGGCTGAGGCAGCTAAGGGGAGGGAAGCAGGAGCATATTGTCATCCCACAGCCCGGTTGCCCGAGGATAGGCGGTGGGTAGGGCAGAAGATGGGAAGCCTTTAGAGGCTCTGGGACAATCCAGGAGAAGCTCACAGTGTGTTCCTGTTCAGCTCACAGACAAATCAAATAAGCTCTCTGAGACCTTGAGAGAGTCCCTTCATCCTTGCAAGCTCGTTTCCTTACCTGTAAACTAGGAGTAATAATGTGGCACCTGGGTGGCTCAGTGGGTTAAGTGTCCGACTCTTGGTTTCAGCTCAGGTCACGATTTTGTGGTTTCCTGAGTTCAAGCCCTGCATCAGGCTCTGCGCTGGCAGAGCAGAGCCTGCTTGGGATTCTCTGTCTCCCTCTCTCTCAGCCCATCCCCGACTCACGCTGTCTCTGTCTCTCTCAAAATAAATAAATTTAAAAACATTTTAAAAATAAGTAGGAGTAATAATAATAGTTCCCACCTCGAGGGCTGGAGCAAGGATGGGATGAGATATTGCATGAAATCCTTAGTACAGTGCCTGATGTGTTCTAAGTGATCAGTAAAGGTTAGCCAATATTGCTATTTATTTATTTTTATGCACATCCCATCACCGAAACTATTCGAGCATCTTCGGCAGGGATACTTTTCAGGCCCTGGAAGCGTGTTTGGAGTAAATGAACTTTATTGAGTCTTTCCATCCCTGAAACCTTGTGGCTATAGCAGGCAAGCCTCATAGCTTCTGAACCTGAAAAGTCTGTGCTCACCCTGCCACTCCTCCCCCCCGCAACCCCCCCCCCCCAGAGAGAGGCTGCTCTCCCCTCTCAGAGCCCAGCTCCTGTTTACAGGTCTCTTCCTCCCAAATCTGGAATCTCAGCCATTTCCTGGAGCTGTTCCCGGAAGGCCAAGGCCAGGAGCTGAGGCTCAGCGGAAGAGTGTCCAGCCTTTGTTCCCCATTGTTCCCGGCCAGCTCCTCTGTGGGGCCCCTAATGCAGCTGACTCCCTCCCTTCCTCCCCCTTCCCAGCCCGACCTCTGTGCCAGCCACAGCCACAGCCCTAGGCCTCCTTCACTCCACCTTCTCTTTCCCCTCAAATGCAGACCAAGACTGATAAAGACAATCAGAACAAGAGAACACCATGGTCTCTACAAACTGGGCATTTCCAGCTGGTGAAGAATAGACAGAGTGAAAGCAATGTAGTGACAGGGCTGGAAGAATAGGAATTGGGGTTAGAGAACAGAGTCTGGTATTTCAGAAATGGAGGAGCTAAGGGCAATGACAATGTCCTTGGAACGAGCATGGGCACACGTGTGTCGGGCAGAGTGGAGCAGAGGTTATGACGTCAAGGGTCTGGGAGGCTGGAGTGATGAAAGGGGTATTCATGTGGACACTGAAGTCATCCAAGGACCAGACAAGGAAGGATGTGGCGGGACAGGTGGATTTCCTGCATGTACCACAATTTAGGATTTTCCCAAGTACGGAGCCCCCAAGCCCGTCTGCCCCCCCCCCCCACTGCCTGCTCCCAAGAACGTTGCTATCAGTAGTCTTTCTTTAGTCTCTTCTGCTTATACACTGGACTTAGGGAGCCAAACCAAGTTCTCCGCTAATGATTTGATGCCAACTTGATTTTCCTCAAATTTCTACAATCCATAAAGATGGTACAGATCCGTGACTAGCCCCATCCTCAGTTGAGTGAGAACAGGCAGGTTCACAGTGAGGAGGAGTTCCAGGGCCGTGCCCCAAGAAGGGAGCCCCTGAGGCTATAGCAGCCTGAGGAACAACCCCTACCTCTCAGTCACGTACCTCATCCCTGAAGATGGCCTTCAGCTCAGCCTGTCTCCATTCCCAGACTCTGAAGAGCCAAGGGCTGAGAACTGAGCTGTTCCTGGGGGCCATTAAGACTCTCCTCACTCAGTCCAAGCATCCAGGGCACTCAGAGATCCATGGCGTGATGGCCAAGGGGAATTCCCAACAGTAGGGTATGTCTGGATGGCTCCCAGACATCACAGTGCTCATTTCCAGCAACCTGGCCTAGCAGCATCCCTATTGTCTCATTTCCACCCACTAAGGAAGAGCCGACTGGATGAGTCATGCGGATGAGATTAGTCAGTGGGAGCTGCCCCCAGTTATTTCAAGGAAGTTCTGCTCTGGGGCCAGTGACCAGTTATATAGTATCTTCCTTCACCTCTTGGTTTTAGAGTTTTGTGTTTTTGTGAGTAATTCTTTAGTTGCGTATAAGAGGGAAGAGAGAAGAGAGGAGTTAAGTGTCCTTCTGAAGGACCCTCCAGAGGAAATTTTTTTCTGTTTCTGGCTCCTGGCTTCTCTGGCTTCTTATTCTGTGTTCTCTGAAGATGCAGCCAGGACTCCTGCTGGGCAAGCTGGTAGGGTGCAAGTATGAATTCAGGTAGGATTTAAAGTCAGTCACACTTAGGCATAGATCCTGGTTTCACCTCTTACTGGCAGAGAGACCTTGAATAAGTCACATGACCTCTCTGAGCCCCACGTTCCTTATCTGTAAAATGTTTGTGTGAGGTTTATGGACAGTAGATATGGAGATGTTAATACTAAATATGTGTTAATCATCTGTTGAGTGTTCTGGGAATGCCATACCCCGTCCCTGACCGACACAGCCACAGCTAGCCCCAACTACTCATAGGTTTTCTTTTTGGTCTTGAGATCTTGCCCTTTGGGTCTTCTTGTTTTACCTTTTTTTTCTTCTTCTTCTTTGCTGAAGTCCCAATCTCCAAATTCTCATCTTTGTTGCAAGATGCCAATGGCTGGAGGGAAATGGAGGTGAATGGGAAAGTTGCCCTGATGCCATCTCACTGGCATAGCATCTAGTCCTTAGTTCCTGGTCCCATCAACATCATGGGCAATAACAAGGTTCATGGGGATATTACACCTAACACTTCCAACCACACAGTTTCTTGAGGTTTTCAGCACCAATGACTATGGATCACACCTAGACCAAACATTGGAGATTGGGCCAAATGGAGATTTCAAAGGCTGCTAGCATCAACATTTAACCATCTGCTCACATGTCCAAGAAGAAAAAGACATCAGTTACTGTACTTTGTGTTCAACTTGTCAATGCCTTCCAGCCAAAGACCACCACAAGCACACTTGTTATTGAACATGTTGGATTTATTATTCCTTGCAACTAAGGAGTGTGCACATACCATGGGGAACCGTGTAGTGTCTCAGTAAGAGACACTTACTTACTCAGTGTTATTTAGTAACACTAAGGTGCTAGAAAGAACTTGTTTTAGGATTTGGGCTTTGACCGGGTGATATTGGGGAGGGTCCTAGGAAGTGAAGCTTTGCTTTAAATTGGGTGCTATCAAGAATCAGGAACAATTCGGGGCGCCTGGGTGGCGCAGTCGGTTAAGCGTCCGACTTCAGCCAGGTCACGATCTCGCGGTCCGTGAGTTCGAGCCCCGCGTCGGGCTCTGGGCTGATGGCTCAGAGCCTGGAGCCTGTTTCCGATTCTGTGTCTCCCTCTCTCTCTGCCCCTCCCCCGTTCTTGCTCTGTCTCTCTCTGTCTCAAAAATAAATAAACGTTAAAAAAAAAAAAAAAAGAATCAGGAACAATTCTATGATTCTTTGCAGAAGAGTGTCTTTGATAATTTCCTTGCCATGTAGTATATCAAGTGGTTTTTTCTTCTTCTATTATGAACAGTGCTGCCCCTAATCTTTATTTTAGATGTCTTTTGATATGACTATAAGTGTTCAAGAGCTTCTCTAGGGAATAAATAAACCTAGTAGTAAAATTTCCGGGTCTTGGGGCATACAAATATTCAAGTTTACATGGTAACAATAGTTTTCCCAATCAGTTGGTTGTACCAATGTCCTTGAGCTACATTCTCAGAACGGTTGGTAGACTTCTTAATTTTTGACCATCTAACATGTAAAATAATATTTTATTATTGCCTTAATTTGCATTTGCCTGATTAAATAATAAAGCTGAACATCTTTTCAAGTGTTTACTCACTCTTTGCATTTTTTCTTCTGGGAAGTATTTATTTCCATCTTTTGCTCATTTTTTAATTTCTTATCTGTCTTTTTCTCAGTAACTTTCGGTTTTATATATTCTGGATAATAATTCTCTGTGGATTAGAGATGCTGCAAAAACAAATTTGGCCTTATATTTCCTCTTTCTTTATGGTGTAACAGATGTTCTTAATTTTACTGTAGATATGTTTATTTTTATGTTTAGTACATTCTTTCTGTTTTTGAAGAAAACCTCTTCTGCACTAAAGCCAAAATGGCATTCTCCCATATTTTCTTTTGAGACTATAAAAATCTCACATGTAAGTCTTTGATCTATCACTAATTGATTATTTTATATGCCTTATGTGTATATATATTTCAGATAGTAAACAATAATCCCAGCGTTACTTATTTAATGACCTACAATGATTCCTTGTCACACATCAAATGTCCATATATGTATAGCTTGTTTCATTGGCCTATTTGTCTATTCCTGCATGAACATCAGAGCGTCTCAATTATTAGAGCTGTCTAATCAATTTTGGTATCTGGTAGGGTGAGTCCTTTCCTCTTTTTCAGAAGTATCTTGGCTCTACTTGGGGTTTCAGCTTATCAAATTCCTTGAAAACCTCGTGAACTGATTGAACACATAGAAAGAACTGACTTGTTATAACCTTAAGCCTTCCCGATCATGAACGTGTATACCTCTCCTTTTATTTAGCCCTTCTTTGATGCCTTTCAATGAAGTTTTAGATTTTGCTCTGTATAAATATTACACATATTTTTGTTAAATGTATTTTTAGCTGACTTGGTAAGCCTCCTGTTGAGACTATTAACAAAGATATTTGCGATAATCCCTACCATCTTGTATACTTGTTCCTTTGCAATGTTGTCACCCTTCCTCCCACAAAGAACTGGAATCTTTTCCCCAACACCTTGAAGCTAGGCTGGCCTTGTGAATTGCTTTGACTAATGGAATACAGTAGAAGTGATGTGTGGAAACTTCTAGTCTAAGCCTCTAGGGGGCTTGCAGCTTCTGCTCTTGACTTTTTGAAACACCGCTCTGAGACTGCCATGTGAAGAGGCTTGGTTTAGCTACGTGGAGTAGAGATGAGCTATTCTAGCTGAAGATTCCTAAACCTCCGGGCCAACAGCCAGTATCCGTCAGCAGACATGTGCGTGAGGCCATCCTAGGCATCCAGATCGAGTTCAGGATACCAGATGATGTGGTCACACAGGCGACCTCATGCAGCACCAGCAAATGAATCACCTAGCCAGTCCAACACAAACTGCTGACACAGAGAATTGTAACAATATTCTTTTAAGTCACTCAATTTTGGGGTGGTTCATTACAAAGCAAAGAAGAACTGAGATGCCTTGATATATAGTTTGTAGTTTCTTCTGAGTTGCCTGTGTAGGAAATTATGCAATCCAAATATGCTGTTTTTGTTTTTCGTTTCCCATCTTTATACCGTTCTGTTCTTTCTTGCTTTGCAGTACAATGCTGAGTACAAGGAGTGATTGTGGGTATCTCTGTTTACTTTTTCATTTTAAAAAGAATTCTTCTAAAGTTCTACCATTAAGAGTGAGGTCTGCAGGGCACCTGGGTGGCTCAGTTGGTGGAGCGTCCGGCTTCGGCTCAGGTCATGATCTCACGGTTTCTAAGTTCGAGCCCTACATCGGGCTCTCTGCTGTCAGCACAGAGCCTGCTTCAGATCCTCTGTCTCCCTCTCTCTCTGCCCCCTCCCTTGCTCTCTCTCTCTCTCAAAAATAAACATTTTTTAAAAAATGAGGTTTGCAGATGGTTTTTGTAGATGCTATTCATCAGGTTTCAAAAGTGCAAAGGGCACTTGTTTCTAACTTAAGAGCTTTTGACCATGATTAAGTTTTAAATTCTACAAATCTTTTTTGGTATCTATTGAGATAGTTTGTCTCCTTTAATCTGTAAACGTGGTGTATAACATTTATGAATTTTGTATGTTTAAATTATTCTTGCAGAGCTTTTGATCATGATTAAGTTTTAAATTCTACAAATCTTTTTTGGTATCTAGTGAGATAGTTTGTCTCCTTTAATCTGTTAACATGGTGTATAACATTTATGAATTTTGTATGTTTAAATTATTCTTGAATTCTGGCCATTGCACTCTTTGGTACTTACCCAAAGGAGTTGAAAACTTATGTCCATGCAAAAATCTGCACACAGATGTTTCCAGCAGCTTTATTTGTAATTGTCAAAACTTGGAAGCAATCAAGATGTCCTGTAGCAGGTGAATGCGTAGCTGTGGTTTATCAGGGAAATGCAAATGAAAACCACAATAACATAACACCTCACATCAATTAGAATGGCCATCATCAAAAAGACAAGGCACAATGAAGGTATGGAGAAAGGGTAACCCCAGTACACTGCTGGTGGGAATGCAAACTGGTGCAGCTACCGTGGAAAACAGCATGGAGGCTCTTTAAAAAATTAAAAGTAGAGCTACCCTATGATCTAGCAATCCCACTTCTGGGTATATGTCCAAAGGTATTGAAATCAAGATCTCATAAAGATATCTGCAGCCCCATGTTCTTTGCAGTATTATTCACAATAGCCAAGATACAGAAACAACCTGTTGCCATATTCACTCATCAATGGATGAGTGGATAAAGAAAATGTGGTGTATATGTATATATTTCATATATTTTGAGGTTAATTAATTAGATATACATGATTCAATTAAAAAATTTTTAATATTATATAGTTACCCTCTGTAGCAAACACTATTGAGGCTCCATTTATAATTCCTCAGAATTTACCTCTACACTGAAGGCTGCTTTCTGTGAATACATGGAGCTCTATTTGGGGACCATATTTGGACACATGCAGGGCAAGTTGGAAGCACTAAGAGGTAAGGCCCGAAAAGAGGGCCTTCTATCCTAAATGAATGATGGATGAGGATTTGGGGGATCAATACCCCCATTACCTTGCCTCTCAGTTGGGATTATCCTAAAGTTTGTTTATCTAAAATAGTTTATCAAACTATTCGTTCAGGATTCCCCATAGTATTGAGCTCTAGTTTCCCACAGTATTAACTGGTTTGATAACATGTCCTTTACTGACTTTGATGTCTTTCCTGATCTACTTCCTTACTACTCTACTGGTATTTCCTGAAATAAATGATTTGCATTCAAATTCAAGGCACCTTATTAAGGACTAATACTAAAGGAGTCCATCTATTTAATTGGGATACTTTTGGGAGTCAAAGAGCATACTAGTTGTTGCTAGGATAATGGGAGTAAGCCAGGACTGTCACAGGCAAACAGGATGTAAGGTCAACCTACTAATTAGGCTTTTTGTTCCAAAGTCCATTTGTCTTATGTTAATAGCTATCCCAGCTTCCTTTCACTTGCTATATGCCTGGTATATCTTTTTCCATTACTTTATTTTCAACTTTTCCAAATCTTTGTTTTGGGTATATTTCATTTAAATGGCAGATAGCTGAATTATTAAAAATATAATCCAACAGATTGTATTTTAACTGATGAATTTGGACCATTTACAATTTATTTATAATTTAGCCTTGTTTCTACCACCTTATTTTTGGCTTTCTATTGTCTCACTTTTTCTGTGTCAATTTTTTTTCTTTTTTCTTGGCTTAAAAAATTGATTGTGTTTGTTTCTTTATTCTATTTTCCCTTTACTGGTTTGGAAATTATACCAATTCTCTCATTTTATTCTTTTGGTGGTTACTCTGATAAGATTCCCCTGAATATTTAATCAAATCTGAAGTTTAATATCTTAACCATCTTCCCTTCCCCAAAGAATTCCAGGACCTTGCAATAGTTTCATGCTGATAACCCCCTCCCAATTTGCATGCTATCATTTCCCTGTGTTTTACTTGTTAGGTTTTGGAAAGTACAAGTTAGATACTATTACTATCATTTTATAAGGCACTATTTAGATTTGCCTACCTTTCTACTCATGATCGTTTCTTGTCTCTCAAACCTTGCTTTTCCCTCTTCCCAAAAGATGTCCTTGAGGAGTTGTTATAGTGTTGATGGTAAACTGTAGTTTTTGCTCATCTGGTAATATCTTTATTTTACCCTCATATTTGGAAGATTGCTTGGCAAGGTACGATTTTCTGGGTTGGTACTCGTGTCCATGATTTTGAAGGTCCTACTCCACTTTCCAAGGCTTTCTATTATGGTTGTTGTCTAAACATACAAGATCCGTCTTTCTCTCTCTGGATGCTTTTAATATCTTCTCTTTGTCTTTGGTGTGCTCTGGTTTTACTATATTTTATGTAGGTGTGGAAACCTTTTTACATATGCTCTGTGTTAACCTTCCTATATATTTCCACTTACCATGAGTTCTACAAAAACTTCAGTCATTACTCTTAAAATAGTTTCTCCTCCATCTCTCTATTCTCCACTTTGAGCTCTTGATGAAATATATGTTCGATCTTTTCATTCTGTGTGTCACATCCCTTATTCTCTTTTTCATATTTTTCATCTCCTTGTTGGTCCGTGCCTTACTCTTACATTTCTTCAGAAACATCTTCCAATCGAACTGACTCTCTCCAGCTGTATGTAATGTGCTGTTTAATTTCCTCATTTACATTTTTATTTCAATACATTTTATTTTTATTTATAAAAGCTCCATTTTGTTCCTGTTCAACTTTGGTTGCTTTTGACAGTCTCTTATTGATCGTTCATTTCTGTAATTTTGTCTTTCATTTCTTCAGGAATTTCATAATTATTTAAAATCTAATATATTTTTTAGTGTTTATTTATTTTTGAGACAGACAGAGAGACAGGGTCCAAGCTGGGGAGGGGCAGAGAGAGAGGGAGACACAGAATCTGAAGCAGGTTCCAGGCTCTGAGCTGTCAGCACAGAGCCCAATGAGGGGCTCGAACCCACAAACCGCGAGATCATGACCTGAGCTGAAGTAGGACGCCTAACCGACTGAGCCACCCAGGCGCCCCTTTAATTATTTAAATTCTATACCTGATAATTTCAATATCTGAAGGTCTTAGGGTTCTAAATCTACTGCTTCTTATAACTGCTGACTCCCACTCATGGTGATTCGTTTCCTTCTATGTTTAATGGACTTTCATGATCAACTCATCTTTGACTGGTCTTAAACTCTGAAAATTTTAGGAGATACTTTTCTCCAAAAAGGATTTGCATTTTTATTTTAGCAGCTTGTGGGGGCGTCTGGGTGGTTCAGTTGGTGAAGCATCTGGCTTTGGCTCAGGTCATGATCTCATGGCTTGTGAGTCCGAGGCCTGCATCAGGCTCTGTGCTGACACCTCAGAGTCTGGAGCCTGTTTCAGATTGTGTGTCTCTGTCTCCCTCTGCCCCTCCCCTGCTCACACGCTCACACACACACACACACACACACACACTGCTCTCTCAAAAATAAATAAACATGTAAAAAAATTAAAAAATAAAAAGAAGTTTAGGACTCCCTTCTATGATACCAACTTAATCCAGGAGTCTCAGACTCAGCCCTCTTACCCGGCCACTGTCCCAAGTCTAGTCTTCCATTATAGTGCTAAAATAAACCTTTTCCCCTAGGTAATCCACACTTAGTAAGTGCTAAGTAGTCTGGACTTAGCTTCTACTTCCAAATTTTTATACATGCTGCCCCTTCTCCCTGGAATGTGTCCTTTCATCCTGTTTTTCACCTGATCAACTAATCTAAGACTAAGTTCAGACCTGTTCTCTTCTAAGATACCTTTGCTGATACCCTTAATCTAAGTTGGATGATGCTTTTACATGGTGTCAGATGACACTGTATCTATCTCTGGCATGCATTTTTCACACTGTATTGTGCTGATCTGCTTACTCCGTGGGACTATCTTCTGGGTAGGGGTCATGGCATAGTTACACTGTTTCCCCAGCGTCTAGCACAGGGCCTAGTGCATGGTAGGTTAACAAATGTTTGTTGAATAAATGAAAGAGCACTGGAATGAATGAGTGAATGAATGAGTGAATGAATGAATGAATGAATGAATACATGGTGAGTGAGTGATGGCTGTGAAGCTGACAATTTGGGATTTGCAAAGAGGCTGAAGAATGATGATGGAAAATGAGAAGAAAAGGGAAAAGGGAAAGGACTGGTATTTTTAAGCTGTCTGCTTTGTTCTCCTCACTTAAGAGCAATAAAGTTGCCATTCCATTTCATTAAAAGTTTATTGAGCATCCAGGATGTGCTAGGCACTCTGCTAGATGCTGGTAATACAAAGATGAAGATCAAAACCAAAGCAAACCAAACCAAACCACTTCCTTACTTACCCCCCCCCCCCCCCGGATTTAAGGCAGATTTGGCTTGAGCCTGGGTAGCCAGCCCGTCAGGGGTTCAGCACCAGGGCAGGGGGTGCAGCATGCTCTCATCTCCCTCACTCCAACCCCGCCTCGCAAGGCTGAGCAGCCTGCACCCCTTCTCCAAGTCCTCCATCTTCCACCTGCCTGAGCAACTCTCCCCTCCAGGCATGACCTCATTCTGGATGAGGCACCTGGGAGAGTGAGGGGAGCAGTCCTGGCTATGGGGGCAGGGAGGGAGCTGGGAGGGGCATGCTGTGGAGGTCAGGGTGAAGGGGGCCGATTAGAAATGTTGTTGCCCTTGGGGTTGGCACAAAACCTGCCCCAGTGTGGAGGGGCGGGGCGGGGAACAGGGGGGTCTCTGTGAGATAGCGGAGAGTCAGGGCTGGAGCTCAGGAGGTTGGAGAGGGGCCAGGGATGCAAGGGCCCCAAAGGCATCACGGAAGAGAGGTTAGAACACAGAGGCCCTCCTTCTCTTTCAGTGTTTTAATTGCCCTCACTCCTCGCACAGTAGATTACTGTCTGTCTTGCAAACTGTTCAAGAGTCAGTGACATGGGCATGGCCTGGTGACACAGCGGCCCAGCCTCTCTGTATTCTATGTTTGTGTGCTTAGGGAGTCTGCCCTTGTCCTGTCTCCTGGGATCTGAGCATCTGGGAGCAGGGCAGGTGGGAGGCTGGAGGCCAAGGGTTGGATCTTGTCTCCCTGCCATCCTGGGGAGCAGTAAACCTCCTCCTCCTCCCCTCCCCCACCATTACTCTGCAGACTGGAACCTTATTCTCTTACAGCTGAAGGAAGACCAGGGACCTTCCCCAGGGACAATGATTGTTTGAAAGGCTTGTTTTGTAAGGAAGCCAGGGAGAAGGCATAGGTGTGAGGGTTTTTAAAAAGTTCTTCACTTGATGTAGCTTTGTGGGCCAGGGGAGGGAGAACCCCTTTCTCTATAGGAATAGAGGCTAAAGGCGGAAAGAATTCTTGGTATACCCAGAGGGAGGCTTTGGGAGGAGGCCAAGCACGGGGCAGGGGCTTGAATCCTTTGCCCTTGCTAGGGTTCAGGTCAGGGGCCAAAGCAATGTACTTGACTCCTGCCTCACCAAACTGGTAGGTCCCCAGGTACCAGGTGTCCAGAGAAGGGTGTTCCGAGGCACTGCCTTCACAGTGATTCCCCGGATGCTCAGAACAGTCCTCTCTGCACACCCAGTAACCGCCATATGATTTCCCTTAGTTTAGGACAGTTGTTCCTCTTGGGCAAGTGGCCTCACTAATCTGAGCTTGCCAAAAAAGTGTCCCAGGAAACCAGGCGTTCATTCGGAGGGAAGGAAGGTTGGGTGGAAGCTTAGAGCTCCCTAGGAAGGGCACCGGATAGTCACGGGAGTTAGGTTACTGATGTTAGTTTTCATAAGACCCTTGGGGGATTGGGCCAGAAATTTAACAATCTATATGGTCCTAAGAGGGCACAACCCATACCCACTAAGAACACAGCTGGTGAAACAGGAGCAGACACGACCCAGTTTCACCACTAGAGCCACTCCTCCCTGCCCCACCGCGTCCCCCACCCGCGCATGCTCACACTCGCCCACACGCGAGACTCGTCCCCGCGGGGACCTCCCCTGGCCCCTCGCGGCAGCGGCGGCGGCCGCGTTCCCCCGCCTTCCCCCCGGCCCCGGCCGCTTTGCCGGGCTTCCCCCCCCCACCCCCCGGGGGTGCCGAGGCGGCTCAGGCGCTGATCTCCACCGGGCTGGCCTCGTCTTGCTCGCGGATCAGGTGCACGCCCGCAGTCCGCAGTGTGCGCGAGGCGCTGCGCGAGCGGCCAGGCGAGCCCGGGGCCCGGGGCGGCGACGTGTGCGTCCGGCCCGTGGCGGGGGAGCGCGCTGGAGAGCGCGGGTAGCGGCGGGCCGAGCGGATGGGCAGCCCTGGTGAGCGGCCGGGTACCGCTGGCGACACGGAGTAGCCTGGCGGGCCGGGCTCGGTGGCGCTCCGAGGCTCTGGGGCAGGGTTCTCCTCGGGCTCCGGGGAGTCCTGCAAGGACACGCGCCGCGGGGTGAGCGTCCCCTCGAGGGCGCTGGGAATACCGAGGCGGGCACGGCTCCCTCCACACTCCCACCACGTGGAAGGCGGCAGACATACGCTGGTTTTTCTTGCAATACAGACCCCTTAGCATAGTGCCTGGTAAGTAAGTGCTCAGGAAATGTTCAAATGCATTAACTTGAGTGCTTTGTCCCCCTATTGTCTTCTTCCCGCTTGGCTTGGACAGCCTGGGACAGACTTAGTTGTAGTATAGTGGGGGAAATCACCAGAGTTGGTGTCCAGAGACCTAGGTTTGAAGCCCAGATCTGCCACTTATGTGTATTTACTTGTTCGATCCTGGGCAAGTCATTTCACCTCTGTAGGCCTTAGTTTTCTAATCCCTAAAGTGCGGGTGAGGCAAATATTTCTCAGGGTTAGTCTGAGCGCTGGAAAGAGACATGAGCATGGTATGGCTACCCAGTAGCAGAACGTGGCAGGGCTCACTGTGTGTTTGTGGGGCACCAGCAGGAAGCCGCTTACCTTGTCCTTCAGGATATACAGTGCCATGGGGTTCTTCCGCTCCTGCTCGCCACTTCGTGGGAGGGTATCTGCTGCACAGGGTGAAGAATGGAGGTGGCTGGCCCAGGTACAGAGCCCTTGCCATCAGCCAGCACCTGTACTCTTTGCTCCCCAAGTGGCCAGTCAAGGCCCCAACACAACCTCCACCAAAGGATCCAGAATACCTGGGGTCCTACCTTGGCCGCACCTCTCCCTGCTCTGCAGTCTTCGTGCAGTTGGTGGAGGAAGGGGCCCTGCAGAGCTGGCTTCCTTGTGGCCCAGTTCTGCCTTTTCCCAGCAGCCCACTGATCTGAGTGGCGATGGGATGGGTGAGTGGGTGGCTGGGAGCTCACCTTCTGGTTTCAGACGGTCATCATTCTGATCCATATATTCCAGGGAGTTTTGCTTCTCCAGCTTCCTCTTCTTCCTGCAAATCAACCCACCAGCTTCTGAACAGAGCTGTTGAGCATGAGCAGGAGAGGGCCTGGGGGCAGGGTCCCTAGAGGAATCTGGTGGCAGTAGGAGAGGCCTTGTAACAGGGAGACGGGCTGGGCACAGTGGGCGCAGCAACAGTCCATAGGCTTTGGAATGAGTCACATCTAGGCTTGCATCCTGCGTCTGTGGCTAGCATTGAGGGCAAGTCACTTAACACATCTGAGTCTGGGTGTTATTATCTGTAAATTGCAGATGATCATACTTAAAAGGCAGTTCACTGCCCACAACCTTGGTGCGTGGCCCACAAAAGGTGCCCTGCAAGTGTGACCGTTATTACAGCACCGGGCTGTCGGGGGTGGTGAGCACATGATGTCGTTCGTTCCATACGCAACACATGGAGTGGTAAGATGGATCTCCCGGGAAGAGGCGCAGGGTCCTGGGAGGATAAGTATTTACGAGACTAAGAAAAGAACAGAGCTCGGGGTGGGGACAGATTGAAGGATTAGGGTGTCAGGGTGTGGAGCTTGGAGAGTTACCCAGACTTTTTGGAGGGTTTCCAGCAGGCACAGACTGTCACCAAGGTCACAAGGAGGAAGATGCCTCCTGTGGACAAGATGATGTAGAGGGAACTTCTTCCTAGGGAGAGAGAGAGGCAGAGAGGCGAGGGAGACTTCAGAGGGGCCGCAAGTATGGTGAGCAGAGCTCCTGCAGCGGAAGGAAAAGGAGCCCCAAGCAGCATGGCTGGCCCATGGCAGAACTTACTGAACCCACTGCCCACTGTTGCTGTCCTCCATGGAAAGTTGGCCCATCTCTGCCTCTCCCCATCCAGGGGCACTCTGTCTGGGATGTCCTCAGTCCCTCATAGCACTTGCCTCTCGGGGTTTTGAGTCCTAGGGGCAGGCGGGCAGGGAGACTCACTGTATACGGTGATCTTGATGGGCAGGCTGCGGCCCTGGCTGATGGGGTTCTCCACCACACAGCTGTATAGGTCGTCGTCCTCCATGAGCACGCGGGTGATGGTGAGCACCTTGTGGTCAGGGGACAGGAGCATTCTCGAGTCATTGAGAAGGGGTTTGCCATCCTTCAGCCAGGTGTAGCTGGGCTTGGTGCCGTTCTCGTGCGAGCAGTTCAGGGTGAAGGCCTCGCTGAGCTCCAGCACAGTGGTCGAAGCCACTAACACCTGTGGCCTGGAAATGGGCACTGAGTCCCGGGGGTGAGAGAGGCTGTGAGCCATGGGCCAGACAGCTTTTCCCTTCCCCTTCTTACCTCCCGCCTTCTAATATATCACAACTCAATTTGTGGTCTCAGAGGCCCTTCACGGATCTTTGGTCCCATCTTTCCCCATCATCCACCCATCCGTTCGTGCATTCATTCATTTCTTTACCAAGTATTTGTTGAGCACCTACTAAGTGCAGAGGGTACAATGCTGAACAAGATAGCCATGGTCCCTGCCCTCATGGGCCTTCCCTTCCTTCTTCTCAAATGCCCTTTCAAGATGTCGTAAACTGGCCCAGCCTGAAACATATTTCAGTTGAGTGAAACCTAGGTCCAAATGTCTGGGTTCAAATAGTGGTTCTATCATGTGCTAGCTCTGTGACTTTGGGCAAGTTATTCAACCTCTTCGTGCCTCAATTTCCCATCTACAAAATGGGAATAATGATATTAACTATCCCTACCTTATTATAAGCATTAAATGAGTCCGTATATTTCAAAACACAGAATAGTTTCTGGTACGTAGTAAACACGCTATACACGTTCACTGTGGCCTATCTGCCAACTTCTGATGTCCAGTGGTCTCCCTCTCAGCTCCCCGGTGGCTTCTGTGTTGCGATTCCCAGGGTCTGGCCAGTGTACAGGGCAGACCCTGCCCCAGTCCCAGGCACCAGCCCCGCCCCCTTCCCTGTCAGAGCACTTTACCATCTACAGTGAGGTTGATCGTTTTCTCCCCGGTGAACGTGTCATCTGTGATGGAGATCTCAACCTCATAGGTGCCCTCATCGGCCAGCTGCAGGTCACTGAGAAGCAGGGAGCCGTTTTCAAAGAGGCGGATGCGGTCTCGGTAGTCAGGCCGTAAGGTGCCAATGACCTCTGTGCCGATGGACTGTACCACGGTCACTGGCTTGTCCCGCTTCAGCTGCCACTTCACGACGGGCTTGTCACTGCTGGTGCTGCTGTACTGCACGGAAAGCAGGGCTGACTTCCCCACCGTGCCATGGATCAGGCGCACCGGGCTGGTGATGTTCACCCCCTCCAGGGGCTCTGTGAACAGACGCCCATGGGGAGATGGCAGTGTCAGGCCCGTGGCTCCCTACTCCTGCTCCCTCCCTTAGGTCCTCTGATGCCTTCGTGCCTCACCCTCTGGGCCCTTCACTCCCTGGCAGTCCTTCCTTCTTACCTTTGGTGCCATGCCTCTCGACTATAGCTCTGGCCTTTCTAATTCACCATCACCCCTCACACCCATCCCTTGCCCTAAGTCCTTCTTCTCCCTGGCTCTCTACCTCTGGCAGTTTTCTCCATTGCCTCCTCTCGAGGAGGACCTGTGGCCAACGCACGTGCAATGTGCTCCGTTCACAGAAACGTTTACTGAGTACTATTCCGTGTCCTCGCGATAGATCAGTGAGCAAAACAGACAAACACAGAACTCAGGGTGAATTTGTCAGATTTTCTTCTTGATTGGGGATTGGGAAAGTAGAGAATGGAGAACCATGGGAACACAGATTCATAAAGAAAGGAGTATGTCACGAGACAGTGCCAATAAAGGGAAAGTTTAGGGGCCAGAAGACAACTAGACCATTCTTCATTCATACCAAGAGTCTCCCCCTCTCCTTGCCCCTGATGCATGTAACATTTCACTTGACCTGTCTGGGGGCGAATAGTCCTGCAACTGAGGTTTTGAAATACACCCAGACTCCAGCCCGACTTGCAACCCCTATAGAAGAGGGATTTGAGATGGGTAGAACAAAGAGTTTGGAGTTGAGATGGGTAGAACAAAGAGGGATTTGAGATGGGTAGAACAATAAGTAAGGCCTTATGAGATTGGGCTTCACCACTGACAGGCTGTGTGGACCTGGGCAAGCCATCATTCTAGGCCTCATTCTTCTTGTTTAGAAACTCAGGATGCAAACAATAACAAGAACAACTGCCTTATCAAGCTCACAATGGAAGAGCACAACACATACATCAGTTATTATTGTGTAGTGGAGAGAACACAAGAGTGAGCATCAGAGACTTGGGCCCTTACTGTTGACTTAGGACCTGGGAAAAGTCACTTACCTGTTCGGGACTCAGAGAGGTAAAATAAGTGGTAATCTTGATGTCTCATTCATTTGTTCCAGCCCTGAAATTCTGGGATTTTACTATCTTGTCCAATGGTTGCCCCATCTAGAGACATATCTCATATTTCAGAGATCTCTTAGAAGCTTTGGAACCTGAACAGATGCCATTCATTGGTGTTACATGGCCTTGCAGAGCAACACAACCACCCAAAGGAGGGTCTTCTTTTGGGAGGGATGTCAGTTGGGAGCGGGGCTGAGTTTAGCTAAACAGACACATACATGTCAGGTTCTCAGTCTCTCTGCACCCCCAGCTGCTCTCTTTGATGGTAACACACCCCTGAAGTTCCCTCTTTCTTTCTCTCCAGTTTCCCACTCTGCTACTACTGCTGTTTAGATTTGGGGAAGCAAATTGTACCTTTCCTTTCCTTATTCTTCTCCTTGTGCTTAGAGGACCCAGACCAAACCAAAAAGAAATTAAACTAAAAGATGAATTGAGGAGATTGAAGCAAATTTAATAAACGTATTTAGTCAATTTTTGGAACAAATGCTTTGTTAAGTAGCAAGCTCATCATCTTTGGAAGGGGTCAAGGAAAGGCCAATTGTTGTTCTTTCACCTCTCTATGCCTCAGTTTCCTCCTCTGCATAATGAGGTTTTGGGGCCAGATGATCACAAGGGGCCTTCTCAGCTCTGACATTCTATGATCCCATACCTGCCAGGTCTGTTAGAATCAGGAAACCTTAAGTATGAAGGTTGAATCATGAAACCTTAAGTCCTAGAATGATTAAAGCTGCCATATGTATGAATATCATATGCTTGTTATTGAGAGGATTTTTGATTTAGGGGAAGTAGAATGGCCAAATCAAATATTGTCAAGATTTTTTTAAAGTAGGCTCCACGTGGCTTGAATAAGCCCCCCTCCAAGGCGGGGCTTGAACTCACAACCCTGAGATCAAAACCTGAGCTGAGATCTAGTGTGATGCTGAACCAGCTAAGCCACCCAGGTGCCCCTCAAATATTTTTTATTAAAGATATTTGGCAGGGCGCCTAGGTGGCTCAGTCAGTTAAGCATCTGACTCTTGATTTCAGCTCAGGTCATGATCTCATGGGTTGTGGGATTGAGCCCCGCATCAGGCTCTGTCTGTGCTGACAGAATGGAGCCTGCTTGAGATTCTCTCTCTCCCTCTCTCTCTGCCCCTCCCCCACTCACACTCTGTCTCTCTCAAAATAAATAAACATTAAAAAAAAGATATATTTGCTCCCATAGAACCATGTATGAAGATGAAAACAAATGAAATCTAGTTCTGGCCCATCAATTTGGAAGAAGAGGTGGTGGAGACTAGACTCTTGTCCTCCCCAATAACTTGGGGTGCTACTAGGAATCCCTCTGACTGTCTGTGTCAGATTGAAATCCATTTAACCACAGAATCCTTAGGATTTCTTCCAACTGTTAATTTCTTAAGATTTCCTACCTAGCAACTGCTAGGTCCCAGGCTTGGCTTGATTTAGAAAAGCAAGCTTTCGGATTTCCCTGAAGAGACAAATAGACTTTGGCATGTGTGACTTGAGGTGGCCCTGAAAAGAGTCATTGAGTTTCATTAAAGGCCAGGGTGGTGATGATCAAATAGTTGGGGAACATCTATTCAGGACATAGTCTGCAGCAGTGGGGTTTGAATGTGAGGGTGGTAAATGCAGAGGCATCTTGGGGCTTAGCCACCCCAACCACCAAACCTTGAGGGTTCTCATTTCCTCCTTCTAGGAAGCTGAGAAGTGATAGTCCAAGCCCCAAGGAGAAGTGAAAGGGATTCTCTCTTCCTTCGTTCTTCTCTGGCCCTCTCTTGAGCTTCCCTTGTCTTATATCTCTCCTATTCCGTACAAGGTCCTCGTGGTCCTTTTGTGATGTCTTCCCAGCTCAGGTCAGTTCTTTCTGCCAGTTTAAACTTGATTCTTCTGCATAAAAACATTGGAAAACCTATAACATATGGATTGCCCTAGGCTTCTGCCTCCTGTAGGTGGGCACCTTCCTCATGTGCAGGAACATGGGTATGCCCACGAATTGCAGGGGTGTTTGTACACATGTTCAGAAGTGAATGGAGCAGTCTTTCTCGGAAGCTGACAAAGAGAGTATTTTGCTGAGCAAACACTGTTTCCCAAAACTCTAGCCAAAATTGGAGTCAGTATTAAGTTCAGGGTTCCACAACTTAACAGGGGACACAGTGAACTGGGATGGGTGCCAAAGCAGGACACAGAAATGAGGAAATGGCTAACAACTAGGATCCACAGTGGAAATAAAAGAGACTAGGGCTATTCAACCTTGAGAAGCGATTAACTTAATCATGGTGCTTGAGTCTCTGAGGCATCATTATGTAGAAAGTCTCTGTTCCCACTGGAGGCTGAACAAAAGGAAATTGACATCACAGCAAGATTTACCTGTCAACTTAAATGATGCCATGCTGGGTCAGATGGGTGGTCCCTCTCAAGTGGGATTTTGACCAGCTGTGACACCAAGGAATGTCAAGCTTTAAAGCATGAGAATGTACCTGCCAGTAGCCTTGGGTTCCCTTCATAGCCTCTCCCTTTAAGGCAACTATCATCTGCTGATCTTTATGTGTTCCTTTATGCTTGCCAAAATTTTTCTCTTGGGGCGCCTGGCTGGCTCAGTCGGTTAAGTGGCCAACTTCGGCTCAGGTCATGATCTCGCTGTCCGTGAGTTTGAGCCCTGCATCGGGCTCTGTGCTGACAGCTCAGAGCCTGGAGCCTGTTTCAGATTCTGGGTCTCCCTCTCTCTGACCCTCCCCTGTTCATGCTCTGTCTCTCCCTGTCTCAAAAATAAATAAACCGTTAAAAAAAAATTTAAAAAAACAACAAAATTTTTCTCTTACCAGTATTTGCCTTGAATTTTCCTTTTAAAAGTCGATGAAACAATGCCAAACATGTATTCTAGGATTTGGTCTTTATACACCTAATTCATACTCACTAACACCATTGACTCCAGTTATAGACTTTGTGTGTGTGTTTGTTTTTTTGTCTCATTTGTGTCTGTCACCACAAGGAAGTCCCTTTGACCATCATAGACACACTTCTCTGGGCTTTCTCCAATTCTATTATTTCTTTTTTGAGGTGCAGTGACCAGAACTACAATAATACAATAATCCAAAGACAGCATACAGCATGATTTTCTAAATGGAAAACTTTTTGCTTTCCGCTTTCGGTTTTTCATATTCTTCCTAACAAACAATGCACTGAAAACAACCCCCTCCTCTGCTCCTGTCTTAGAGGTGTACCACTGATTGCATACATGTTGAGGTTCCTGTGTTGTGTTCTTACACTGGTATCTGTTGAGCCCTCCAAGGGCCTACAAGAGTGTGAAATCATTTTCAGTGTCAACCACTCAGGAACATAGGGGAAAGCCAGGAAACAGAATTTGTGAAGAAGGCCCTTGGGATCCAGGAAGAGAGGGGTCCATATACCTTTTATCTGTACTCAAAGAGTATGGATGTCCAGTAATGCATACCTAGCTATTAGGTATTAAGATGCCACACGGAGATTTATCCTATTTTAGATCAGAACTAGCACTATTGTTAAGCCGTCCGTTCTCCCAAACCGACTTACAAGTTTACCACAATACCAATAAAAATCGCAGGAGGTTTACTTTGTAATAGTGGCAGGAGAATAGACAAATAGATCGATGGAATAGGATAGAGAGGCCCAAAATAAACATATATGATCACTTGGCTAACGACAAAGGTGACATTGCAGTGCACTGGGAAAAGGATTATCTTTTTAATAAGTGGCGCTGGACCATGTAGGAAAGAAATGAATTGTGACCCTTACCTCACACCTTACACAAATATCAATCCTAGATGGATTGCAGATCTAAATGCAAAAGGTAAAACAATGTGTTTTTTT